>NW_027361910.1:3087500-3247500 GCF_039654945.1 Dendrobates tinctorius
AAAATACCAGCAGAGAGATGGTACTGTATGAGGATCGTCCAGCTGTGTAAGGTGTGTGAAAAAAATTAAATCTACGTATATAATATCTGAATTTCCCCATGGTGGGACGAATAAAGGATTATCTTATCTTATCTCATATTTTGCTAGTCACAGATGGTCTCCCAGTGTGTATTTGTCAGTAATCCAACAAGCAGATATACGGTACTGTATCAGAAGTGTAAAGCTGTATACGTTTTTTGTGTAACTAACAATCTCCGTATGTGTATTTACAGTGTCATACACACAAGCTGACTCTGTATAGATGTGACTGTAATGCGAACAGCAGATATACAATACCGTTTGAGAATCGGACAGCTCAATACGGTGTATGGAGAAATGGAAATGTCCATATATGTATTTACCGAGTGTCACACACACACGTTGACTCTGTATAGATGTGACCGTAATGCGAACAGCAGATATACAATACTGTTTGAGAATGGAACAGCTCTATATGGTGTCTGTATGGTAAATTTTAAATCTCCGTCTATTTTTATACGGAGTGACACGCTGTCTCTGTATAGTTTTGACCGTTATCAAACAGCAGATATACGAAACTGTTAGAAAAGCGGACAGCTCTATACGATGTAGGTCTGGAAAAATCTCCTCTGTTTGTTTTTCCAGAGTCACACACAGATAGCTTGTATTTGTCCGTGATACCAGCCGGTACACGGTAGTGTGTGAGGAGCGTACACCGCTATACGGTGTGTGAAAAAATGAATGCTCGGTAACTGACCAGAACAAAATAATAAAAGTTGGAGTGCTTTGAAAAAAGCAGTTTGAACAGCAGTGTGCACACAGCAATGCAGCAATCAGGTAGCCTTAAAAGGCAGCGCAATCACCACCAGCAATCACCACCAGCACTGCTGCACACAACAAAAATCCTCTCCTTTCACTGCACACTAACTGTACAGTGAAAAGCGCTATCAGCAGAAGCTATTTTTTTTCTTCTTCCTTGCCTAATGCTCTGTGTTGTGAATTTGCTTTCTGGCATACCTCTGGTTACTAGTGAAGGTAGTGGAGCTGGTTGTATTGACAGAGGGGTCGCGAGTTCTCTTTCTGGGCTCCCTCTGGTGATTATTGGAGGTAATGGAGCTGATCTGATTAACAGAGGCTTGCCACCTGATAATGAGGAGGATGATTGGAGATCTGGAGTTTCTGACTGGATTTAAGACAGCCGACTCCCTTTATCCCTGCTGGTGATTTTTTCCTGCCTCCTGAGGTCTTAGTTTCCAGCTCAGTCCCTTCATGCTCAGCTAAGTGTTCTTTTGCTATTGTTCACATTTGATCTGGTTTTGTCTATTTCAGTATTGTGTGGTCAGCCAGCTCCGGCTGGGGCTGTGCTGAATCTCCATCCATATGTTACTGCTTGTGCCAGTTTGTTTTTGTCCCTTATTAGATTGGACTCTTTTGCTCTGCTTTCAGAATATACCAGAGTGCTGGTATAGTGGGCGAAGTCGTGCGACTTCAGTATTTTTCTATCAGATGTGTTGGACATTTTTTGCAGGCTTTTTTGTGTGATTGCAGACAGTGTCTTTCCTTTCCTGTTCTGACTAGTTAGTGTGGGCCCAATCGTTTGCTCAGTCTATTTTCCTACCTGCGTTTGCGTTTTCATCTTGTCTCACCGACAATATATGTTTTTGGGCTATCTATTCCTTTGGGGTCTGCTCTGGGGCAGTTTAGATTTCCCCTTTCTTGCTTTAGGCTTATTTAGCTCTCCGGCTGTGTCAAAGCGTCTAGGATCATCGTAGGTACGCTCCACGGCTACTGCTAGTTGTGTGGATAGGATCAGGGGTCTGCAATCTGCTTAGTTACCAACCTCTCTGGTTTTCTGTGGCTTAGCTTGGTCTTGCTCTCCTCCTCCTCGGTGACCCAATCATAACAGAATCACCAGCCTAAATCGCAGATTCTAGGGTACTCAAAAGCAGGAAAGAATTGTTTAAAAAAAAAGTGTCAATTTTTTTTCATATACAGTCATGGCCAAAAGTTTTGAGAATGACACAAATATTAATTTTTACAAAGTCTACTGCTTCATTTTTTCTAATGGCAATTTGCATATACTCCAGAATGTTATAAAGAGTGATCAGCTTAACAGCAATTACTTGCAAAGTCAATATTTGCCTAGAAAATTAACTTTATCCCTCAAAACACATTTCAACATCATTGCAGCCCTGCCTTAAAAGGACCAGCTAACATCGTTTCAGTGATTGCTCCATTAACACAGGTGTGGGTGTTGATGAGGACAGGGCTGGAGATCAATCTGTCATGATTAAGTAAGAATGACACCACTGGACACTTTAAAAGGTGGCTGGTGCTTGGCATCATTGTTTCTCTTCTGTTAACCATGGTTATCTCTAAAGAAACACGTGCAGTCATCATTGCACTGCACAAAAATGGCCTAACAGGGAAGAGTATCGCAGCTAGAAAGATTGCACCTCAGTCAACAATCTATCGCATCATCAAGAACTTCAAGGAGAGAGGTTCCCTTGTTGCCAAAAAGGCTCCAGGGCACCCAAGAAAGACCAGCAAGCGCCAGGACCGTCTCTTAAAAGTGTTAAGTGTTTCTTAAAAGTGGGATCGGGCTACCAGCAGTGCAGAGCTTGCTCAGGAATGGCAGCAGGCAGGTGTGAGTGCATCTGCACGCACTGTGAGGCGGAGACTCTTGGAGCAAGGCCTGGTCTCAAGGAGGGCAGCAAAGAAGCCACTTCTGTCCAGGAAAAACATCATGGACAGACTGATATTCTGCAAGAGGTACAGGGAGTGGACTGCTGAGGACTGGGGTAAAGTCATTTTCTCTGATGAATCCCCTTTTCGATTGTTTGGGACATCTGGAAAACGGCTTATTCGGAGAAGACCAGGTGAGCGCTACCACCAGTCTTGTCTCATGCCAACTGTCAAGCATCCTGAAACCATTCATGCGTGGAGTTGCTTCTCAGCCAAGGGAATGGGCTCTCTCTCAGTCTTGCCTAAAAACACAGCCATGAATAAAGAATGGTACCATAATGTCCTCCAAGAGCAACTTCTCCCAACCGTCCAAGAGCAGTTTGACGATCAACAATGCCATTTTCAACATGATGGAGCACCTTGCCATAAAGCAAAGGTGATAACTAAATGGCTCAGGGAACAAAACATAGAGATTTTGGGACCATGGCCTGGAAACTCCCCAGATCGTAATCCCATTGAGAACTTGTGGTCAATCATCAAGAGACGGGTGGACAAACAAAAACCTTAAAATTCAGACAAAATAAAAGCATTGATTTTGCAAGAATGGACTGCTATCAGTCAGGATTTGATCCAGAAGTTGATTGAGAGCATGCCAGGGAGAATTGCTGAGGTCCTGAAGAAGAAGGGTCAACACTGCAAATATTGACTTGCTGCATTAACTCATTCTGTCAATATAACCTTTTTTTACTCATAATAAGATTGCAATTATATTTCTGTATGTGATAAAAACATCTGACAAACACACATAAAAACCAGAGGCCAGCAGATCATGTGAAAATATAATATTTGTGTCATTCTCAAAACTTTTGGCCATGACTGTATATTTTCCTCTTTTTTCTCTGGGGCCGTATGAGGATTTTTTTTCTTTAATGGAGATTAAGCAATTGTCTGATCATGTTGAGCAGCTCGCTGCTGAAGTGTGGGGAATTTCCGCCTATCTCGCTCAATCATCTGCTGTTGAATCAAAAATCCCTACTCCAGATGTGTTTTCTGGGGATCGGTCTAAATTTTTGAATTTTAAGAATAATTGTAAACTATTTTTTGCCTTGAAGCCTAACTCATCGGGGAGCTCTGTGCAGCAGGTTAAAATTGTCATCTCCTTGCTACGCGGCGATCCCCATGATTGGGCTTTTTCTCTGACACCTGGAGATCCTATTCTGACAAATGTGGACGCATTTGTTCAAGCCTTGGGGTTGTTGTATGATGAACCTAATGCTATTGATCAAGCCGAGAAAACCTTATTGGCATTGAACCAGGGTCAGGATTCTGCAGAGTTATACTGTCAAAAATTCCAAAAGTGGGCAGTCCTTACTAAATGGAGTGACGATGCCCTAGCAGCTCTCTTTCGGAAGGGTTTGGCAGAAGCCGTAAAAGATGTTATAGTGGGATTTCCTGTTCCGTCTGGTCTTGACGATTCTATGTCATTAGCCATTCAAGTTGATCGGCGTTTACGTGAACATAAAACTACACGAGAGGCGTTGCCGCCTTTTGAACGAACGTCTGAACCCATGCAATGTGATAGGATTTTGTCTAGGGCGCAACATGAGGAGTTTAGAAGGCGTAATAAGCTGTGTTTTTTCTGTGGAGACGCCCTTCATGCTATTTCTGTCTGCCCTAAACGAGAAAAATGTTTTGCGCACACATTTGCTGTGGGCAGTGTACAGCCTAAGTTCCTTTTGGCAATTACCCTGATCTGCTCCTTGTCTACATTTTCCGCTAAGGCTTTTGTAGATTCAGGAGCAGCTTTGATTTTGATGGATTTAGACTTTGCTAAACGTTGTGGTTTTCCCATGATACCCCTGCGGACTCCTATCCCTTTGAGGGTTATTGATGCTACTCCTTTGGCGGAGAATAAACTCCAGTTTTGGACCCAGGTGATAATGCGGGTCACCCCGGACCACCAAGAAAATTGTAAATTTTTGGTGTTGCACAATTTGCATGATTCTATTGTTCTTGGTTTTCCCTGGTTGCAAACTCATAATCCTGTTTTGGATTTGAAATCTGTGTCTGTGGTGAATTGGGGTTGTCAGTGTGTTCTTAGTGACACTCCTGTTTTCTCCACCTCTCCCCAGTCTCATGATATTCCTGATTATTTGGCAGATTTTTCTGATGTATTTAGTGAGAGTAAGTCTGCATCCTTGCCTCCTCATAGGAGTTATGACTGTGCAATTGACTTAATGCCAAGGTGTAAATTTCCCAAGGGTCGGCTTTTCAACTTATCGGTACCCGAACATGATGTTATGTGATCTTATATCAAGGAGTCGTTGGAGAGGGGTCATATTAGACCATCCTCTTCACCTTTAGGTGCTGGGTTTTTTTTGTGGCCAAGAAAGATGGTTCAGTAAGGCCTTGTATTGACTATCGTTCCCTTAACAAAATCACTGTTAAATATCAGTAACCGTTACCCCTGATTTCTGATTTATTCTCCAGAGTTAAAAGTGCCTGCTGGTTTACCAAGCTTGACCTCAGGGGGAGTATAATCTTATTCGCATCAAGCATAGGGATGAATGGAAGACGGCGTTTAATAGTCCGTAGGGACATTTTGAGTACCTGGTGATGCCTTTTGGGCTCACTAATACCCCTTCTGTCTTCCAATCCTTTATGAGTGATATTTTCTGGGACTTTGTGGATAAGTTTTTGATCATTTATCTGGATGATATTTTGATCTTTTCCAGTGATTGGGATTCTCATGTGGAACATGTCCGGACTGTGTTCCGGATTCTGAGGGAAAATTCCCTGTATGTTAAGGGATCGAAGTGCCTCTTTGGTACACAGAGGATTTCATTTTTGGGATTCATTTTGTCCCCGTTGGCTATTGAAATGGACCCGGCCAAGGTACAGGCCATTTATGATTGGATTCAGCCCACTTCTTTGAAGGCTCTCCAGAAGTTTTTGGGTTTTGCTAATTTCTATCGTAAATTTATAAGTAATTTTTCTGGTATTGTCAAACCACTGACTGATCTGACCAAAAAGGGCGCTGATGTGGTGAATTGGTCTCCAGAGGCAGTCTCGGCATTTCAGGAGCTTAAGCGGAGATTCACTTCTGCTCCGGTTCTACGGCAACCTGATGTCTCTCTCCCATTTCAGGTGGAGGTAGATGTTTCTGAGATTGGTGCAGGAGCCGTTTTGTCCCAAAAAGATCAGGTGACTTCTAAAATGGATCCCTGTGCCTTCTTTTCTCGAAAATTCTCCCCATCTGAACGTAACAATGACATGGGGAATCGGGAATTGTTGGCCATGAAATGGGTATTTGAAGAGTGGAGATATTGGTTGGAGGGAGCTAGACATCAATTTGTGGTCCTCACCGACCACAAGAATTTGATTTATCTTGAATCAGCCAAACGCTTGAATCCTAGACAGGCTAGATGGGCCTTGTTTTTCCATGCGTTTTAATTTTGTGGTCTCTTTTCTTCCAGGCACTAAGAATGTTAAGGCGGACGCCCTTTCTAGGAGTTTCTTTGCGGATTCTCTTATTGTGACCGAGCCTACTACCATTCTAAATGAGGGGGTAGTTCTTTCCGCCATCTCACCCGATTTGAGGCGTGCCCTGGAGGAAATTCAGGAGGACAAACCTGAACGTTGCCTTATGGGAAAGTTGTATGTCCCTGACCAGTGGAGGAAGAGAGTTATGTATGAAATTCATTGCTCCACGTTGGCTGGTCATCCAGTTATTTTTTGGTACCAGAGATTTGGTGAGTCTGTCTTTTTGGTGGCCTGCCTTATCTCGTGATATCAGGAATTTTGTGCAGTACTGTGGGACTTGTTCTCGGTCTAAACCCTGTTCTCGTTCTAGTGGGTTGTTGATGCCCCTGCCGGTGCCCAAGAGGCCATGGACCCATATCTCAATGGATTTTATTTCTGATCTTCCTGTCTCACAGAGAATGACTGTTATCTGGGTGATTTGTGATAGATTTTCTAAGATGATCCATCTTGTGCCACTTCAAAAGTTGCCATCTTCTTCAGAGTTGGTGCCCTTGTTTTACAGCAGGTGGTTCGGTTGCACGGGATTCCTGAGAACATTGTGTCGGACAGAAGAGTCCAGTTTGTTTCCAGATTTTGGAGAGCTTTTTGTTCCAAACTGGGAATTCAGTTATCTTTCTCCTCTACATTTCATCCTCAGACCAATGGGCAGACTAAGAGAACAAACCAGACTTTGGAGTCATATTTGAGATGTTTTATATCTGCTGATCAGGATGACTGGGTCTCATTTTGGCCCTTGGCCGAATTCGCGCTAAACAATAGAGCTAGTTCTGCCACTTTGATGTCGCCCTTTTTCTGTAACTTTGGGTTTCATCCTCGATTTTCTTCAGGGCAAGTGGAATCTTCGACCTGCCGAAGTGTGGACACTGTGGTAGAGAGAATGCAGTAGATTTGGGACCAAGCGGTGGATAAGTTGTCCCTCTCTCAAGAAAAAGCCCAACGGTTTTCCAATTGGTCCCCGGCTTAAAGTGGGTGATATGGTTTGGTTGTCGTCAAAGAATGTTCCTATGAAGGTTGCGTCTCCAAAGTTCAAGCCAAGATTTATTGGACCTTATAAGATTTTGGAGATTCTTAATCCTGTTTCTTTTCGATTGGCTCTTCCAGTTACGTTTAAGATCCAGAACGTGTTTCATAAATCTCTGTTGAAGAGGTTTGTGGAATCAGTAGTTCCTATGGCGGCACCTCCTGACCCTGTATTCGTTAAAGGCAATGTGGAATATGAGGTAGAGAAAATATTGGATTCTCATTTGGCTAGACAGAGACTCCAGTACTTGGTCAAATGGAAGGGTTAAGGCCAGGAGGATAATTCTTGGGTCTCTGCTTCTGACATTCATGCCGATAGATTGGTTCATGCTTTTCAACAGGCCCATCCTGATCGGCCTGGTGGTGTGGATGAGGGTTCGGTGACCCCTCCTCAAGGGGGGTACTGTTGTGAATTCGCTTTCTGGCCTACCTCTGGTTACTAGTAAAGGTAGTGGAGCTGGTTATATTGACAGAGGGGTCGCGAGTTCTCTTTCTGGGCTCCCTCTGGTGGTTATTGGAGGTAATGGAGCTGTTCTGATTAACAGAGGCTTGCCACCTGATAATGAGGAGGACGATTGAAGATCTGGAGTTTCTGACTGGATTTAAGACAGCCGGCTCCCTTTATCCCTGCTGGTGATTTTTTCCTGCCTCCTGAGGTCTTAGTTTCCAGCTTAGTCCCTGCATGCTCAGCTAAGTGTTCTTTTGCTATTGTTCACATTTGATCTGGTTTTGTCTATTTCAGTATTGTGTGGTCAGCCAGCTCCGGCTGGGGCTGTGCTGAATCTCCATCCATATGTTACTGCTTGTGCCAGTTTGCTTTTGTCCCTTATTAGATTGGACTCTTTTTGCTCTGCTTTCAGAATATACCAGAGTGCTGATATAGTGGGCGAAGTCGTGTCACTTCAGTATTTTTCTATCAGACGTGTTGAACATTTTTTGCAGGTTTTTTTGCTTGATTGCAGACAGTGTCTTTCCTTTCCTTTCCTGTCTAGTTAGTGTGGGCCCCATCGTTTGCTCAGTCTATTTTCCTACCTGCGTTTGTGTTTTCATATTGTCTCACCGACAATATATGTTTGGGGGCTATCTATTCCTTTGGGGTCTGCTCCGGGGCATGAAACACTATACTGCTTCATATGATGCCGTCCTCTTCTTCCCTTCTTGTCGTGGCTCCAGCGCAGGCCCACTGCTCTGACCTGATGAGGGCAGAGCAGAGTCCTGCAATGCGCAGGCGTCGGGAGAGGTCTGGCGCCTGTGCACTGCAGTATTCTGTTCTGCCCTCAACAGGGCAGAACAGTGCACCTGCGCCGGAGCCACAACAGGAGGGGAAGAAGAGGACGGCATCGTATGAAGATGGGAGGCGCCGGATCGGACAGCGACTCCCATTGGACCGGACCACCCCCTCCGGTGAGTATAATCTAACATGTTTTTCTTATCTTTCAGGTTACATTGGGGGCTTATCTACAGCATTGCAGAATGCTGTAGATAAGCCCCTGATGTCAATGCTGGCAGCTGATAGGACACAAAAAGGGTGATTTTCCTTGTGTAACATGTAACATAGTATTTAAGGATAAAGGGAGACTTTAAGTCCATCTAGTTCAACCCATAGCCTAATATGCTGATACAGAGGAAGGCAAAAAAAAAAACCATGCGGCAAACACTAAGTTCCATATTGGGGAAAAAAATTCTTTCCTGACTGCACATACGGCAATCAAGTAGCAATTAATCTGCTGTATGGCTTTTGTCACTCATGCTGACAAGCGGTAAAATGAAGCATCCCCAAAAAGACTGAGCACATTGAGAGAATGCAATACTGTCCACCTGTTCGGGGTGGGGACATGTTTATTGAAAATGATATAGAGCAGCTGTAGGAAGATGTGGGTAACCACTGCGTGGTGGTGGAACCAGACCTATTGCTCAACCATCTGGAGGCTTCACCATCTGCCTTGGTTTGGGGTGGTGCATCATTGCCAATTGTGATCACATGACCCACAGTAGAACCTTTTCTAATGGCACAGAAGTAGTCAGCCATGGCCCATGCATGAGGTATCAGGGTCTGGCTTAGCATTTACAGTTTGGAGTTGAAGTTTTAATGAGGACATGGTGATTAAGGAAGCTGTGTAAGCCTTCTTAGCTGGGAGACATGATACCTCATGTAACACATTCAATTATTTTTTTTTTTACTCCAGCCACACTCAGATGGCACAAACATCAGTTTCATACAGTAATATTTGTAGAAAAATGTAAGGAAAGTAACACAGATAGTTGACTGAAAGTGACTGCAGGTCTGCCTGTCTGGGAGCCCTACTTACACAGGCATCCCACCAGATGGAGGCCCAAATTGTAGTCTCCACATTTCAAAAAAATAATTGTCACACAGCAATGAAGTGCAATCAATTTCCACAGAGTAGTATCAGTATAATATTCCTCTGACACAACTTCCACCACAGGCAACACACCAGATGGAGACCAGAGTTTCAGTGTCCATATTTCAAAAAAATAATTGTTACACACAAATAAAGTGTCATCAATTTACAAAGAATAGAAACAGTATAATAAACCTCTGACACCTTCCACTACAGGCAACCCACCAGATAGAGACCCAACTTGGAGTCTCCAGATTTCAAAAAAATGTTTGTAACATTAGCAGCAGTAGCAACAGCAGGCAGAGAAGACACCACAAAGATTGGCCAGACTGCAATAATGCAAGATCAATACATGACACTAAAAACAACACCATCGCCTAGTCTGCGACTGGGGTGCAAAAGTCATCGGAGGTTCATGACTTGTTCATTTTGAAGAAAGTTAGGTGGTCTACTCTAGTGATGAGCGAATTTAATCAGAAAGCGATCGACAAACATAAATTCGGCACGAATATGGCACATTCAGATTCATGATGGGAAGCCTGAGCAAAATTTTATAAAATCGGTAACATCTGGTAAAAGTGCGGGAAAATATTTGCCTGTAATTTTTCCTGTAATAAAAGTAAAATAAAACAACAACAATATATCATACCTGTCCGTCATGATGTGCCACGCCGTAATCCATGTTCTGTCGGTCTCTATTAGACTATTTCTACTTGGTGAAAATGATGCCACTTTGGTGGTGTCTGTCAATAATTTTTGGAAATGTGAACACTCGTGGTTGGGTGTCCATCTGGTGGATTGGGTGTAGAGAAAGATCTGTCGGTCCCTATTATACTATTTCCACTGTTGTGAAATCGATGCCACTTCTGTGGTGCAAGGCCCTCATTTCTTTAAATATGAACACTCCTTGTAGGGTGTCCATCTGCTGCATTGGGTGTAGTGAAAGACCTGTTTGTCCCTATCAGACTATTTCTACTGTGGTGAAATTGATGCCACTTTGGTGGTGTCTGCCAATAATTTTTGGAAATGTGAACACTCTTGGTTGGGTGTCTATCTGCCAGATTGGTTGTCCCTATTATACTATTTCTACTGTGGTGAAATTGATGCCACCTCTGTGGTGTAAGTCCCTCATTTCTTTATATGTGAACACTCCTTGTTGGTTCATCTCATGCATTGGGTATAGTGGAAGAACTGTCGGTCCCTATTATACTATTTCTTCTGTGGTGAAATTGATACCAGTTTTGTGGTGTCTGCCAATAATTTTTGGAAATTTGAACACTCCTGGTTGGGTCTCCTTCATGTGTGTTACCTGCTGTAGCAGTAGACCTCCGAGACCATCAAGCCTCCTCTTCCTTGGGCTCAACTACCTGTGTTACTATCCTTAAATTTTTCTACCAATGGTAGTCTACAAAACTGATATTTGTGACACCTGAGTGTGGCTCAGCATGAAAGCAGGTAGAGGTTTAGCATGTGATATCAGGGCCACCAGCAAAGGTGGCATACACCGATCTCTCTCCCACCTCGTCTTACTGTGTCGTTCAATTGAATACTGTAAATGCTGTCCCAGATGACAATACTTCATGCCTGGCTGATTGCTGCAGTTCCATGCTGCAATTTGTACTGTTGTTGAATTGAGGCCACTTTTCTGGTGTCTGTCCCTCATTTGATGTATTTTGGCAGCATTTGGGGCTGTTCTAAGGTGTTGTGCATGCATTTGTTTTTGCCTCCCAATGAGGTGAATGGCATTTGGTTACGTTCAGCGAATATTCAACAAATTAATTGGCGGATATTGCAAAGTCGGCGAACGTAATCCGAACTGAAAATTGAAATATTCGTTCTAGTCTACTCTTTCAGGAGACAGTCGAATGTGCTTAGCCATCAGGACACTACCAGCAGCGCTGAAGACATGTTGTGAGAGAACGCTGGCTGCCGGGTATGACAAAGCCTCCAAGGCGTGACAGGTGAGCTCAGGCTGCTTTTCCATTTTTGAAGACCAAAATGCAAAAGGGACTAATCCCTCTGATGGCACTGAACTCAAGATACTTCTGCACCATCATTTCCAGTCCTTTACAACATGTCAGACTTGTATTCTTTTCTGCTGGTGCACGGGCTGGTCCAAAAAATTTGTTAAATGACTCGCAGAAATTGCTTATGCTACTTACACTGCTGCTAATGTTTTTGCATTGAAGCCTTGACGTTTCCTGGGTTAGACATCTAGAACTGGGATGCATACTGTGTGCATCACTGCTATCTTATGGAAAACCACTCTTAAGATTGTCTACAAGCGTTTTTCGATACTCCAGTATTTGCGCATCCCTTTAAGGGGAGGAAGCATCTGACTAAATTTAGTCTTATACTGTGGTTCTAACCAAGTGGCAACCCAGTAGACAGCACTATTTCTAACCCTAAGAATACGGGCTTCGTGTTGAAGAAAGCATTGATGTGTCAGATGCTTCCATGAGGTCCAAGTCTATGCTGTGTTGGTGGCGGGTTAACACTCAAGTTGCTTCCTCCATTCCTTCCAGCCAACCATGAACAACAGAGGGTAGATCATTATCCTTTTTATCTCCAGACTGTTGCTCAACCATCACCTCATCCTCCTCCTTTTTTTCCTCAGCTTCTGCATCTTAACTAACAGTTTGTCTGTTACCTGGAGCCCCCCCCTTGATCGCTGCAAGTCACCCTCCATGGCACTCACCTGTGCAACGACAGTCCAGAAATTTGAGATATTGTTTTCCTTTCCGCATCCTCTTCTGCTTCTGTCATGGTTTGCTGAGTTCCTGGGATTAGGTGGTTCTAGGGTTAACCTGGATGGCCTCTCTCTGGGATTCTGGGAGGCTTCTTATAGCCTCATTTTGGGGCCATTCCCTGTCACTTATACTCTGACCCTTGGCCAAGTGTGTTTGACCCTGTTGTGCCTGTCCCAGTGATTTGTGCCTGTGCTGTTTACGTCTGTCTGGTTCTGATTTGGTTTTGTCCCTGTTAAGAGTTTTGCCTGTCCCTTCTGTTCTGCGCTGCCCTCTCTGTGTATGACCACTTGGCTATGTCCTGACTACCCTCTACCTGCTCCTTCTGTACTGCGCTGCCCTCTCTGTGTATGACGCCTTGGCTACGTCTTGACTGTCTTCTGCCTGCCCCCTCTGTACTGCGTTGCCCTCTCTGTGCATGACCCCCCCGATTTGTCTGACCTGAGTCTGTCTTCTGGTTCCACTGCCGCATATCTCTGGGACAGGCGGGTCACTGCCGTGCTTTGAGGGAACCCTGCCTCCTCCTCTGACGCGCGATCACGTGATCGCAGGTCCTGCTGGCACCCGGTACCGCACGGCATCCCAGCGCACCACAGTCCTCAGGTCCTGTCTGCCTGTACACGTCCGTGATGCCAGACCTTGGGCTCCCTCGGAGCTGTGGGTGAGTTACCCTTTTCAGCCGTGATAAGTCGCATGTGCCGACAGGGTTGTGACAGCTTATTCCCCCTTCCACCACGACCTAGCTTTTTCCCCACTTATGTTTGTAATTAAAATTCTCTTCTTGTAACATGCTGTTTCACAACCTTTGGTCCACATCTGTCAGTCACTTATCAGTAACCAATCACTATTTATTTTCTAAGATAGTATGCCTGAACAACACTGTTATACCTAATGATCTAGCCTTCTGATTTCCCACTGAAACACAGTTTTAGCACAAATGATTTGGAGTAGTTAATTGGCCCTCCAGGCTGCACCCCAATACTAGGCCTGATGATTTTTAAGTGGAAATCTGGCCTTCTGATTTGCCACTGAAACACAGTTTTAGCATGAACGATTTGGAGTAGCAAATGGGGCTTAAAGAGACTTCCACTCAGTTTTTGCACAATCTAATTTGATGCTGGAAGACCGATTTCACACAGGAAGCAGGATCATATCTATTTAATTGATGAATTCACTTTCAGCACCAGCACTAGCGCAGGAGCAACTTCTCTGCACTGTGAGACTGAGCAAATAGCGCCAGCAAAACAACATGTCCAAAATTTTGTATGGCCAGGGACATGTGACTTCGGCAGCCAATCACAGAAGACCTTGTGCCATAATGTTTTGGATGGTTTCTGCACCCTGATTGGTTCCTGGAATCAACACACAAAAAGTTAAGGGAAAAAAAAAAGCGTGCCGCTTCTAAACTCTTCACATGCTCCTCTAACCTCTCCATAGTCCTTCACCTCATCAAACACATCCCCCCATTCCCCTCGCTCATCATACAGCACGACTATCCTAGCCAAAGTCATAGCGAAAGCATTAGTGGAAACATGATGATTTACCGAACTGTGACCGATTTTTGCCAACTTTGAGTAAAAATTCTCGTGAAAACGAACACAAATCCGTATGTGCTATATTCGTGCCGAATTTGAGATTGGCAAATTTTTTCTGAACACATTCGCTCATCTCTAATGAACATGTCTTATATTGCAAAAGATTCGTCAGTGGACTTCATGAAAGAGAATTTCCACACACAAAATGCCCCACATATAAGACTCGCGACGACAACGATCTGAACTCTTGAGCCTCCTGCATTAATAGAAGTTAAGGTTTCATCTGCTGATGAGCTAATGACAGAAGAAGCAGATCTACGCACAGAATATTTTTTGGTTAAACATTTTCTTTGCACTTTATTGGTTTAATTGTAATCCTCTTCTTCTGATGACATCACCTCATCAGAATCCTGATCTGGTTCCAAAATCTTGTCCACCATGAAATCAACATTAGTATTATCATCATCAGCCCTGACTTGACTGACAGATGCTTCACTGTAGAAAATGCGAGTTTCTTTCCACTCCCCAGAAAGCTGCCAATCAGTGGTATGGGCATGGTTGGACTTCCTGACAATAGATTTATTAGTTCTCTTGTCATAATCTCCTGTTGATAAAACAATTATTTTATAAGATAAGAATGTGGCGACCCAGAGGGTTCAGTCGCCACAGAGGTACTGTACCTCCTCCTGAGGTATGGTACCCCACTATCCAGGTAAGGTGGAGACACCTGACAACACTCCAACACCTGCACCCCACACCACAAAGTAGTGTAGCAA
Source organism: Dendrobates tinctorius (assembly GCF_039654945.1). Taxonomy (NCBI): domain Eukaryota; kingdom Metazoa; phylum Chordata; class Amphibia; order Anura; family Dendrobatidae; genus Dendrobates; species Dendrobates tinctorius. The sequence continues at coordinate 3,102,188 of NW_027361910.1, forward strand.
AGCACCTTCAGCGGGTCCCTGCTTGGAGTGCAACATAGCACCCCTTGGTGGCTCCCTGCTTGGAACACGAAATGTGCTGGGAGGTGGGTGGAGTTAGTTTACATAAAAGAGCAGGAAGAGTTCAGTCAGTCTTTCATTCAGTCAGTGAGTGAGGATGTAGAAGGACAGAGAGTGAGACAGAGAAGATCCCCGGGAAAGGGATGGAGGAAGGGAGTGCTGCAGCAGGCCACAGTGATCTGGGTCTGCTGGCACAGGAAAGAGACAGAGAAAGGAAGCTTGATTCTCCATTGGGAAGAAGGATTAGTATGGAACGTGAGGAGAATAAGAGAACAAGGACCAGGGTTAGAGGAGAAACCTTCCCAAGTTCTAAGCGCAAGGCTGGGGTCCGGTCCCCGAGGTTGTATGGATACTAATGGTCCTGCAGCAGACACCGGAGGAATAGAAGTTGTCACCACTTTATTCCCACACAAGACTTGGGGGCACAACAGCAATGATAGTGAGCCGGGACTAGGTAGTAAGGAGTCCCCGAAGCAGGCTACAGCTGTCTGCCGTACAAGTAGAGTTGATAGGAACATCTGACAGGAGGAACTCCAGTGTAACTCAGTACTGGGAGTACTTCATTCAAAGGCGCTATAAGAGGAGACGTTCAGAAAAGGCACATATGTTGGCGGAGTGTTGCAAAGGAGTACTTCATCTTGCCTGGAAGTTGGCTGAGCTCCTGACCCGGACGACACGGTACGGATGCGGGCACCTGTACCTGCAACAGACTGTGAGTAAAGCTTTGGAACTACATGCCCTGGTGTCCTCCGCTTATTCCTGCGCCAACACGCCCAGTACCGCTACATTCATTGGGCCCGACACTACTCCATCTAAGTGTCACTTCACCTACTCTGCCCTGGGACTACAGCCCTACCTGTGGAGGGCTATAACATCATTGCTGCACCACACCATCTGTCCCAGAGGATCTGTCTGCAGTGTCGGTTTACATCTACATTGCTGAACACCACAGGTGGCATCACGAATCACTCATAAACTTTCCCCTGTTTACAATGGGCTCCCAGGGCCACGGGCCGGGTCCCAGCTGCCGTGACATCTCGCATTGAAACTCATCGGGCCCGGTACCGAGTACCCCAGAGCCCTGGGAGGGCTACCCAAGAACTACACTAAGGAGCCCATTAATTTACAGATCAATGGAATAAGGGTCTCTGTATCTATATTATGCTGCCTTTATATTAGGTAGCAAAAGCCTGGCAACAGATTCCCTTTAAGAAGCATATGTGCTGCTAGTATGGAGTAGCTGGAGGATTCCCACATTGAACAAATGTATTGCACTGGGCCCAACTGAATCACCACCCTTCATTCCTCCCTGTTCAAACTCTTGGTCAATCAGATACTGTTAGTTAATGCTGTCTGTTGTGCTAATAATGTACACCGATACAAAATGCTGGACAGAAAGATATGTGCATGAACAAATTTAAAAAATATCCATATTAATGTCCAAATTGTTTTTAAATTGTCACATTGCTTGTAAAAATGTTGGAAAAGATAATGCTAATGTCCCTCTAAGAGTCCCGTTCTCCAATTCCCAGTAGGTTTCTTTCTCTGTTCTATGCCATAATATTTTAGTCCTTTGTTGTTTGGTCCACCTGCTGTAAGCCAAGCTCATCAGAGAAATGTAATACTTTAATATTCTGACCTCTTACTCGGTGACCATAATTCTTTCTTGCTGCAAATAGCTCTGGGCTTCGCTCAATGTCACTGCCTAAGATTATTGGAAAGGGTTTATAGAAAAGTGTTCACTAAGTTTTAGCACTCTTACTTTATTGCCGTCAAAGTTGTCCCTGTGTGGGTAATTTATCACTTTGTATATCATCCTGCTTTTTATTTGTCACCCTTTCTTGTTTTATTATTTTAATCAATCACAGAATAAACTTAAAGGGAATAATTGCTAAGGAAATTGCATACTCTTTTGAGATGGATATGCATAATTTTGAAAAAAAAATTAAGAAATTTTAACTCTTTCATATTTTTTTTTATCACTTTTCCTTCTTGGGACATGATTGATATTTAGTGAAAGACTCTTTTATCCAAAGAGTGCAGCAATGCTGAAACTCAGGATAGGTTCTCATAAGAATATCTTTTCTGGGACCCTTACTCTTCTCAGTCTATACCTTTGACGTGGAACAACTCATAAAGTCTAATGGTTTTCAATACCATCTATACGCTGATGTTACTGTCCTTCAAACCACACATCTAAACTCTTGCCACCTCCTACTGCCCCCAGATTTCCAGAATCCATCCTTTTCTCAACCCTGAATCTTCTAAAATGTTAGTGCATGCCCTCATCATCTCCAGCCTCAACTACTGCAATATCCTCTGTGGCCTCCCTTCTAACACTCTCGCACTTTTCCAGTCCTTCCTTAAATCTGATACACAACTTATCCACAATACCCTCAAGACTTTTTTCTATCCTCCACACTTTTTCATTCCTCACTCAATCACCTCCAAGACTTCCTTTGAGCCCATTCTCTGGAATTCTCTGCCCCAACATGTCAGATTATCCACCAGTTTTGGAACTTTCAGCTGGAACTTGAAAATACATCCCTTCAAACAAACTTTCAGCCTGCAATAACCCCCTGTCGCCTCTTCACCATTGGAGCTTCTCCTGCAACTTACTGTCTCCTTCCCCATTACCCAGTAGACTGAAAGTCTGCAAGGTCAGGGCCCTCTGATGGGCATCAGTCAAAAGCAGGGACTAATAGAGTGACTGTAAGTACAATGCAGACAGACAGCCATAATATACTGAACTACATTAGAAGTGCTGTGTAATATGCAACCGATTAAAAGAAGTCTGTCAGCACAGAATGACTATATAAAAGCAAGTGTAGGTGCTTGATGCACTTTTCGCCTATCCAAACAGTTCCATGAGCCTTCCCACCACCATGTTTTCCATCTATTTATGCCCTTCTCTAGCTCTATAAGTCAGAGCTGTCAACCAAAGGAAAGGGAGGTGGAGAGAAACTGGAAACAAGTAGGTGGGGAAGTGCACTTAAAAGTTTTGAATATTCAGACCCCCTTTAAAGGATCACATGATTAATTTAGTGTAACACCCGGTCCCTGTCCTGTCGCGGCGTCCAGGTCTGCCACTGTTACATCTGGTCCTCGTCCTGGTGCTGCGTCCAGGTCTGCTGCTGCCCCCCGCTCTGGGCACTCACCTCCAGCCTCGCACGCTGTCCATAGGCAGCAGCCGGCCTCCTCTGGGTCTCATGCTGCTGCTCTACATTCAGGTCTCCCTCCTGCCTCCACCTCCTGGCGTCCTGTCAACAGATCTGTGACTAAAGCTATTAGGGCATGCCCGCCCGCTCTCCTGCCTTCTTAAAGGGACAGCGTGCATTTTTCAAAAAGTGCAATTAGCCAATGGTAGCGCACTGGCTGCTATTTCTGGCCTCTCCTCCATAGGGAGAGCGCTGGAGCAATGAGTATCAATCATTGCAACATCCGGTTCTCCTGCTAACCTGTCTGCACTGCGTCTGCAGTCTTTGTGCATTCTCTAATGCTATCTGTCTCCTCAGAGTATCAGTATCCTGTGCTCCCTGATTATATCAGCAACCATCTGGGCGAAGGCCATCCCATTCCGCCAACAGCCATCCGAGTCCGAGGACTGTGTGAAGGCCACTGGAACCAACTACTTACCAACGACCCGGATCCAGGACCCGACTCATTACGGACTATGCTGTAACTTCTGTTATCCCTTTTGGTCCCGCAGGGACAGCTGCCATGTGCTAACTGGAGGTAGCACCTGTGTCCTCCGGGTATTCCATTCTGGCCCTGTCTGAGGGGCTTTACGACGGGTACCCGGGGCTCACTAGTCTTGCCCCCTTTGGAGCCCCCCGGACCGTGGTCCCAAGGTTCCACTTTAAAAATATAAACAAATGTGAACTTCACCATCTCTGCCTCCGCTTCCATTTGCTGCAGTAAGTTTGTGAAACTAATACATTTTTTAACCGACATAATAAACATGTTAGCATGTCATACTTGGAGCACAAAGAATCCTGTAAAAACTAATAAAAAAAGAGAAAAAAATCTGTTTTTCCCACTCACATAAAAAAACATATTACAAGTTAAACTTTTAGACATATTGGCTTTACATCATCAAAGTGTTTTCAGCAGAATTCTGCCGTAAAATATTTTGATAAGCTAAAAATGTTTGCAGCATTTGGCATTTTTACAACTGCTTTAATCAGCTATTCCAAAACAGGTGGGGCTGGGGCAAGATAGGATGGAATGGGATAGTGGTGCTACATTTTGTCCAATTTAAGATAAGCTGTGGTGTTCTGTATAGAGATGAGCGACTTTGCCTTTTTTAGGGTCAAGTCGGGTTTCACAAAAGTCGGGTTGAACGAAATCGGCCGACAATAGGGAAAAGTCGGAGGCCAACTGAAACACGAAACCCAATGCAAGTCAATGGGGAAGCAAAGTCATCAGCGAGTGGAGGACAGTAAACACACCTACAGAGCCCATTTCAATGCCAAAAACATCAATTCTCATTACTGAAACTTGTCAACCTTAATTTACTTCATAATAATAGTTACACATTGAAAACTGGTAGTTATTTGGCTAAAGTTGTGGGGGGGTAGGGCTGGCTCCAGGTTTTCATGTGCCCTGGGCCAAAGAGTGGCATAGGTGGTTTCCTTCACTGGAGACTGCCCTTCCCTTGGTTGTTCCTTCCCGGGGAAAGACCTGGCTAGTCATTGCTTGCGTTGAGAAACATGTGATGGTGACTCCGCGGCTTGTGTTTTGCATGTTTTTACATATTTCCCATAAGGGATGGGGGCATTGCTCCAGAATCACTGCATTGAGAAACATGTGATGGTGTCTCCGCAGTGTTGGATGTTGATCTCCATGAGTTCATTCATCCTCATTTTTCACAGTCTTCTACTAGGCATTGCTCCTACTGGCCAGTTTCCTACTCCACACTGATGAGGGGCAATACCCCGAAACAGCTGTCTGTGGATGGATACCATGTTTTGGCATAGGTGGTTTCCTTCATTGGAGACTGCCATTCACGTGGTTGTTCCTTCCCAGGGAAAGACCTGGCTAGTCATTGCTTGCGTTGAGAAACATGTGATGGTGTCTCCGCGGCTTGTGTTTTGCATGTTTTTACATATTTCCCATAAGGGATTAGGGCATTGCTCTAGAATCACTGCATTGAGAAACATGTGATGGTGTCTCATGCTAGGAGCCACGCCAGGGTTCGGGACAGGGTGCGTGCTAGGAGCCACACCAGGGTTCGAGACAGGGTGCGTGCTAGGAGCCACTCCAGGGTTCGAGGCAGGGTGCGTGCTAGGAGCCACACCAGGGTTCGAAGCAGGGTGCGTGCTAGGAGCCACACCAGGGTTCAAGGTAGGATATACGCCTCACTGGCCAGTGCACACGGCTGAGATACAAGCAAGCGGCATGACTAAGGCACAGGAGGCAAGCTAGGAGAGCAATGGGGTAACAAGGAAAGGCAAGGACATAGCAAGAAACAAGGCAAGGCAAGGCAGGGAGCGGAACACAGAGAGGAACAGAGGCAGAAACAGAGTCAGGTCAGAGAGAGAACAGAGCTAGCAGCGGAGCGTAGGCCAAAGTCCAGAGCCGGGCCAAGGCAGAGCCTTGGGACTAGCCAGGAAATGAGACATAGAACTAGCAGCAGAGCGTAGGCCGAAGCCCAGAGCTGGGCCAAGGCAGAGCCTTGGGACTAGTCAGGGAGAGTGCTAGAGAGCACCAGAGGACAGGGTCTAGCAGCGGAGCGTAGGCCGATGCCCAGAGCCGGGCCAAGGCAGAGCCTTGGGACTAGACATAGAAATGTGCAAGAGAGCACAAAAAGGAAGAGAGGAGGAATGTTGTGTGTGCCAGGAGGCACTACAGAGCACAACAGGAAGAGAGCGAGGCACAACAAGCAAAGACCGTGAACATAGGAAGGAACACAAGGCAGAACATAGCGAAGGCAAGACATGGCAGAAACAGGCAAGGCAGAGAACAAGGGAAGGACAACAAGTTCAAGCAGGACATGGACGAAACATGGCACAACGGACAAACATAAGACAAGGCACAGGACAAGAGATGGAGTACGAGCACGGAGCGCGTGCAGAGATGCACGACAGGGCAGAGTACAATGGCACAGAATACAGGGAGCGACCCAGCAGACCAAGCAGCCATGCAGGGAAGCAACACAATAATCAGGCCCTGACCATAGGGAGGGGCGGTCTGATATAGCACCATAGCACCAGTACTTCCGGGTCAAGACCAGGGAGGGACTTTGGGTTCAGGTCCTCCAGGATCATAGAGAGCATCGCTAGAACAGCCTGACAAGAACCATAGAGCAGGTCACAAGATCAGGAGTTCCAGGAATACAGCGGATTGCAGAACCAGAGCAGGGCTGGAACACAGGAAAGGTCACATGATCAGGGGTTTCCAGGAATACAGCAGATTGCAGAACCAGAGCAGGGCTGGAACATAGGAAAGGTCACATGATCAGGGGTTTCCAGGAATACAGCGGATTGCAGAACCAGAAAAGGGCTAGAACATAGGAAGGGTCACATGATCAGGGGTTTCAGGAGTACAGCGGATTGCAGAGTCAGACAGAGATGGATGGTTACCCAGCGACAGCGTGCAGCCATGAGGTAAGGCGCGCATGCACACTGCTCCAGGCAACTTGCGGCATAACAGACATGGCGGACACGACAATAGTGTGCCAATTCAGGCCAGGTGTCCAGTTTAGAGGGCCAATAGTCAAAGGGGAATGACCTGTGAGGGAGAACATCGATATGGGAGGAGAAGTAGTTTGTAACCATAGTTGACAACTGACGTCTCCTGTTACTTGTAATCGATGCAGTATTATCAGTCGTGTGAGCGGTACTTGTGAAATCATTCCACAACATGGTCTTTATACCCTTGTCTCCAACGCCACTTTGGCTGTGTGCACCACGAACACCTCTTCCATTGTGCCCACTACGGCTCGTTGGAGAACCAGCACCGCTGCTGTGTGCTGGGAAAGTCTCAAACAAACGGTTTACCAGAGTAGGTTGCTTGTTAGCCAATATTATCTCTAGGTTATCCTGTGGCATGATGTTGTGTAATTTGCCTTTGTAGCATGGATCGAGGATGCTGGCCAGCCAGGAGTCATCATCCTTCATCATTTTGGCAATGTGGGGGTCCCTTTTTAGGATCCGCAAGGCATAATCGCACATGTGGGCCAATGTTCCAGGTGTCAATAATGCACTGCCACTGCTTGGTGGAGGAGCACTTTCAGGCAAATCCACATCCCTACAGTCACGCACAAACACTATACCTGACCTTGGAACACCAGCATTTTCTCTTGCCCACTGAGAAGCATCCTCCTGCCCAAAATAATCATCCCCCTCCTCCTCCTCCTCCTCTTCCTCTTCTTCCTCCACCTCGTACAGGACAGTTCCCTGACCAGACAATGGCTAACTGTCATCAAGGCTTCCCTCCTCCTCCTCCTAATCTGCTGCAGACGCCAGATCCTTAATGTGCGTCAAACTTTGCATGAGCAGATGCATAAGTGGAATGCACATGCTTATAATGGCGTCGTCTGCGCTTACTAGCCGTGTGCTTTCCTCAAAACACTGAAGGACTTTACAGAGGTCTTTCAGCTTTGACCACAGCACACCCGACAATTCCATGTCTTCCCTCAAACTGCCTGACCGTGTATCCTCCCACAAATGCATTACAGCCTGTCTCTGTTCGCACAGCCTCTCAACCATGTGCAGGGTGGAGTTCCACCTTGTTGCAACGTCTATGATTAGGCGGTGCTTGGGGAGGTGGAGCACTCGCTGCAGCTTCTGCATACAAGTGGAGGGGACGTTTGAGCGACGAATGTTCGAGTACAGTCTTCGCACCTTATGGAGCAGGGATGTTAACTCTGGATAATTATTAAGGAAGCACTGCACCACCAGGTTCAAAGTGTGAGCCAGGCTATGTATGTGTGTGAGTTTTGCACGGGCTATGGCTGCCACAAAATTACGGCCGTTATCATTGACTACCTTGCCTGGCTCAAGATGTAGAGTGCCCAGCCATGACTCAGTTTGTTGCTGCAAGTAGTCGGCCAGTACCTCCGCGGTGTGTCTGTTGTCGCCCAAAGACATCATCTTTAATACAGCCTGCTGATGCTTACCACTAGCTGTTCGATAATGGGACACCTCGTGTGCAACACTGCCAGCTGCTGATGGAGTACTGCGCTCTGTGGACGAGCTTTCGCTAATGGAGGAGAAGGAGGTGGAGGGTCAAAAGCCTACAGCCAACTGTTTCCTATACCGTGGGCTAGGCAGCACTGTTCCACCGCCGATGTCCCCTGTGGAGGCTGCATCCACCACATTAACCCAGTGCGCAGTGATGGACACGTAACGGCCCTGGCCATGCCTATTGGACCATGCATCTGTTGTGAGGTGCACCTTTCCACTCACTGATTGCTTGAGTGCATGGACAATGCGGTCTTTCACATGCAAGTGGAGGGCTGGGATGGCTTTTCGAGAAAAGAAGTGCCAACTGGGTAGGTCATAGCATGAGACTGCGTAGGTCATGAGCTCGCAGAAAGCTTCGCTTTCAACCAAACGGTAGGGCATCATCTCTAATCAGATTAGTTTGGCAATGTAGGCGTTCAAACACAGTGTACGCGGATGAGAGGATGAGTACTTTCTTGTCCTACTCAGAGTGTCTGGTAGGGTGAGCTGGACTGGAGAGCTGCATATGGGGGAATTAGCGGTGAACCGGACGGAGTGAGAGGGGGTTGGTGATGGTTTTGTTAGTGATGGCCTAGATTCAGTGTTGTGTTGCAAAACCATTGTGATTCCCTGAGTGCTTTGGCCTTGCGATGACACCTCAACATTTAGTGCTGGTGGTGTGCATAACGGTGGCGGTGGTCTTACAGTGGGGGAAACGATGGAGCGTTGCTGGCTACCTTCAGTCGGAGCAGGTGCACATGTGCTACCTGAGGTTTTGTAGTCCGTCCACGCTTGCAAGTGCATGTTGATTAAATGTCTAAGCATGCAACAGGTATTCAAATTTCTGAGTTGTTTACCTCGGCTAAAGGTCCTTCCGCACTTCTTACAGGTAACCTTTGCCTCATCAGTAGAATTTTGGACAAAGAAGTGCCACACTGCACTCTTACTACTATGGTATACATTTTCTGGCCTTGCACGCTGTGCTAAGTTGAACGTCTGGCCAAACTATCCTGCAACTCTTTCAGCTTTTGGTCCACGTTTTTGGACAGCTACGGGCCTGCCAGATAACCGCTGTTGCGATGTCAATGCTGCGGATCCTTCTCCTTATCTGAACTATTGCCAGCGCCACCCTCCTCCCCCAATGGATGCCAATCCAGGTCAAGAACTGGGTCATCCATCACCTCCTCTTCAAAGTCATCTGCACCTTCCTCTTTACCTTCCTCTGTGTCACCGCGTAAGGTGGTATAGTATGCGGGAAGGGGCACCTGAGTTTCATCAGGGTCAGATTCTGGCTCAGTAGACTGCGAGGGCAATGTAGTGCTCTGGGTCAATGTACCAGCATAATCATCTAGCAGTGGCTGTGCATCAGTGCACTCCATGTCAGATTCATCTTGGACTGGGGAATTAAGGATTTGACTGGATAACCCAGGCATGGTATGTGAAAAGAGCTCCATAGAGTAATCTGAAGTGTGGGCTGACGCATCCTTAACTTTTGGTGAGTGTGAAGGACACAAGGAAAGGTGTTTTTCCTGACCAGAACCCTGCACTGACGACTCCGTGCTTGCAGGTTTTGAATGTTCAGAAGAGGAGGCAATAGAGCTGTTGGCTGTTTCGACAATGTATGCCAAAACCTGTTCCTGATGCTTCGGCTTTAAAAGCAGTTTTCCTACTCCAAGAAAAGGGAACCTTACAGGCCTTCTTGTGCCAGGCGATGACGCAGGCACAACACCTCCTGCCTTAGCTGCTATTGTGCTTTTGCCAGAACCAGCCGAAGCACCACCACCATCAATACTAGCTGAGCCCCACTGCCCACGTCCGCGGCCTCTTCCACCATACTTCCTTATGTTTGGCAAAATGTACCAAAAATACCAGCAGAGAGAAGGAACTGTATGAGGAGCATCCAGCTGTGTAAGGTGTATTAAAAAAATTAATTCTACGTGTATATTTTGATAGTCACTGACGCTCTCCCAGTATGTATTTGACCGTAATCCAACAAGCAGATATACGGAACTGTATCAGATGTGTACAGCTGTATATGCTTTTTGTGCAACTAACAATCTCCGTATATGTATTTACAGAGTGTCACACACAGACGCTGACTCTGTATAGATGTGACTGTAATGTGAACGTCAGATATACAATACTGTTTGAGAATCGGAGAGCTCTATAGGGTATCTGTATGGAAAATTGTCAGTCTCCGTCTATTTTTATACGGAGTGACACACGTTGTCTCTGTCTAGTTTTGACCATTATTAAACAGCAGATATACAAAACTGTTTGAAAAGTGGACAGCTCTATAAGGTGTAGGTCTGGAAAAATGGAAAATCTCCTCAGTTTGTTTTTCCAGAGTCACCCACAGATAGCTTGTATTTGTCCGTGATACCAGCCGGTACACATTAGTGTTTGAGGAGCGTACACTGCTATACGGTGTCTGTATGGAAAATTGTCAATCTCCGTCTATTTTTATACGGAGTGACACACGCTGTCTATGTATAGTTTTGACCATTATCAAACAGCAGATATATGAAACTGTTTGAAAAGTGGACAGCTCTATAAGGTCTAGGTCTGGAAAAATGGAAAATCTCCTTGGTTTGTTTTTCCAGAGTCACACACAGATAGCTTGTATTTGTCCGTGATACCAGTCAGTACACGGTTGTGTGTGAGGAGCGTACACCGCTATACAGTGTCTGTATGGAAAATTGTCAATCTCCGACTATTTTTATACGGAGTGACACACGCTATCTCTGTATAGTTTTGACTGTGATCAAACAGCAGATATGCGAAACTGTTTGAAAAGCGGACAGCTCTATAAGGTGTAGGTCTGGAAAATTGGAAAATCTCCTCGGTTTGTTTTTCCAGAGTCACACACAGATAGCTTGTATTTGTCCGTGATACCAGCCGGTACACGGTAGTGTGTGAGGAGTGTACACCACTATACGGTGTCTGTATGGAAAACTGTCAATCTCTGTCTATTTTTATATGGAGTGACACACGCTCTCTCTGTATAGTTTTGACTGTTATCAAACAGCAGATATACGAAACTGTTTGAAAAGCGGACAGCTCTATAAGGAGTAGGTCTGGAAAAATGGAAAATCTCCTCGGTTTGTTTTTCCAGAGTCACACACAGATAGCTTGTATTTGTCCGTGATACCAGCCGGCACACGGTAGTGTGTGAGGAGCGTACACCGCTATACGGTGTCTGTATGGAAAACTGTCAATCTCTGTCTATTTTTATATGGAGTGACACACGCTGTCTCTGTATGGTTTTGACCGTGAGCAAAAAGCAGATATACGAAACTGTTTGAAAAGCGGACAGCTCTATAAGGTGTAGGTCTGGAAAAATGGAAAATATCCTCAGTTTGCTTTTCCAGAATCACACACAGATAGCTTGTATTTGTCCGTGATACCAGCCAGTACACAGTAGTGTGTGAGGAGCGTACACCACTATATGGTGTGTGAAAAAATGAACGCTCTGTAACTCAGCAGAACAAAATAATAAAAGTTGGAGTGCTTTGAAAAAAGCAGTTTGAACAGCAGTGAGCACACAGCAATGCAGCTATCAGGTAGCCTTAAAAGGCAGCCTAATCACCACCAGCGCTGCTGCACACAACAAAAATCCTCCCCTTTCACTGCACACTAACTGTACAGTGAAAAGCGCTATCAGCAGAAGCAATTTTTTTTCTTCTTCCCTGCCTAACGCTCTTCCTTATTCAGAATCAGCAGTAGCACCTCTCCCTATTCTAAGATCGGCAGAAGTAAGATGGCGGTTGGCGGCCATGGCCTTTTATAGCCACTGTGACGCCACACAAAGCCAGCCAATCATTTCAATGTCCTTCTCTAAGATGGTGGTGGCCGCTGCCCATGTCATCGCGTTGCCCACAGTGTGCATCCTCCATCATTGACTGAGTAAAGGCGCTGGAAGCATTATTTGAATCGCGACTTTGGTGCTCGGCTCGGCGACCTCATGGCCGACCTCACGCTATGGTCGGCTTTCGATCGGCGAAACCCGACTTTAGCTAAAGTCGACGACTTTTAAATTTGACCGACCCATTTCGCTCAACTCTTGTTCTGTACCTTACTCCAGAAATCTTACTCCAGTCTTTAGGTCTGTTAAAAGACTATACTCAAATTCTACAGAGACATTTACATATGCAGGCAGTAGGGTGTCATTCTAAGCAGAAGAGGGCATCACACAAATAACTGCAAATATGTCACATGGGATGCTGCATCTGTTACATAAGTCATTTGTCATCATGGAACTTAATTTTAACTTCAACAAAAATACAAAAGTTTCTAAAGTCATAACTGCCTGACTATTCTATTTATCATTATCAGAACATGATATAGCAATGTTAGTTTAGACAAAAAAAGTTTAGCAGAGCCTCAAAATGCTTGATGTAAAAGGAGACACTTTTAAAGGTACTATGTGTACACACAACATCTTTTTCAGGAGGATTAAAATCATTGCAAAAAAATAATGTAGTGCACAGCAATGTCAAAACGAAATAGATTTATGCTACTTTACCTTTACTTTTATTTTTATGTTTCTTTTATGTTACTTTGGGGTTCAGAAACCTTGAAGCAATTAAAAGAAGTAACTTGTTCATTCTTTAAGCTAAGCAGCCTCACTTGAAAGCCACCCTTTCTATATGCTTAAAAGTACAAAGTGAACTCATTGGCCACAAAAATTATTGCAAAATCACCAACGAAGCTGCTTCAGGAATAAGGCCGGAGTCACACTAACCGACGCAAAATACGGTCAGTATTTTACATGCGTAATACGGATGAATGGCCCCTAAACAGTGCTCCGTATGTCATCCGTAATCAAGGTGTGGTTGCGTATTTTGCGCATGCAAGCATCCGTATGTAATCTGTATGGCATCCGAATGGCGAGATTTTCTCTCAGGCTTACAAAATGGACATATAATAAAGCCCTATGACAGGTTTAATAACACAAACCAAAGAATAGATATAGACACATAGAATGCATATATATATATATATATATATATATATGTATTCTATGTGTCTATATCTATTCTTTTGTTTCTTTATTAAAACTGTCAGTGTGAGTTTACTGTATAGCGCACTGAATTGCCGGTTTTGCTAAAAGACACCGGGTGCGTATTTCTCGCAAGTCACACGTGTGGTCCGTGTGTAATCCGTATTTTTTGCGCACCCATAGTCTTGCATTGGCGTATTACGGCCGTAGTACGCTGACAATCGCAGCATGCTGCGATTGGCACGGACCGTAGAATACGGATGAGAAATATACGGCTGGTGCGAGGGACCCCATAGAGAATCATTGGTCCGTGTCTAATGCGTGCTTTTAGCGCCTCTCACTTGGCCATATTCCTCTCCAGTGTGACCCCGGCCTAAGACTTCCAGCTTTTCCTGAAGCGGAAAACTCTTAAAGGGAACCTGTCAGCAGGATTGTTCACAGTACGCTACACACAGTGTCAGGTGGGTGCCGTTATAAAGATTAAAATGATACCTTGGTTGAAGAAATCCATCTTGTGCTTCTTTTTTAATTCTTATTTTCAGTTTTTAGTTAATGATATGCTCGTGTTCTAAGGTGAGATTGGTGCATGTGGTGCTCTTATTAGATATTCATAATACAGACTGCTGACAGGTCACTGATTCCTCACTGTCCTGCCCCCTAGTTTGCATAATGAGCAGTGTGTATTTGAAAAAAAACATGTCACTTCATCAAAATAGCGGTGCCTGCGCACTATCACTTGTCAATTACTGCCTATTATATTGCTGTGTTAAAAAGAAAAAAGTCATCATAAAAATGGCACTATCAGCTGCGCCTGCACATTAGCATCTATCGTGTTCCGATAGATACTACTGCGCAAGCGCCTCCCCTCTCTCCTAGTTGCTGCAGCCAAAAAAAAACAAACTACATCAAGATTACGCTGTCGGCTGCGTCTGTGCATTAGCATCTATTGCATACCAATAGATGCTGCTGCACAAGCGCCTGCGCCTGCCCCTTGCAGCTGCAGCCAAAAAAATTTACACTACAACAAAATGGTGCTGGAGGCGGCGCTAGCGCAGTAGCATCTATTTTTATGCAATAGATGCTAATGCACAGGCACAGCCGACAGCGCCATTTTGATGTAGTGTAATTTTTTTGGCTACAGCAACAAGGAGCCGGTGGAGGCGCTTGTGCAGTAGCATCTATTGGAACGAGATAGATGCTAATGCACAGGCGCAGCCATTTTGATGGTGATTTTTTTTTCTTTTCAACACAGCAACACATAAGGCACAGACTCACAAGTGATAGTGCGCAGACGCTGCCATTTTGATGAAGTGACTGTTTTATCAAATACACACATTAGTATATTCATTATGCAAACTAGGGGGCAGGTCAGTGAGGGAGAAGTCTGCATTATAAATAGCTAATCAGACAGGGGCGGACCTACTGCCCATGCAGCCGGTTCATTGAACGGGGGTCCCGGGGGAGAGGGGGGCCCCTCCAGCCTCCTGCACCGCATGGCTAATTATTCAGTTTTCAAATTAGCCATGTGGACTGCAGGAGGAGAGGAGAGCAGAGCCAAGTGTTGAAGGTCCTGTGGTGATGTCATTGTCAAGTGATCAGGGGGCAGAGCTGATCACAGGCCTTCACCATTGATCAGCTTCACCCCCTGATCACATGACGATGACATCACCACAGGTCCTTTTAGCTGAGCTCACACAGGAGCTGCATCTTCCAGCAGGAGTGCTGCCAGGTAAGAAGAAAGTTTTTTTTTTGTTTTTTTATTTAATTACTATATTTCCCCGCAGGATGGAGACACATGGACCATGTGTCTCCATTCTGCCAAGGCAGATTGGAGACAGGGGGGAGGCAAGATGGAGACGAGCAGGATTGGAGATGGGGGCAGGATTGGAGACATTGGGGTCAGGATGGAGATGGGGCAGGATGGAGATGGGGCAGGATTGAAGACGGGGCAGGATTAGAGACATTGGGGGCAGGATGGAGATGGGGCAGGATGGAGACATTGGTGGCAGGATGGAGACATTGGTGGCAGGATGGAGATGAGGCAGGATGGAGACATTGGGGGCAGGATGGAGACATTGGGGGCAGGATGGAGACATTGGGGCAGGATTGGAGACATTGGGGGCAGGATTGGAGACATTGGGGCAGGATTGGAGACATTGGGGGCAGGATGGAGATGGGCAGGATGGAGATGGGGCTGGATTGGAGACATTGGGGGCAGGATTGGAGACATTGGGGGTGAGATGGAGATGGGGCAGGATTGGAGACGGGACAGGATGGGGTCAGGATTGGAGACAGAGCAGGATTGGAGACGGGGGCAGGATGGAGACGGGGCAGGATAGAGATGGGGCAGGATTGGAGACATTGGGGGCAGGATTGGAGACATTGGGGACAGGATTGGAGACAGGGCAGGATTGGAGACGGGGGCAGGATTGGAGATGGGGCAGGATGGAGACAGGGGCAAGATGGAGACAGGGCAGGATTGGAGACATTAGGGGCAGGATGGAGACATAGGGGCAGGATGGAAACATTGGGGCTGGATTGGGGCCAGGGTGGAGATGGGGCAGAAAAGGATACAGGGGGCAGGATTGGAGATACAGGGGGCAGGAAGGCAGACACAAGGGGCAGGACTGGAGACACGGGGGCAGGACTGGAGACACGGGGGGGCAGGATTGCAGGTACAGGGGGCATGATTGGAGACAAAGGGGCAGGATGAAAGACATGGGGGCAGGATTGCAGGTACAGGGGGCATGATTGCAGACATGGGGCATGATTGGAGACAAAGGGGCAGGATGAACGACACAAGGGGCATGATTGGAAACAGGGCAAAATGGAGACATGGGGCAGGATTGGAGACACAGGGGGCAGGATTGGAGACAGATGGGGTAGGATCATGGGGCAGGACGGATACGATGGAGACAGATGGGGAGATCATATAGGGCACAATGGATACACATGAGGGTGGGATGGGAGAACATATGGCTGAAGCCAGGAATGAGACACACGGGAGCCAGGATGGAGGATATTATTACCATAGGGGCTAATTAAAGGATATTGTTACTGCAGTGATGTATTTATTTTATTTTTTGAGTATACTGTTTTAAATGGGGGGCGCAGTCCTGTTACTGTGTAAAGTGATACTATGTTGCCTTTTTTTCTTCATGTGATGTAATGTAGAAGTTGGGAAAAAAATAAGTAATGTGTTCTGCAAGTGGAGCTCTAGATAACTGTGTTATTTCCTGCAGAGACGAGCCCTGGCTGGAAGAAGTGATGGTGATCTGTGCTGGATGAAAGATGAAAGCAAGGATGAAGGACTTTAACTATAGACGTCACTGGTGAGTTAGTGTGTTACCTATACACTGACACTATATACTGTTTACTATATACAGAGGTCCTGTGTATAATGTCACCAGTGATCACTGTGCTACCTGTACATTATATACAGAGCTCCTGTGTATAATGTCATTAATCACTGTATTACCAGTACACAGACACTGGATGGTAAGTACAGATCCCCTGTGCATAATGGCACTTATAGCAATAGTATTGTTTTTCTATTACTGATCAGTATTGTAGTATTCAGTCACTATGTGGTGGTGATATGTGGTCTGGACATGGTGTTGCGGTATTTGTCCCTTGAATGTGCTATTATTTGGTCACTTTGTGGCGGTAATATGTGGTCTGGTCATAGTGTGGTGGTATTTGTTCCTTGTATGTGATATTATTTGGTCACCGTGGTAGTAATATATAGTCTGGTCCTGGTGTGGCGGTATTTGTTCCTTGTATGTGGTATAAATTATAGGTCACTATGTGGTGGCAATATTGTGTCTGGTCATTGTGCGGTGGTATTTGTCCATTGTATGTGATATTAATGGTCATTTTAAAAATTGAAAAATAAATACAAATGTACCTAAAATGTATTAATAATAATAATACATTTTATTTCTATAGCGCTGACATATTCCGCAGCACTTTACATTTCAGAGAGGACTTGTGCAGACAATATACATTACAGCATAACAATAATCAAATAGATCATAACAGATACCAAGAGGAATGAGGGCCCTGCTCGCAAGCTTACAATCTATGAGGAAAGAGGTAGACACGAAAGGTGGGTGGTAACAGTTACCCTGAATGTATGGACCAGCCATAATGTTAAGTGTGTAACAGTATGGATGCAGAGGGCTAATGGATGCATAAAGCATGTGGGAACATAATGCGGGGAACCTGGTTATGGTAAAAAACTTTTGGCTGTGCCACATAGGGATAGATTAGGTTAATGTGTTGAGGCGGTAGGCCAGTCTGAATAAATGCGTTTTCAGGGCACGCTTAAAATTGTGGGGATTGGAGACTAATCGTATTGACCTAGGAAGTGCATTCCAAAGAATTGGCGCAGCACGTGTATAGTCTTGAAGACGGGAGTGGGAGGTTCTGATTATTGAGGATGCTAACCTCAGGTAATCAGCAGAACGGAGGGCGCGGGTAGGATGGTATACTGAAACAAGGGAGGAGATGTAGGGGGGTGCTGAGCCACGGAGAGCCTTGTGGGTGAGGGTAATAAGTTTGTACTGGATTCTGGAGTGGATGGGTAGCCAGTGTAATGACTGGCACAAGGTAGAGGCATCGGTGTAACGATTGGCGAGGAATATGATCCTGGCAGCTGCATTCAAGACAGATTGGAGGGGGGAGAGTTTGGTAAGAGGGAGACCGATTAGAAGGGAGTTACAATAGTCGAGACGAGAATGAAAAAGAGAAACAGTAAGAGTTTTTGCAGAGTCAAAAGTAAGAAAAGGTCAAATTCTAGAAATGTTTTTGAGGTGCAGATAGCAAGAGCGAGCCAGTGATCGGATGTGGGGGACAAAGGAAAGCTCAGAATCAAGTATGACCCCAAGACAGCGGGCATGTTGCTGGGGAGTAATAGTAGAACCACACACGGAAATGGCAATGTCGGGTATAGGTACATTAGTAGCGGGAGGAAGCACAAGGAGTTCAGTCTTTGACAGGTTCAGTTTCAGATATAGTGAGGACATGATGTTAGACACAGCGTTTAGACAATTGCCGGTGTTTTCTAGAAAGGCTGGCGTGATGTCAGGAGAAGAAGCGTATAATTGGGTGTCGTCAGCATAGAGATGGTACTAGAAACCAAATCTACTGATTGTTTGACCAATAGGGGCAGTATACAAAGAGAAGAGGAGGGGGCCTAGGACTGATCCTTGAGGAACCCCAACAGTAAGGGGAAAATGAGAGGAGGAAGAGCCAGCAAAAGATACAGTAAAGGAGCAGTCAGAGAGATAGGAGGAGAACCAGGAGAGAACGGTGTCCTTGAAGCCAATGGAACGGAGTACAGTGAGGAGGAGCTGATGATCCACAGTGTCGAATGCTGCAGAGAGATCCAAGAGAATTAGCATGGAGTAATGACCATTTGATTTAGCTGTTAGTAGATCATTAGAGACTTTAGTGAGGGCAGTTTCAGTAGAATGTAAAGAGCGGAAACCGAATTGGAGAGGGTCGAGAAGAGAGTTTTCTGAGAGATAGCGGATAAGATGGGAGTGGACCAGGCGTTCCAGGAGTTTAGAGATGAAGGGAAGATTAGAAACAGGTCTATAGATAGCGGCACAGTTTTGGTCGAGGGATGTTGTTTTAAGTAGTGGATGTATGATGGCATTTTTAAATGAGGAGGGAAAGATACCAGAAGAGAGAGAGAGGTTAAATATTTTAGTTAGGTGAGGGGTGACAGCAGCGGAAAGGGTCTGGAGTAGATGTGACGGAAATGGGTCACTGGTGCAAGTGGTTGGGCGGGAAGATGCAAGGAGCCTGCTTACTTCTTCTTCTGTGACTGGTTCAAAGTCAGAGAGTGAGCTAGATGCAGTGGGGGAGGGAGGACAGTGCATGGTATGAGATGACTGGGAGATAATTTCCTGTCGGATCTGGTCAATTTTTTCTTTGAAGTAATTGGCCAGATCGTCAGCTCGAAGCTCCGTGGTAGGGGCCTGTACTCTTGGGTTGAGTAGAGAATGAAAAGTGTCAAAGAGACGTTTAGGGTTATTGGACAGTGAAGTGATGAGGGTGTTGAAATAGGTTTGTTTTGAGAGGTGAAGGGCAGTGTTGTATGTTCAAAGCATAAACTTATAATGGATGAAATCTTCGGGTAGGTTGGAGTTTCTCCACAGACGTTCGGCGCACCTGGAGCACCACTGCAGGAAACGTATTTGCAGGGTGTGCCAGGGTTGTCGCCGTCTGTGTTGTGGTGTTCTATGAATAGGAGGAGCAAATTCATCCAGGGCACTTTGAAGTGTTACATTGTAATGCTTCAATGCAGAATCAGGACATGAAAGGGAGGAGATAGGGGCCAATGAAGACTGCACGTTCTTCATAAGTTTCTGGATGTTATTGGCCTGTATCTTTCTATAAATATGGACAGTGGGGGTGACCTGAGCAGCCTGGCAGTTCTTGATAGAGAATGAAAGAAGGTTGTGGTCAGAGAGCGGGAGAGAGGAGTTTGCAAAATCATCCACTGCACAAAGCCGAGAGAAGTTCCCGTCTTCATGCGTTGGAGAATTAGTAAGCTGCAAAAGGCCAAATGAGGAGGTTATTGTATTGTATATTTTAACAAATATTTAATAGGTTACAGTAGAGTAGAGCTCGTCCAAAAGTGTCTACAGTGTTGTGATGGCGACTTAAAAAATATTTTGGCGAAAAAAAAATCTGCCGGCTTCTGTGTGATCTGGTGATGGGAACTGTTAATGTGTGATTGGTGAGAAGTGGAGTTTTCCAAGAGAGGGTGGTGGGACTGTGGACAGTTTGAAGGGTGGAGGCGGGGCTGGGATGGAGCCTGGGCAGAGTCTTACGGGGGGCCCCGAAAATTTTTCCAGTATGGGCCCCCGAAATTCCTAGTGGCAGCCCTGCCCCTGCCCATATGCTGCAGCAGTTCAGGAATGTGCGGAGTGCGGACACTGGACAGTGTGGAATGGATGGATCCTCTTGGTCTGGCCTGCCCTGCCTGCTCCAGGTAAGAGTACTACCAGAGCTGAGCAGGACTGAGGGACTGGGACCGAGGTGCAGGCATGATTTTGGCGGCCTCCTGGGGTGGGGGAGAACTGAACATGGCAGGCATGATTTTGGGGGGCTCCGTCTTGGGGGAGAACTGAAGCATGATGGCCTGGCTGCTCATGAATGGGGGGCCCCTGGACTGGGGAGAATGGAAGCATGGCCTTGGCTGCTCATGAATGGGGGGGCCCTGGGGAGAAGCATGGCTGCTCATGAATGGGGGGCCCCTGGGGAGAAGCATGACTGCTCATGAATGGGGATGCCCCTGGGGGAGATGCTTGGCTGCTCATGAATGGGACGGCTCATGGGGGGAGAAGAAACATGAATCGGGCGGCCCACATAGGGGGAGAAGCAGCATAAAAAGAGGGGGCCACATGGGGAGAAGCAGCATAAACTGGGGGGCCACATAGGGCGAGAAGCACTATGCCAAAAGTAGACCGCATATGGGGGAGAGCATTATGAAACAAAGGGAAATGGGGATGCCTATATATATATTACCTATCTATATGTTTACATAACTTTGTTGCCCTATGAAGGACAGGAGGGGCCCCGGAAAATTTCTTGCACAGGGGCCCATTACAGTCTGTGTATGCCCGTGTAATCAGAGCATCACATACACCAACACCACCTTAGGACACAAAGATATTATTAACTAAAAACTGAAAATAAGGATTAGAAAAGAAGCACAAGATGGATTTCATCAACCCTAATTTAATCAGTATAATGAAGCCGACCTGACACTTTGTGTATGTTACTATGCACAACCCTGCTGACAGGTTCCCTTTAAGGCTATGTGCACACGTCCGGAATTCCCACGGATTTTATGTATTTTGGCCATGTTTTTTTGCGGCAAAAACGCTACAAAAATGCATAATATAAGCAACCCATTGTATTCAATGGCATTCCGCACATGCTTTGCTAATGCTGCGTATTTTTCCGTGGCAAAATCGCATCGCGGAAAAATATGCAGCATGCTCATTCTTTTTGCGGAATAGCGGAAATGCCACACACATAGGAATGCATTGTTCCGCTTACTTTTCGCATGTGGCTATGCCCACCATGCGCAAAGTAAGCGGAAAATGTGCGGATGGTACCCAGGGTGTGGAGGAGAGGAGACTCTCCACCAGGCCCTGGGTACCATATCCCTGTAAAAAATAGAATTAAAATAAAAAATTGTGTTATTCTCACCTTCCGGCATCCCACACAGCGTCTCCAGGCCTCAGCGATGCTCCCGGCAAATCCTGTTCCCAGCGATGCCTTGCGACAATGACCTTTGATGACGTAGCGGTCTCGCGAGGCCTGGGGACGCTGCGTGGGACGCCGGAAGGTGAGAATAACATGATTTTTTTTTTAATTATTATTTTAAACGGTATTTATTTTATTTATATATTATTTTAAACTTTATATCTTTTTACTACTGATGCTGCATAGGCAGCCTCAATAGTACAAAGTTGGTCAAACTAGTCAAACACTATGTTTGACAAGTGTGACCAACCTGTCAATCAGTTTTCCAAGCGATGCTACAGGTCGCTTGGAAAACGCTAGCATTCTGCAAGCTAATTACACTTGCAAAACGCTAGTTTTTCACTGGAAATACATGGGAATTCCGCATGCGGATTTCTCACGTATTTCCAGCTGCAGAGAGTTGCGGAATTGCCTTGGAAATTTCCGTGGGAATTTCGGACGTGGGAACATAGCCTAAAGGCGCTGTGTACAATGATAATAATACAAATAACAAATATTGTCTTCCAATTGCAAACCAACAATTAGGACTAAAGCGCTAAGAATGAACTTTTGCAGTAATTGACACCTGTATGATTTCACATAGGATTATGTTGCTGCTGCCCTTTTACACATCAATTCCACCTACATATAAAACTGAAAAACTTCGACCTTTTGATTCACAGCATAAAACTTAGCAAGAAGGTCAGCTGAAACATTCAATGATCACCATAAATGTCATGCAACACAGCATTTCCAAGGTTTTACAGTAGGGTCTAACAACTTATTACTTGTAACAATAAGCTTTGCAGTATGACTTACATTATGCAGTATTTGCTCATTTAATTCAACATGACATGTATATATATTCACTTTTTCTATTATACACAATAAGCATTAGAAAAAATTTAGTAAGGTTGACTACTGCAACTTCAGTCATTTATTGAAGGTTAAGTGTGAAAATTGCTGGCAATTGGAAATGCTCCATTTAGGAAGGTTATTAAGAGCGATTAAAGGGCATCTGTGACCGTAATTCACAAATCGATCTGTATGATCAGTATAATCCTGATGGTATGAGCTAGAGCTGGGCTTTCAAAAAGGATCACACAGCCATTCTAACATGAATTTTCAAAGTGAATGCCCCAGACTAAACAGGTCTAAAATATTTTACATTTTATATATGTTGTGAGGTCCGGTGATAGATAAAACTAGCCGCAAACAAATGAAATAATATCCAAGCAGGTCCTCTCTTAATCATCTTTTGTTCTTTGAAAGATAAAATAATCCATCTTCTTTGTGTGTCTCAAGAGCATAGTCATGGCCATCTTCTCCTTCTCACTGTCTTTAAACTCCTCATGGTCTTGTGTCTGGATTTGCCTACAATTGCCTACAGCAGAAGCACTGTGGACTCTTCATTTTCAAAGTTAATAACTGCAATATACACACATGGTTAAAATTGTTGGTACCCTTCTTTTAATGACAGAAAAACACACAGTGGTCACAGAAACAGCTTGAATCTGACAAAAGTAATAATAAATCAAAAATCTTTTGTCACATTATTTTCAGGGGTACCATCATTTCTGTCCAGGCCTATATTTCATTTTTTTTCATATTTTATTTTTTTTTTAATATCTGTGGAAGCATGAATGAAAAGTAATGTCTGACTTTCATTTGTTCATTTTCATAGATTTTTTGTCAGATTCAAGTTATCTGTGACCATTGTGGGTTTTTCTGTCGTTGCGTGTGTAAATCCAATATGCAGCACTGTTAGTTGCTTTTCTACACTGTATGATGCTGTGCATGACTGGAGCTGCTTTACGTGAAATTCACACTAGGCTGAACAAGCAAAAGCAGAATGAGCAGCACTTATTACATCTTTTGAGTTAGTGCAGCTCACCACTGAGGAGGAAGGAACAATTCTTGGGAGTCAACTTGTAGCAAAGTTGTCTAATACAGTGTCTGATATCAAAGGATACTGTACAATGTACATAGTTTGTACAAGCTACACACAGTCCAAAATTATGACTTACCAAATAAGAGGAGACTTATTTTAAACTTACTCAGATGTTCAGGGTTTGACACAATAGTGGAATCAAGTAAGATTAGTAGAAAACCAGCAAAAGACTTAATAGCCGATTCCTTGTATACAGGGTGGGCCATTTATATGCATACACATAAATAAAATGGGAATGGTTGGTGATATCAACTTTCTGTTTGTGGCACATTAGTATATGGGAGGAGGAGACTTTTCAAAATGAGTGGTGACCATGGCGGCCACTTTGAAGTCGGTTATTTTGGATCCAACTTTATTTTTTCCAATGGGAAGAGGGTCATGTGACACATCAAACTTACTGAGAATTTCACAAGAAAAACAATAGTGTGCTTGGTTTTAATGTAACTTTATTCTTTCATGACTTATTTACAAGTTTATGACAACTTATAAAATGTGTTCAAAGTGCTGCCCTTTGTATTGGATTGTCAATGCAACCCTCTTCTACCACTCTTGACACACTTATAGCAACACCGCAGAAGAAATGCTAGTCTAAGGGGGTCAGATTCCTGGTAGGAATGCTCGAACCTGACACCCATAATGTGGTGGTGCACCATCTTGCTGGAAAAACTTAGGGAACGTGCCATCTTCAGTGCATAAAGAGGGCAACACATCAGCATGTAGCAATTTCAGATATCCAGTGGTATTGAGATTTCCATTGATGAAGAATGGCCCCACTATCTTTGTACCCCATATACCACACCATACCATCAATTATGGGTGTTAGGTCCGAGCATTCCTACATGAACAGTTTCCTGGAAAGTGGATTGGTCGTCATGGGCTAATTGAATGGCTACCAAGGTCTCCTGATCTGACCCCCTTAGACATTTATCTTTGGGGTCATCTGAAGGCAATTGTCTATGCTGTGAAGATACGAGATGTGCAGGATTTGAAACAATGGATACTGGAAGCCTGTGCTAGCATTTCTGTGGTGTTGCTATCAGTGTGTCAAGAATGGGAGAAGAGGATTGCATTGACAATCCAAAACAATGGGCAGCATTTTGAACACATTTTACAAGTGGTCATAAACTTGTAAATAACTCATGAAAGAATAAAGATACGATAAAACGAAGCACACCATTGTTTTTCTTGTGAAATTCTCATGACCCTGTTCCCATTGAAAAAAATAAGTTGGATCCAAAATGGCCCACTTCAAAATGGCCGCCATGGTCACCACCCATCTTGAAAAATTTCCCCCTCCCATATACTAATGTGCCACAAACAGGAAGTTGATATCACGAACCATTGCCATTTTATTTAGGTGTATCCATAAAAATGGTCCACCCTGTATACATGATGGAATCACTTCCAACGCGGGTCTCGAAAACAAAGACTGCCAGGATCACTCTAATGTTATAAATTTAATTTGCACATCTGAATCTAGACTGTACATCTAAAAATGTGTAAATGGATGGTGTTAACAATATCTATGTTATATGTTAACACTAGAGATGATTGAATTTTTTGAAATGTAAATTTGCCAAGTTCAACCAATTTTTCCAAAAATTCGATTTGCAGCTAGTAAATTTTCCTTGAACAGCAGATGCTCAAATTAAAAGATGTTTAGCACTTACAGATGAGCAGATTTATCCACAAAGAATTTCCTGAAATTTGCAGGTCCCTGTGAAATTGAACAATGAGTGATACAATTTGCTAGGATTATTCCCAGAAAAAAGATTCCCGATGCAATTTCACACACTGGTGAAGAATCAGAGTGGGAATGACTTCACCCTAATGACCTGCAGCTATCACATCACTTCATCCAAACCGGCCACGCAGGGGGGCTAGCAGAGTCAGTATAAAAGATGGGGGTGGCCAAGTAGCGCTGGTTTATCAGTGTAGGCATAGAAGGGCATAGGGACAGGTACAGAAAAGGCCAAGTCTGATTGTTGTATACTATTTTTATTGAAACTTGAGTGCTGGTCTCAGTGTGTAAATATTCATCTTTATTTCTCTCTCTCTCTCTCTCTTGCTCCCTCAGGTTTCTTTTCATGCAATTAGTGGCTTTTTAATATTACAATTACATTTTTAATCTCTCCAGACAACTAGGTTTCGTAAGACTGTATACTTCTCCTTTCAGTCTCTTTAAAGTGAACACAGCCTAAGTAATGTCAAAATGACCTCCTCATAGAAATGGATGATAGCCATCAGACATTTAATAAGAGAAACATGATGCATAAATTATACCTCTTATTAATTTGTAATGCAACAGACTGTTCTGTGCAGAACGCTGACTCAAACTGACGATGTTGCCATTAGAGGTAAAAGCATGCTGCTGTGATTGAGGTGAGCACTGTGCATTACATTCTATAATGTCCTCTACTTCATTCTCACTAACATGCTTGTCAGAGGCAAAACAGGCTAATTGTGGCCTGCGTTTGATAGTCCTACTGACCGGACAGCTGGTGGAAATTGTGGTGGTGCTTCTGCTGCTGCTTGCGGCTTCCACATTCTTAGCCATGTTATGTTCTTTTTCTTTACATTACCCCAGCTATTACCATTTTTTACAATACATTTTAAACAATAGTATAGTTAATTTTTGACAATCTAATTTAATTTTCAACTAAATATCTAGAATTGGAGAATTTTCATGTGTATTTTGAAAAAAAATAATTATACCCTGATTCTCAAACGCAATTGTACAAGTAATGCAAAATCTCAGTACAGTTTTAGTGACAATCAAACATACTGCTGACAGTAATTTCAGATTTTTTTTCTTCTCAAGCAATTGTGCTGTCTTGCATCTGCATTTTACTGCATTAAGAATGAGAAGAAAAAAATGTTTAGCTGTAATTCATATGCAGCAGGAGGATGATCAATAACACTGAGTCTGAAACTACTGCCGCCAAATCTATTTTTATTCCCTACCAACTGAATTTCTGTATTAATGAGAGACTAATATTCAACTGAGCAACTGCTGCAGTAATTCAACATATTACAGTCTGGAGTATTTGCCCAAAGTATTAGGGATTTTTTTGTCCTGTTTTTATTGCTAAGTTGTGAGCTTAGATTATGTCTGTGAAGTGCTATGGAATTAATGGTGCTACTTAGCGAATAAAATAAATTAATAAATAAACAAGCACAGACAAATTCACTTCTAAATTACTCTAAAATGGCAGTTGCCTTCAGTTCCTAGGCTATTACTCAGGCTATGATAATACCTCCTGACTGGCTGTGCTATACTATGTGAGAGTGTAAAGTGGTTAAGTTAATAATGTTCATTGTTGTATTTATGACCTTTTGCTAATTGGTATTGCTACATGTTACGTGTACTACATCATGTATGATATGGTACTGCTACCCCTTCTGGGTATTACCATTGCCTTGTCTTCACATTTTACTTGCACATAGTTGTGATAATATTCACTATATTTCTTGTACAGTATAGGGAAAGCGTAGTGCTCTTGTTTAGACACTAGAGGGGGGCACTCTAATATACAGAATAGTTAGTAGTTAGTATAGGGTTAAGTGTAGGAGGGGCTGCCAGGATTTAAGGCTATAGCAGAAGGGAAGTTAGTCAGATGGGGCCAGGGTGCCCAAAGTGTCCACATGGGCTATAGGCCCAGGACAGCTCGGCAGCCACACAGTGACAGCTCACATTATCCACAGCCACTGGGCATCATTGCAGTGGGCCAGTACAGTAGAAGGAAGATATGGTGACTCATAGCCAGGGCAGACACCTTTAGGGCGGGAGTCAGATAGAGTGAGCTACAGAAGGAAGTTGAAGCTTTGCAGGGAACGGTACTTACGGGCCGGATGCTTTTCCAGAGGCAACTAAACCGGTTGGCGGATGATTTCAAGTCTGGGGCAAAACAGACAGAACGAATTGTCATCATGGCAAGGTTAGGCCAGGAAGAAACTGGGAAGCAGTCTAAGATGGTCTGGTCTGGACATGTGCCGTATGGAAGCATCAGCACAGTAGGGAGAGCTGAGAAAACATGTTAAGTTGGATGTGTATCCCAAATGTGGATATAATGTGTGAAGTCATAAGTAAAGAAAATGTTCAAGTTATTCTGGATTATTTCTCCATTACTGAGGGTTGCCTTGGAGAAGGGTCATCGTCGCTTGGGAAGTGCCCAGAGGGACCCGAACCTGAAGACACAGGTATGCTGAGCAGTGGATTACAGTTCTTTGTGAGGGAAGGTCAGAACACAGATGCTTCAGTGTCTCTAGCCACGACTATAGTCCTGGACTCCCCTTACAATAGACAGAAAGCATTATGGGAAAGCACACAAAGTTGCGTCTGAGGTAATGTCAGCCTTCTATAACTAAAGTAATCTTCTGCTATGTGTTAAAAAAGATGACTGGCATTTTCTGTGATACACACAAATTGAATAGAAAATTATTCGAATTCACTGGTGCATGCAAATTTAATTAAATTTGACTCTAATTTAATTCATATTAAATTGATTATCTCTAGTTATTACTCTTATACATTTCTTTTAGTATTCCATAGTGCATGTACCAGCATGTGACTGCACTGATAGTACCAAGTGAAGGTGAATCCACTGTGTTCTTTTTCTGTTGGAAGGAAATAAACCCGTTTGTAAGGAATGTATGAGAAATGTATGCCTGGCTTAAGGGGTGAGGTTGTAGAACAAAAAGCTGAGGAGCTGATGCCTGCAGAATGATTGTAAGCTTCATGGAAAAGTGAAGTGACTTTGAGAGAAGAGAAAGACTAACTGAGGCAAGTATTATCACCTGTGAGTGAAAGGTTAGGAATTGCTACACCTGGAGGTGCCCAGTAAGACATCTAGCAATAATTTGCCAGTTAAGGCCAAGTAAGAGGTGGAAAGTGTATCTGAGGACATGTGATGGACATGGTGATAAATTGCATAAACCATACATCATTCAAATCTAGGGAAGAGTGAAACCGAAAGTTTGAGGGTCGTACCGGATGCCCAGTGTCTCCCATACCAAATACCGAAAATGGAAATTTAACTGTATGTCCGGTTTCCTGTTAGGGTTCACCTGTCTGATAAAACTTGTTGAAAGGCTGTAGAGCAGCCAATTAACAAGCTTTTAGACTGTCGGCACTTCTGGAGCCATGTGTGATGGTCAACGTGTGACTGGACACACCGCCTCCAGCAGGGCGAATTTCTCTGACACACGTGATCCTGGAAACACCGCCTCCAGCAGGGCGAATTTAAATTATAAAGGGAAACACCAGGGAAACTGATACAATGGAGGGCCCTGTGATAGGGAACGGGGACGTGGAGACCTCCTGCACTCCCCTGAGTCAGTGTCTCTACACTCCTAATGATCCCTAGGCTGGTTCCACACCGGGCACCGATCAGGAACCTTAAACCCTAGCTCGCCCTGCACCTAGCTATTTCTAGTGAAATGGACGGTGCAGAAACTAATCCCACCACTGCACTGAAACACACAAAAGGAAAGTTACAAAACAGGGGTAACACCACTTAGCTTTGCTCTGTTATTCTTGCTCCCAGCAACAGAGTCCACCACCAGAATTCAGCTTCCACCAGAAGCTACTACACCAGAGCTCTGCCTTAGCTGCAAGGAACTCCTCTCAGTAGTTCCTTCCTCCACCAGACTTGGTTGGAAATGAGCAATGTCACCAACAGTGATTGCAGCCAACTGACACTCTTTTATAGGTAAGAGCTAGCAATCACACCTGCTTCATCATCACGTGCACTAAACTAAAGTAACCAGAGTGCAATGACCCTAACAGCCACCAGGGGCAAAACTAGAACTGAAATCACCACAGTGCAATTACCCTAATGGCCACCGGGGGCAAAACTACCTTAAAGCCAAAAGCTTGAAGGAACAAAAAGGTTACTAGTGTAATTATCTGTCATAATCCAACCTGGATCATGACAGTACCCTCCCTCAATAAGGGGCCTCTGGACCCTCAAGACCGCTCCTCATCAGGGAACCACCTACAGCGGGGACACCCAAGTCCAGAGTTCACCCCAGCAACTACCTGAACTTCAGGTTTCTGGCAAACGAACACCGCTGGTATCAGCAATGTATGTTCTGGAGGCACCACACATTTCCGAAGCGCCGACCTGGGGACCAAGTTGTGTATGTGTATGTTTGGGGGTACTCGAGCTGGTAAGACACTGCAACACACTTCCACTGGATGTTTTTTGGTGGCCACCCATACATGCTCGTTCACACACAGGTCCGGACCTGAACGTTTATTGCCACACATTCATTTGTTACAATTCAGTGAACTCTTTCTGGGATTGACAACAGAGGTGTCCCCCTGTGTCACCACACTCACACCCCCGCAATTCACCAAGGGAAACACCACCCTCCAACCTCTCCTACTACGAGGTCTGTGCCTCTCAGGGTTGGCTAATGGCGAGGGTTGAACCTTGCCCCTACTCTCCTGCAGCACCTCCGCTGCTCTCACTGGAGACGAAGGGGACGATTGTAGAGAGACGGCAGAGACAGTAGCCCCTAGGCAGCATCCCTCACACGACTTCTCCTAGCTGACTACTTCCCTAGTCCGCCAATCTAAAACCGGGTTGTGTTTTTTAGACCAAGGGGGGACACAACGATAGGTGCTGGATTTCCCTCCAAGACGTAGTATGACTGGGACTCATCATGATGTTCACTATACAGCACAATGTCTTCTACAACTTGGTTTAACCCCCTGGCTCAGTGGGACAGAGTTAATGGCCTGGACGCTTATGGGTTTGTCCAGCGTCTCACCACTCAAACCATGAGTCTGGACAAACTGAACATCCACCAGACTGACTTCTGCTCCACTGTTAAGAAGCACCGGTATGCCTTCAGGTACCTTGCCAACCATCACCTCTGCTGACATAGTACCTTCTGAGGGCGAGAAGGAAATATACACTCCCAGGTCATCTTCCTCCACATGACCAGGGGGGCACGGCTTCTCTGATAGTACAGAAATTTCGGCGTCAGTGCCAAGGACTAAATCATTAGTCTGCTCACTAAAGGGACGTACCCCTTCACCTTGGGGAACACCAGGCAGCACCATGGGGACACCGACTCCACCCAACTGCCTGAGTACGTCCCCCTGTATAAGCAAGTCCTGCTCCCCAGCAGGGACACCACTGCACATCCTCGCCAAAGCTGTATATAGACCCTCTAGTTGAGGCAGAGGATAGGCTTCAGACCCATAATTCCGCTGCAGGTGCTGCTGAAGCACATCATGCAGCTCCTCACTAATCTCAGTGAGGGCCAGCAGCAACTGCTCACTGGTCTGAACTTGGCCCATGGCTCACCAGTGAGAAAAAAATGTTGAGGTTGGTGATAATGTGATGGTCAATGTGTGACTGGACACACCACCTCCAGCGGGCGAATTTCTCTGACACACGTGACCCTGGAAACACTGCCTCCAGCAGGGCGAATTTAAATAATAAAGGGAAACACCAGGGAAACTGATACAATGGAGGGCCCTGCGATAAGGAACGGGGACGTGGAGACCTCCTGCACTCCCCTGAGTCAGTGTCTCTACACTCCTAATGATCCCTAGGCCGGTTCCGCACCGGGCGCCGATCAGGAACCTTAAACCCTAGCTCGCCGTGCACCTAGCCCTTTCTAGTGAAATGGACGGTGCAGAAACTAATCCCACCACTGCACTGAAACACACAAAAGGAAAGTTACAGCAACAGAGTCCACCACCTGAATTTATCTTCCACCAGAAGCTACTACACCAGAGCTCTGCCTGAGCTGCAAGGAACTCCTCTCAGTAGTTCTTTCCTCCACCAGACTTGGTTGGAAATGAGCAATGTCACCAACAGTGATTGCAACCACCTGACACTCTTTTATAGGTAAGAGCCAGCAGTCACACCTGCTTCATCATCACGTGCACTAAACTAAACTAAAGTAACCAGAGTGCAATGACCCTAACAGCCACCGGGGGCAAAGCTAGCACTGAAATCACCACAGTGCAAAGACCCTAATGGCCATCGGGGGCAAAACTACCTTAAAGCCAAAGGCTTGAAGGAAAAAAAAGGTTACTAGTGCATTTATCTGTCATAATCCAACCTGGATCATGACACCATGGTTGTGAATGGCATGGCTGTAATTGACCAGGCCTATATAAAGGCCGGATCACACGTGCCACTGCCATTATGCTCTCAGTGTAGGGATAGGATGCATCTGGAGTGAAGGACAGGTTCTGACTGCACACTCTGCAAACACTATGCTGTGTGTACTCTGCAATAGAGATGAGCGAACCTTTTAATGTTTGGTTCGGCTCGGATCGGCGAACTTCCCAGTGTTCATCGAACTGTTCCCTGAACAGTTCACCAAACTTGCCGAACCCCATTGAATTTAACCAAATGCATAGACAACACATTCAGGTGTGCCGAAAAGCTGCTTAAACAGCTCAAATTAGGGGCAGACACCAGGAAGAGTGGCGTAAATTGACCCAGAGTACAAATAGTATGGATGCATGGGACAGGGCCTGGGACAGGGATTGGACCAACATTTCTAGCTTAAACATTGATCAGTAACAGGTGGATGAGTGACAGGTGTAGGCATGGTGCTTTGAGAGCCCTGCCAAATTCATGCAACACACATAAAGGAGAACCAACTTGGAGTCCAAACATTTCCAAAAATGAATGGCAGACGCCAGGAAAAGTGGCATCATAGAATCATAGAATCATAGAATCGTAGAGTTGGAAGGGACCTCCTGGGCCATCTGGTCCAACCCCCTGCTCAAAGCAGGATTCGCTAAATCATCCCAGTCAGATGTCTGTCCAGCCTCTGTTTGAAGACTTCCATTGAAGGAGAACTCACCACTTCTCGTGGCAGCCTGTTCCACTCATTGATCACTCTGTCAAAAAGTTTTTTCTAATATCTAATCTGTGTCTCCTCCCATTCAGTTTCATCCCATTGCTTCTAGTCTTTCCTTGTGCAAATGAGAATAAAGTTGATCCTTCTACAATGTGACAGCCCTTTAGATATTTGTAGACAGCTATTAAGTCTCCTCTCAGTCTTCTCTTTTGCAAACTAAACATTCCCAAATCCTGCAACCTTTCCTCATAAGACAGGGTTTGCAGACCGGTCACCATTCTGGTCGCTCTTTTCTGAACTTGCTCCAGTTTGTTGATGTCTTTTTTAAAATGTGGTGCCCAAAACTGGACACAATATTCCAGATGAGGTCTGACCAAAGAGGAGTAGAGGGAAATAATGACTTCACGTGATCTAGACTGTATGCTTCTGTTAATACATCCTAGAATTGCATTTGCCTTTTTTGCTGCTGCATCACACTGTTGACTCATATTCAGTCTGTGATCTATTAGTATACCCAAGTCTTTTTCACATGTGCTGTCACTTAGCCCTATTCCTCCCATTCTATATATGCTTTTTTCATTTTTATTGCCCAGATGTAGTACTTTGCATTTCTCCCTGTTAAAAACCATTCTGTTAGTTGCTGCCCACGTCTCCAGTTTATTTAAATCTTTTTGAATCCTCTCTCTCTTCTCTAGTATTAGCTATCCCTCCTAGCTTTGTGTCATCAGCAAATTTAATCAGTTTACCCTCAATTCCTTCATCTAAATCGTTGATAAAGATGTTGAACAATACAGGGCCCAGGACAGAGTACCCTGTGGTACCCCACTTGAGACATTCTTCCAACTGGATGTGCAGCCATTTACGACCACTCTTTGGGTCCCATCACTAAGCCAGTTATGAATCCACCTAACAGTTGCCTTGTCCATTCCATACTTAGTCATTTTTTCAATAAGGATTGTATGAGAGACTTTGTCAAATGCTTTGCTGAAGTCAAGATATACTATATCTACAGCATTTCCTTGATCCACCCAATCAGTGATACCGTCATAGAAGGAAACTAAGTTAGTCTGACATGACTTATTAGTTACAAACCCATGCTGACTCTGTTTAATGACTTCATTCTTATCCAGGTATTGACATACATGTTGTTTAATAATTTGTTCAAAGATCTTTCCTGGTATAGAAGTCAGACTCACTGGCCTATAGTTGCCTGGGTCCACCTTCTTCCCCTTTTTGAAGATAGGAACAACATTTGCTCTTCTCCAGTCTTCTGGCACTTCTCCTGTTCTCCAAGAATTTTCAAAGATTATGGAGAGGGGTTCAAAAATTTCTTCTGCTATCTCCTTCAGTACTCTGGGGTGTAATTCATCTGGACCTGGAGACTTGAATTCATTTAGGTTAGCTAAGTGTTTCAATTGACCCACAGTAGATATTTTATAATGGCACAGCAGTCAGGCATGGGCTATCCATGAGACTGGGTCTGGGCCAGCATTTATGGCTTTGAAATGAAGTTGAAATAAAGAGGTGGATGAGGCCTGCTGTGCTGGGAGCGCTGATACCTCATGCAACAGCAAAAACTGCTTTTTTGCTCAGCCACACTCAGGTGGAACAAACATCAGCTTCATAGACTACTATTGTTAGCAGTCAGGCATGGGCCATGCATGAGACAGGGTCTGTGCCATCATTTACAGCTTTGAAATTAAGTTGAAATTATGAGATGAGTGAGGGACCGGTGTAGTCCTGCCAAATTCAGGTAACACACATGAAGGAGACCAAACTTGGAGTCCAAACATTTCCAAAAATTAGGTGCAGACATGAGGAAAAATGGCATCAATTGACCCACAGTAGAAATTTGATAAAGGCACAGCAGTCAGGCATGGGCCATGCAAGAGACAGGGTCTTGAGAGCATTTACAGTGTTGAAATTAAGTTAAAATTAAGAGGTGGGTGGGGGACTGGTGTAGGCCTGCTGTGCTGAGAGCCCTGCCTAATTCAGTCAACACACATGAAGGAGACCCAATTTGGAGTCAAAACATTTTCAAAAATTAGGGGCAGACACCAGGAAAAGTGGCATCAATTGACTCACAGTAGAAATTTTATAATGGTGCAGCATGGATAGATGGGTCAGGGCCTGGTCCAGCATTTCAAGTGTAGGCTGGTGCTCTGAGACCCCTTCCACTACATGCAATCCACCAAATGGAGACCCAACTTGGAGTCTTCACATATCACAAAAATTATTGACACACACCACTAAAGTGGCATCAATTTCCCCAGAGTAGAAATAGTACAATAGTGCTCTGACACCCTTTCCACCACAGACAACCCACTAGACGGAGAACGAATTTGGAGTCTCCACATTTCAAAAAACTATTGGCACACACCACTAAAGTGGCATGAATTTCCCCAAAGTAGAAATAGTACAATGGTGCTCTAAGACTCCTTCCACTGCAAGCAACCCACCAGATGGAGACCCAACTTAGGGTAAGTGCACACGTAGTTTTTAGGTTGCGCGGATTTTGTTGAGAAACCTGCAGGTAAATCCACAGGACAAAAGTCCTGCGATTTATCTGCGGATTAGCCTGCGGTTTTGCCCTGCAGTTTCACTCTTCATAATGATAAGGTGTGAAACCGCAGCGGAAACCGCACAAAGAATTGACATGCTGCGGATTGTAACCTGCAGCAAATCCGAGCGGAAAAATCCGCAGCATGTGCACAGTGTTTTTTTTTTCTATAGGAAATAAAGGTACTGTGCAACGCAGCAGAATCTGCTGCGGACCCGCAGGGCAAAATCCGCTGTGGATCCGCAGCAGAATCCGCAGCGTTTGCACATGCCCTTAAAGTCTTCACATTTCAAAAAATTATTGGCTCACACCTGTTAGGGCTGGTGGAACGCACCAAATTATAAAATAATAGTAGGTGCATTCGCAGCCCGGGGTCCACCGTGCAGAGGTGGTATACTGCTGCTAGGTAATGGCGGAAGTATAAAGCGGTGTGGAAAGGTCACACGTGGGTTACGTCACCCCATGTGAACAGGAGCGAACTCTGTTAAATCACAGAGCCACACTACCGCTGAACATAAATGCCAGGGCCTGTTTAGCTCACAGAGCCCGGCTAAAGAGCGCACAGAAAAAGGCCACAGAACTCTACCCCAAGGACACGGGGTTAGAGTCCCTCTAGGCCCTCTGAGTGCACGGCGTCGCTGCCACGAATGCCGCTATAGACACTGGCAATGGAGTGTGGAGCACGTGCACTGAGGCGTGCCAAGTCACTGATGATGCCTAAAGCCTGACTCAGACTCTGACATACCTACACCTAAGCCTGGACGCTAGCAGGCTAGGCTGCACAACACATGCGTACCAAGGGTAGGGGTTTCATAATGAGTCAGTCACCAGAGACATCCATACGTGCATACACCACTTACTCCTCATAGTCTAAAATTACAGTCTATTCTAGCGCATGGCCGAGCAACCATGCGAACCTTTTATAGCCGTGCGCGTCCGGGACCCTCCTGGCTTCTCGGATGGGCCAATCCGAACACCCGCAGGACCTGAGCATGTGACCTTCGATCTCCAATGGGAGATCACTCCAAAGGCATGCTCAGACTTAGTCCCTGGAGAAACTCGCTGCTGAGCAGCATGCATTGCTATAGCTGTGCCAGAGGTGGCAGCAGCTAGCAAACCCACAGAGCTGGTCTGGGCAGAGCGTCGGGACCGACGAGTTTGCTGAGCAACCTCGGCTGGGGAGGAATGGGAGACCGCCGGGAGCAGGGCTCGGGATTCCCGCTGTGCAGCAATAGGAAACCGACACCTAACATTACCCCCCTCCTAGGGCCCCCCCCCTCTCTGAGCCTCACTCTGCTCAAATTCCGCAATGAGAAGTGGAGCGTGGATGTTCTCCACCGGCTCCCAGGACCGAGCCTCTGGACCATGACTGTTATGAATTGGTCACCGAGGAAAAAAAAGCAACACAAGCTAAGTCTCAGGAATCCAGAGAAGTTGGTAACTATGCAGACTGCAGATCCCTGATTCTAATCACAACAACTAGCAGCAGTCGTGGAGCGTTCCTACGTTGGTCCTAGACACCTCGTCACAACCGGAGAGCTACATAAGCCTAAAGCAGGAAAAGAGGAAAACTAACTGCCCCAGAGCAGACCCCAAAGGAAAGTCAGCCCCCCACATGTATTGACAGTGAAACAAGATGAAAACACACACAAAGGCTGGAAAATAGGCTGAGCAAACGATGGTGCCCGACTAACTAGAAAGGACAGGAAAGGAAAGCCACTGTCTGCAATCTGCCAAAAAAAAACCCTACCAAAAATAATGTCCAACACAAGCTGAGTCCAAGACCTGAGAAGCAGACTGAATCACCAGCAACAGGATAGGGCGTCGGCTGTTTTATATCCAGTCTGATACTCCAGAGATCCAATCGTTATCATCCTCATGTGGCAGATCACTACCAATTAAACCAACCTCACTACCTCCTGTCACCACCAGAGGGAGAATGGAAGGAGAACTCTCAACAGGTGGAGTAGAAAATGAGCTCATAACAGTACCCCCCCTTGAGGAGAGGGTCACCGAACCCTCATCCATGCCACCAGGCCGATCAGGATGGGCCCGGTGAAAAGCACGAACCAATTTATTGGCATGAATATCAGAGGCAGAGACCCAAGAATTATCCTACTGGCCATAACCCTTCCATTTGACCAAATACTGGAGTCTCCGTCTAACCAAACGAGAATCCAATATTTTCTCTACCTCATATTCCACATTGCCTTTAACAAATACAGGGTCAGGAGGTGCCGCCACAGGAACTACTGGCTCAACAAACCTCTTCAACAGTGATTTGTGAAATGCGTTATGGATTTTGAATGTAACTGGAAGAGCCAATCGAAAAGAAACAGGATTAAGAATCTCCAAAATTCTATAAGGTCCAATAAATCTTGGCTTAAATTTTGGAGATGCAACCTTCATAGGAATGTTCTTAGACGACAACCAAACCATATCACCCACTTTAAACTGGGGACCACTGGTCTTATGCTGGTTGGAAAAACGCTGGACCTTTTCCTGAGAGAGTGACAATTTATCCACCACTTGGTCCCATATCTGCTGTATTCTCACAACCACAGTGTCCACACCTGGGCAGGACGAAGATTCCACTTGCCCTGAAGAGAATCGAGGATGAAACCCAAAATTACAGAAAAAGGGTGACATCAAAGTGGCAGAACTAGCTCTATTGTTCAGCGCAAATTCAGCCAAGGGCAAAAATGAGACCCAATCATCTTGATCAGCAGATATAAAACATCTTAAATAAGACTTCAGGGTCTGGTTTGTTCTCTCAGTCTGCCCATTGGTCTGGGGATGAAACGCGGAGGAGAAGGATAACTGAATTCCCAGATTGGAACAAAAGGCTTTCCAGAATCTGGAAATAAACTGGACTCCTCTGTCGGACACAATGTTCTCAGAAATCCCATGTAACCGAACCACCTGTTGTAAAAACAAGGGCACCAACTAAGCGGAAGATGGCAATTTTGGGAGTGGTACAAGATGGACCATCTTCGAAAATCTTTCACAAATTACCCAGATAACAGTCATTCTCTGAGAGACAGGAAGATCAGAAATAAAATCCATTGAGATATGGGTCCATTGCCTCTTGGGAACCGGCAGGGGCATCAGCAACCCACTAGAACGAGAACAGGGTTTAGACCGAGAACAAGTCCCACAGGACTGTATAAAATTCCTGACATCACGAGATAAGGCAGGCCACCAAAATGACCCACTCACCAAATCTCTGGTACCAAAAATACCCGGATGACCAGCCAATGCGGAGCAATGGACTTCAGACATCACTCTCTTTCTCCACTGGTCAGGAACATACAATTGTCCCATAGGGCAACGCTCAGGTTTATCCTCCTGAAATTCCTCCAGGGCGCGTCTCAAATCGGGCGAAATGGCAGAAAGAACTACCTCCTCACCTAGGATAGTAGTAGGCTCGGTCACATTAAGATAATCAGCAAAGAAACTCCTAGAAAGGGCGTCTACCTTAACATTCTTAGTGCCCGGAAGAAAAGAGAGCACAAAATTAAAATGCGTGAAAAACAAGGCCCATCTAGCCTGTCTAGGATTCAAGCGTTTGGCCGACTCCAGATAAGTCAGATTCTTGTGATCGGTGAGGACCACAAATTGATGTCTAGCTCCCTCCAACCAATGTCTCCACTCCTCAAATGCCCATTTCATGGCCAACAATTCCCGATTCCCCACGTCATAGTTGCGTTCAGATGGGGAGAAATTTCGAGAAAAGAAGGCACAGGGATTCATCTAATAAGTCACAGGGTCTTTTTGGGACAAAACAGCTCCTGCACCAATCTCAGAAGCATCTACCTCCACTTGAAATGGAAGTGAGACATCAGGTTGCCGTAAAACTGGAGCAGAAGTAAATCTCCACTTAAGCTCCTGAAATCCTGAGACAGCCTCAGGAGACCAATTCAGCACATCAGCTCCCTTCTTGGTCAGATCAGTCAGTGGTTTGACAATACTAGAAAAATTACCTATAAATTTACGATAGAAATTAGCAAAACCCAAAAACTTCTGAAGAGCCTTCAAAGAAGTAGGCTGAACCCAATCATAAATGGCCTGTACCTTGGCCGGGTCCATTTGGCCGGGTCCATTTCCCGAAAAACGAAACCCAAATGTAAGTCAATGGGAAATAAAAGTCGGCAGTGAGAGGAGGACAGGAAACACACCTACAGTGCTAATTTGAATGCCAAAAGCATCAATTCTTCTTACTTAAGCTTGTCAACCTTAATTAACTTCATAATACAAGTTACGCACTGAAAAATGGGGGTTATTTGGCTAAAGTTGTGGGGGGGTAGGGCTGGCTCCAGGTTTTCATGTGCCCTGGGCGAAAGAGCGCCCCTTTAACACATACCACAACTCATCATGCTCCGATACGGCAGAGAAATAGCGGTATAGTACAATGAAAAATACTTCACTTTTTACATCTCATGACGAGGCCCATCTATTTCTCCATACAGAATCATTGGTCCCATATAATGTTTGAAACAGTATATGATGCGCTCCACATAATGCTACAGTATATGTTGGTCCCCATGGATGAAGCTCCACTGTCTTATGGGCCCAAATAATGCTCCAAACATAATGGGCCCCATTTCTAATGCTCTAGTGTATAATGGGCACTGTAAATGCTGCTCCAGTGTCTGATGTCCACCTTTGGAATGTTCCAGTGTATGGTGGGCCCCATCTATCATTCTCCAGAGTATAGTGCTCCCCAAAAACTGCTGTCTCAACATTGAAAACAATCAAATAAGTCTCCTCGCTAGGGAATCCCTGTACTAGTCTGGACTCCTCGTCGTCCCCATCTTCCATCTCATTGCACAGTATTTCAACCTTGCAAGTGCTGTGATCCTGAGCAAGCAGGGGGGGCCCACTCGTTGGCGATGGCACTGGCACAGGGCCCCTGATAGTACGGTGGTGTGTCTGATGGGGGGTGGGCCGAACCTGCACTTTCATCTGCAGCTTCCTCTTTGTCACCGTGTAAGATGGAACTGTATATGGGAAGGGTAACCTGAGTTTCATCAGGGTCAGATTCAGGCCGGGTAGCGTGCGAGGGGAATGTAGTGGTCTGGGTCAATGTACCAGCAGATTCATCGAGCAGTGGCTGGGCATCGCCCCCAGGAGTACGGTCGCCACAGTGGCATTACCTTCCTCCTAGGGAGTGTGATGTCATGCTTGGGAGCAACGAAGGATCTCTCTAGCAGGTTAACTGATTGGGTGGAGTTATTCCCACGAGTCATGACCCTCCAAACAGCGTTCATGAAGGCAAGGTGTTTGTTTTACGTGGGCAGTATGGTTGCAAAGCTGAACCTTAAAGGAATGTCCAGAAGGGCACCACCAGGAGTGGAGCCTACGGCGTAATTTGACTCAACACGGGCAACCTCAACCATGCCAGCTACAGAACAGATGCACACATTGCAAGCTTAATTCTGTTAACGAACGAGACTCCGTCATGCCCCGCAGTCCGAGTCCGGCTTACTAGAGGGACACGTGAGGCTCTGGCACATGAGATTGGCCAATAAGTGGTGTGTCATGCCCTTCCATGTCCGTGGCTGCATGTGCGTTACACTGAAAAGGCCAGCGTTTGTCGCTTACAGGTGCAGATAACCCGCTGAACAACGTTAGTGATGGGGATCACTGATTACAATTATTACTCACGAACGATGATTTCCCAGTAAGTGCAGGTCAACCGCAATTCCGGAATTAGGCCTAACCGTCATTCCTGAAAAAATGAAAAACTTACGTGTGCAAACCACAGGTGCTGTAGCTTGCTTAACAGCTCGCCAGCCGTTCTCACGCCCAGTATGGATTACACGTGATTGCATAAAGGTGAGAAAGGGTACCGTATCCCCGGATAACATGTATGGATAGCGTACACATTCAAAAGATATGTCTATACATCAGGAGGCAGGCTCAGACGGTGTTAGGCCCAGTATGGCTTGCAAGTGATTGCACAAAGGTGAGAAAGGGTACCGTATCACCGGATAACATGTATGGATAGCGTACACATTCAAAAGATATGTCTACACATCAGGAGGCAGGCTCAGATGGTGTTAGGCCCAGTATGGCTTGCAAGTGATTGCACAAAGGTGAGAAAGGGTACCGTATCCCCGGATAACATGTATGGATAGCGTACACATTCAAAAGATATGTCTATACATCAGGAGGCAGGCTCAGACGGTGTTAGGCCCAGTATGGCTTGCAAGTGATTGCACAAAGGTGAGAAAGGGTACCGTATCCCTGGATAACATGTATGGATAGCGTACACATTCAAAAGATATGTCTATACATCAGGAGGCAGGCTCAGACGGTGATAGGCCCAGTATGGCTTGCACGTGATTGCACAAAGGTGAGAAAGGGTACCGTATCCCCGGATAACATGTATGGATAGCGTACACATTCAAAAGATATGTCTATACATCAGGAGGCAGGCTCAGACGGTGTCAGGCACAGTATGGATTTGACGGCCCAGACTACACAGTGGAGGAGCAGGGAGAGGTAAAGATTGCAAATGCTGGGGCCCTGCCCAAGCAGGCGGGGCCCACTCGTGGGCATCGGTACTGGCACTGGGCCCCTCATAGTACGGCGGTGTGTCTGACGGCGGGTGTGCACCACCACCGTCAGAGACACTTGATTGCACTATGAGGGACCCT
The DNA here is from genome assembly GCF_039654945.1 of Dendrobates tinctorius. Taxonomy (NCBI): domain Eukaryota; kingdom Metazoa; phylum Chordata; class Amphibia; order Anura; family Dendrobatidae; genus Dendrobates; species Dendrobates tinctorius. The sequence goes on from NW_027361910.1 coordinate 3,143,694, forward strand.
GTGCCAGTGCCCGCGCCCAAGAGTCGGCCTACCCACCTGTCCAAGGCAACGGCACTCGCACGGTGTCGTGCGCTAGGTGGTGACCCCGGCCATGGGGGGGACGCAGCACAGTTAGGGAGTTTTAGAAAGTGGCATATGTTGATGTTGGACATTCAGCTGATGCAAAAGGCGAAATAGGTCAAGTCCCAGGAAGAGGTGGACCAAAGCAAGCCATTTTTCTGTCACCATATGTGTCATCAGGGGAAGGTGGGACTATATCCTTGGAAACCCATGCATGGTTCATTTTAATGAAGGTTAGATCATCCACATTTTGGGTTGACAGACGGGTCCTTTTTTCTGTCAGGATTGATCCAGCTGCACTGAAGACTCTTTCCGATAGCACACTTGCAGCTGGGCAAGCGAGCTCCTGTAAGGCATATTGTGACAATTCAGGCCAGGTGTCCAGTTTAGCAGCCCAATAGTCAAAGGGGAATGACCTGTGTGGGAGAACATCGATATGGGAGGAAAAGTAGTTTGTAACCATAGTTGACAACTGCTGTCTCCTGTCACTTTCCATCGATGCTGTATTACCAGTTGTGTGAGCGGTACTTGAAAAATCAGTCCACAACATTGTCATGAAACCCCTGTCTCCAACGCCACTTCTGCTGTGTGCACCATGAACACCTCTGCCAAGATGCCCCCGGCCCGTACGGCTCGTGTGAGAACCATCACCGCTGCTGTGTGCTGGGAATGCCTCAAGCAACCGATTTACCAGAGTTGCTTGTTTATTAGCCAATATTAGGTCAAGGTTCTCCTGTGGCATGATGTTTTGTAATTTGCCTTTATAGCGTGGATCCAGGATGCTGGCCAACCAGTAGTCGTCATCGTTCATCATTTTGGCAATGCGGGGGTCCCTTTTTAGGATCCGCAAGGCATAATCTGACATGTGGGCCAATGTTCCCGGTGTCGATGATGCACTGCGAGTGCTGGTTGGAGGAGCACTTTCTGGCAAATCCACATCCCTCCAGTCACGCACAAACCCTGTACCAGACCTTGCCATGCCAACATTTTCACTTGCCCCACGAGATGCATCCTCCTCCCCTAAGTAATCATCCCCATCATCATCCTCCTCCTCCTTTTCTTCCTCCAACTCGTCCAGGAGAGGTCCCTGAGCAGACAATGGCTGAATGTCATCAAGGATTCCCTCCACCTCTTCCTCCTCGTCAACATTGGCTGCAGACTCCTGCTCCTTAAGGTGCGTCAAAGTTTGCATGAGCAGACGCATAAGTGGGATGCTCATGCTTAGGATGGCGTCGTCTGCGCTTACCAGCCGTGTGCATTCCTCAAAACACTGAAGGACTTTACAGAGGTCTTTCAGCTTCGACCACTGCACACCTGTCAACTCCATGTCTGCTCTCAAAGTGCCTGGCCGTGTATCCTCCCACAAATGCATTATGGCCTGCCTCTGCTCGCACAGCCGCTCCACCGTGTGCAGGGTGGAGTTCCACCTTGTTGCACTGTCGATAATGAGACGGTGGTTGGGAAGGTGGAGCAATCGCTGCAGCTTCTGCATACGAACGGAGTGTACAGGCGACCGGTGGATGTGCGGGCACAGTCTTCGCACCTTATGGAGCAGGGCTGTTAACTCCAGATAATTTTTGAGGAAGCACTGCACCACCAGGTTCAAGGTGTGAGCCAAGCAAGGTATGTGGCTGAGTTTTGAAAGGGCTATGGCTGCCACAAAATTACGGTCGTTATCACTAACTACCTTGCCTGTCTCAAGATGTACACTGCCCAGCCATGACTCAGTTTGTCGCTTCAAGTACTCAGCCAGCACCTCGGCGGTGTGTCTGTTGCCCAAACACATCACTGCAACACAGCCTGCTGACGCTTTCCACTTGCTGCTCGATAGGGGGACACCTCGTGTGCAACAGTGGCAGCTGCAGATGGAGTGCTCGTACGACTGCGCTCTGTGGACGAGCTTTCGCTTCTGGAGGAGGAGGAGGAGGGTGGAACGCCTACAGCCAACTGTTTCCTATACCGTGGGCTAGGCAGCACTGTCCCACCACCGCTGTCCCCTGTGGACCCTGCATCCACCACATTAACCCAGTGCGCAGTGTTGGACACGTAACGGCCCTGGCCATGCCGACTGGACCATGCATCAGTTGTGAGGTGCACCTTTCCACTCACTGACTGCTTGAGTGCATGGACAATGCGGTCTTTCACATGATGGTGGAGGGCTGAGGTGGCTTTGCGAGAGAAGAAGTGGCGACTTTGTAGGTCATAGCGTGGTACTGCATAGGCCATGAGTTCGCGGAAAGCTGCGCTTTCCACCAACCGATAGGGCATCATCTCAAACGAGATTAGTTTGGCAATGTGGGAGTTCAAACCCAGTGTACGCGGATGAGAGACTGAGTACTTTCTTGACCTACTCATAGTGTCTGGGAGGGTGAGCTGGACTTGAGAGCTGCATATGGTGGAAGTAGCGGTGGACAGGGCGGACTGAGAGAGGGTTGATGATGGTGATGGAGTTGGTGTTCTTTCTGATGGCCTAGATTCAGTATTTCGTTGATATAACAGTGGGATTCCCTGACTGCTGTGGCCTTGCAACGACACCTCAACATTTGCTGCTGTGCTAACCGGTGGGCTTACAGTGGGGGAAACAATGTAGCGTTGCTGACTACCTTCTTTGTGATCAGTTGCACATGTGGCACTTGAGGTTTGGTGTTGTGTCTACGCTTGCAAGTGCATGCTGGTTAAATGTCTAAGCATGCAACTGGTATTCAAATTTTTCAGATTTTTCCCTCGGCTAAAGGTCTTTGCGCACTTCTTACAGATAACCTTGGCCTGATCATGAGGATTTTGTTCAAAAAAGTGCCACACTGCACTCTTCCTACTTTGGCAGACATTTTGCGGCCTAGCACGCTGTGATCTTTTGACCCTCTGGACAAGCTGTCCAGCAACTCTTTTGATTTTTGGAACCTGTCTTTGGAGTGCTCCGGGCCTGCCAGATAACAGCTGTTGCGATGTTGATGTCTGCTGTGGATGCTCCTCATCTGAGCTATTGGAAGCAGCACCCTCTTCCCCCAATGGATGCCAATCTGGGTCAACAACTGGGTCATCCATCACCTCCTCTTCAATGTCATGTTCACCTTCCTCTGTGTCACCGTGTATGGTGGTATAGTGTGCGGGAAGGGGCACCTGAGTCTCATCAGGGTCTGAATCTGGCTTTGTACACTGCGAGGACAATGTAGTGCTCTGAGTGAATGTACCAGCAGAATCATCTATCAGCGGCTGTGCATCAGTGCACTCCATGTCAGATTCATCTTGGCCTGGGTAATTCACCATTTCACTTGATAATCCAGGCATGGTATGTGAAAACAGCTCCATGGAGTAATCAGTAGTATGGCCTGCGTCATCCTTCAATCTTGGTTGGGGTGAAGGACACAAGGAAAGGTGTGGTTCATGAACATGAGCCTCCAATGACGACTCAGTGCTTTTACTTTTTACAACTGAAGAAGAGGAGGCGATAGAGCTGGAGGCTGAGTCAGCAATGTAAGACAAAACTTTTTCCTGATGCTCTGGCGTTAAAAGCGGTTTGCCAACTCCTAGAAAACTAAGCCTTCGAAGCCTTATGGAGCCAGACGATGACGCAGGCTCAACACCTCCTGCATTCGGTCCTATTTTGCTTTTGCCACTACCATCAGATCCACCACCAACACCATCATTACCAGCTGCCAACCCCCGCCCAATTCCACGGCCTCTTCCACCAACCTTCCTCATTTTTGGTAGAAATGTAGACAAAATCCTACAAACTATATAGTAATGTAAAACAAGGTACAAGGTGTCTATAGGACAGGGGAGATTTAGATTTTCTGCAGACACTTGTGGATACTGGACACTTGGATTGTGTGAGGCCCACTGAATATCACAGCGCTATGTCACAGGCTCGATGGCACAGGTGTGAAAAAAGTGACTACAGGATAAGGGAGATTTTGAATTTCTGCAGACACTTGTGGACACTGGACACTTGGATTGTGTGAGGCCCACTGAATATCAGAGCGCTATGTCACAGGCTCGATGGCACAGGTGTGAAAAAAGTGACTACAGGATAAGGGAGATTTTGAATTTCTGCAGACACTTGTGGACACTGGACACTTGGATTGTGTGAGGCCCACTGAATATCAGAGCGCTATGTCACAGGCTCGATGGCACAGGTGTGAACAAAGTGACTACAGGATAAGGGAGATTTTGAATTTCTGCAGACACTTGTGGACACTGGACACTTTTGGATTGTGTGAAGCCCACTGAATATCAGAGCGCTATGTCACAGGCTCGATGGCACAGGTGTGAAAAAAGTGACTACAGGATAAGGGAGATTTTGAATTTCTGCAGACACTTGTGGACACTGGACACTTTTGGATTGTGTGAGGCCCACTGAATATCAGAGCGCTATGTCACAGGCTCGATGGCACAGGTGTGAAAAAAGTGACTACAGGATAAGGGAGATTTTGAATTTCTGCAGACACTTGTGGACACTGGACACTTTTGGATTGTGTGAGGCCCACTGAATATCAGAGCGCTATGTCACAGGCTCGATGGCACAGGTGTGAAAAAAGTGACTACAGGATAAGGGAGATTTTGAATTTCTGCAGACACTTGTGGACACTGGACACATTTGGATTGTGTGAGGCCCAATGAATATCAGAGCGCTATGTCACAGGCTCGATGCAGCAGGTGTGAAAAAAGTGACTACAGGATAAGGGAGATTTTGAATTTCTGCAGACACTTGTGGACACTGGACACTTGGATTGTGTGAGGCCCACTGAATATCAGAGCGCTATGTCACAGGCTCGATGGCACAGGTGTGAAAAAAGTGACTACAGGATAAGAGAGATTTTGAATTTCTGCAGACACTTGTGGACACTGGACACTTTTGGATTGTGTGAGGCCCACTGAATATCAGAGCGCTATGTCACAGGCTCGAGGGCACAGGTGTGAAAAAAGTGACTACAGGATAAGGGAGATTTTGAATTTCTGCAGACACTTGTGGACACTGGACACTTTTGGATTGTGTGAGGCCCACTGAATATCACAGCGCTATGTCACAGGCTCGATGGCACAGGTGTGAAAAAAGTGACTACGGGATAAGGGAGATTTTGAATTTCTGCAGACACTTGTGGACACTGGACACTTTTGGATTGTGTGAGGCCCACTGACTATCAGAGCGCTATGTCACAGGCTCGATGGCACAGGTGTGAAAAAAGTGAATTGTAGAATTGGGCAGAATAGGAATCTCCCTAGAGTGTAGGTCTGTAAGAACGGAACAAGTCCTCCACTTATCCTTCCACAGTGACACACAGATAGCTTCACTGTGGCTGTGATAACAGCCATTTACACGGTACTGTGTGAGGAGCGTACACTGCTGTATGGTGTGAATAAATGCACGCTCAGTACCTTAGCAGGACAAAAAAAAAAATTGGGATTGCTTTTAAAAAAGCAGTTTGCAGAGCAGTGGGGAAACAGCAATGCAGCTGTCAGGAAGCCTTAGAAGGCAGCCTAACAACCAACACCACTGATCCACCACAATATAGCCTCCCCTTGCACTGCACACACAGTGACTGGTGTGTTGCACAGGCAAAATCCCTAGCAGCAGAAGCAGTTTTTTTGTCTTCTTCCCTGCCTAACGCTCTCCCTACAGAATCAGCAACCTCTCCCTATGCTAAGATCGGCAGAAGTAAGATGGCGGTCGGCGTGCACGCCCTTTTATAACCCCTGTGACGCCCACCAAAGCAAGCCAATCACTTGCATGCCCTTCTGAAAGATGGTGGTGACCCCTGCCTATGTCATCATGTTGCCCACAGTGTCCGTGGATCCTGATTGGCTGAAAAAGAGCGCAAAACAAACTTTTGAAACTCGACTTTGGCGCGTAAGTCGCCGACCTCGTGGCCGACCTCATCCTAGGGTCGGGTTTCGTTTCATGAAACCCGACTTTGCCAAAAGTCGGCGACTTTTGAAATTGTTCGACCCGTTTCGCTCAACTCTAATTTTGATCCCTTAACAAACAGGGAATTCTCCCTCAAAATCCGGAACACAGTCCGGACATGTTCCACATGGGAATCCCAATCACTAGAAAAGATCAAAATATCATCCAGATAGATGATCAAAAACTTATCCACAAAGTCTCGGAAAATATCATTCATAAAGGACTGGAAGACAGAAGGGGCATTAGAGAGCCCAAAAGGCATCACCAGGTACTCAAAATGTCCCTCCGGAGTAATAGACGCCGTCTTCCATTCATCCCCGTGCTTGATGCGAATAAGATTATACGCCCACCTGAGGTCAAGCTTAGTAAACCAGCAGGCACTCTTAACTCTGGAGAATAAATCAGACATCAGAGGTAACGGGTACTGATATTTAACCGTCATCTTGTTAAGGGAACGATAATCAATCAATACACGTTCTTAATGAACCCTCTTTCTTGGCCACAAAAAAAACAGCGCCTAAAGGTGACGAGTAGAGTTGAGCGAAACGAGTCGAAAAAATTCAAAAGTCGCCGACTTTTGGCAAAGTCGGGTTTCATGAAACGAAACCCGACCCTAGGATGAGGTCGGCCACGAGGTTGGCGACTTACGCGCCAAAGTCGCGTTTCAAAAGTTTGTTTTGCGCTCTTTTTCAGCCAATCAGGATCCACGGACACTGTGGGCAACGTGATGACATAGGCACGGTCACCACCATCTTTCAGAAGGGCATGCAAGTGATTGGCTTGCTTTGGTGGGAGTCACAGGGGGTATAAAAGGGCGTGCACGCCGACCGCCATCTTACTTCTGCCGATCTTAGTATAGGGAGAGGTTGCTGCTGATTCTGTAGGGAGAGCGTTAGGCAGGGAAGAAGACAAAAAAACTGCTTCTGCTGCTAGCGATTTGGCCTGCACAACACACCAGTCACTGTGTGTGCAGTGCAAGGGGAGGCTATATAGTGGTGTATCAGTGGTGTTGGTTGTTGGGCTGCCTTCTAAGGCTTCCTGACATTCCTGCATTGCTGTTTACCCACTGCTCCGCAAACTGCTTTTTTAAAAGCAATCCCAATTTTTTTTTTGTCCTGCTGAGAAGACAAAAAAACTGTTTCTGCTGCTAGCAATTTGGCCTGCACAACACACCAGTCACTGTGTGTGCAGTGCAAGGGGAGGCTATATAGTGGTGTATCAGTGGTGTTGGTTGTTGGGCTGCCTTCTAAGGCTTCCTGACATTCCTGCATTGCTGTTTACCCACTGCTCCGCAAACTGCTTTTTTAAAAGCAATCCAATCTCCCTTATCCTCTAGTCACTTTTGTCACAGCTGTGCCATCGAACCTGTCACATAGCACTCAGATATTCATTGGGCCTCACACAATCCAAAAGTGTCCAGTGTCCAAAAGTGTGTGCAGAGATTCAAAATCTCCCTTATCCTCTAGTCACTTTGGTCACAGCTGTGCCATCGAGCCTGTCACATAGCGCTCAGATATCAGTGGGCCTCACACAATCCAAAAGTGTCCAGTGTCCAAAAGTGTGTGCAGAGATTCAAAATCTCCCTTATCCTCTAGTCACTTTGGTCACAGCAGCTGTGCCATCGAGCCTGTCACATAGCGCTCAGATATTCATTGGGCCTCACACAATCCAAAAGTGTCCAGTGTCCAAAAGTGTGTGCAGAGATTCAAAATCTCCCTTATCCTCTAGTCACTTTTGTCACAGCTGTGCCATCGAGCCTGTCACATAGCACTCAGATATTCATTGGGCCTCACACAATCCAAAAGTGTCCAGTGTCCAAAAGTGTGTGCAGAGATTCAAAATCTCCCTTATCCTCTAGTCACTTTGGTCACAGCTGTGCCATCGAGCCTGTCACATAGCGCTCAGATATCAGTGGGCCTCACACAATCCAAAAGTGTCCAGTGTCCAAAAGTGTGTGCAGAGATTCAAAATCTCCCTTATCCTCTAGTCACTTTGGTCACAGCAGCTGTGCCATCGAGCCTGTCACATAGCGCTCAGATATTCATTGGGCCTCACACAATCCAAAAGTGTCCAGTGTCCAAAAGTGTGTGCAGAGATTCAAAATCTCCCTTATCCTCTAGTCACTTTGGTCACAGCTGTGCCATCGAGCCTGTCACATAGCGCTCAGATATCAGTGGGCCTCACACAATCCAAAAGTGTCCATCCAGTGTCCAAAAGTGTGTGCAGAGATTCAAAATCTCCCTTATCCTCTAGTCACTTTGGTCACAGCTGTGCCATCGAGCCTGTCACATAGCGCTCAGATATCAGTGGGCCTCACACAATCCAAAAGTGTCCATCCAGTGTCCAAAAGTGTGTGCAGAGATTAAAAATCTCCCTTATCCTCTAGTCACTTTTGTCACAGCTGTGCCATCGAGCCTGTCACATAGCGCTCAGATATCAGTGGGCCTCACACAATCCAAAAGTGTCCAGTGTCCAAAAGTGTGTGCAGAGATTCAAAATCTCCCTTATCCTCTAGTCACTTTGGTCACAGCAGCTGTGCCATCGAGCCTGTCACATAGCGCTCAGATATTCATTGGGCCTCACACAATCCAAAAGTGTCCAGTGTCCAAAAGTGTGTGCAGAGATTCAAAATCTCCCTTATCCTCTAGTCACTTTTGTCACAGCTGTGCCATCGAGCCTGTCACATAGCACTCAGATATTCATTGGGCCTCACACAATCCAAAAGTGTCCAGTGTCCAAAAGTGTGTGCAGAGATTCAAAATCTCCCTTATCCTCTAGTCACTTTGGTCACAGCTGTGCCATCGAGCCTGTCACATAGCGCTCAGATATCAGTGGGCCTCACACAATCCAAAAGTGTCCAGTGTCCAAAAGTGTGTGCAGAGATTCAAAATCTCCCTTATCCTCTAGTCACTTTGGTCACAGCAGCTGTGCCATCGAGCCTGTCACATAGCGCTCAGATATTCATTGGGCCTCACACAATCCAAAAGTGTCCAGTGTCCAAAAGTGTGTGCAGAGATTCAAAATCTCCCTTATCCTCTAGTCACTTTGGTCACAGCTGTGCCATCGAGCCTGTCACATAGCGCTCAGATATCAGTGGGCCTCACACAATCCAAAAGTGTCCATCCAGTGTCCAAAAGTGTGTGCAGAGATTCAAAATCTCCCTTATCCTCTAGTCACTTTGGTCACAGCTGTGCCATCGAGCCTGTCACATAGCGCTCAGATATCAGTGGGCCTCACACAATCCAAAAGTGTCCATCCAGTGTCCAAAAGTGTGTGCAGAGATTAAAAATCTCCCTTATCCTCTAGTCACTTTTGTCACAGCTGTGCCATCGAGCCTGTCACATAGCGCTCAGATATCAGTGGGCCTCACACAATCCAAAAGTGTCCAGTGTCCAAAAGTGTGTGCAGAGATTCAAAATCTCCCTTATCCTCTAGTCACTTTGGTCACAGCAGCTGTGCCATCGAGCCTGTCACATAGCGCTCAGATATCAGTGGGCCTCACACAATCCAAAAGTGTCCATCCAGTGTCCAAAAGTGTGTGCAGAGATTCAATATCTCCCTTATCCTCTAGTCACTTTTATCACAGCTGTGCCATCGAGCCTGTCACATAGCGCTCAGATATTCATTGGGCCTCACACAATCCAAAAGTGTCCAGTGTCCAAAAGAGTGTGCAGAGATTCAAAATCTCCCTTATCCTCTAGTCACTTTGGTCACAGCTGTGCCATCGAGCCTGTCACATAGCGCTCAGATATCAGTGGGCCTCACACAATCCAAAAGTGTCCAGTGTCCAAAAGTGTGTGCAGAGATTCAAAATCTCCCTTATCCTCTAGTCACTTTGGTCACAGCAGCTGTGCCATCGAGCCTGTCACATAGCGCTCAGATATTCATTGGGCCTCACACAATCCAAAAGTGTCCAGTGTCCAAAAGTGTGTGCAGAGATTCAAAATCTCCCTTATCCTCTAGTCACTTTGGTCACAGCTGTGCCATCTAGCCTGTCACATAGCGCTCAGATATCAGTGGGCCTCACACAATCCAAAAGTGTCCATCCAGTGTCCAAAAGTGTGTGCAGAGATTCAAAATCTCCCTTATCCTCTAGTCACTTTGGTCACAGCTGTGCCATCGAGCCTGTCACATAGCGCTCAGATATCAGTGGGCCTCACACAATCCAAAAGTGTCCATCCAGTGTCCAAAAGTGTGTGCAGAGATTAAAAATCTCCCTTATCCTCTAGTCACTTTTGTCACAGCTGTGCCATCGAGCCTGTCACATAGCGCTCAGATATCAGTGGGCCTCACACAATCCAAAAGTGTCCAGTGTCCAAAAGTGTGTGCAGAGATTCAAAATCTCCCTTATCCTCTAGTCACTTTGGTCACAGCAGCTGTGCCATCGAGCCTGTCACATAGCGCTCAGATATTCATTGGGCCTCACACAATCCAAAAGTGTCCAGTGTCCAAAAGTGTGTGCAGAGATTCAAAATCTCCCTTATCCTCTAGTCACTTTTGTCACAGCTGTGCCATCGAGCCTGTCACATAGCACTCAGATATTCATTGGGCCTCACACAATCCAAAAGTGTCCAGTGTCCAAAAGTGTGTGCAGAGATTCAAAATCTCCCTTATCCTCTAGTCACTTTGGTCACAGCTGTGCCATCGAGCCTGTCACATAGCGCTCAGATATCAGTGGGCCTCACACAATCCAAAAGTGTCCAGTGTCCAAAAGTGTGTGCAGAGATTCAAAATCTCCCTTATCCTCTAGTCACTTTGGTCACAGCAGCTGTGCCATCGAGCCTGTCACATAGCGCTCAGATATTCATTGGGCCTCACACAATCCAAAAGTGTCCAGTGTCCAAAAGTGTGTGCAGAGATTCAAAATCTCCCTTATCCTCTAGTCACTTTGGTCACAGCTGTGCCATCGAGCCTGTCACATAGCGCTCAGATATCAGTGGGCCTCACACAATCTAAAAGTGTCCATCCAGTGTCCAAAAGTGTGTGCAGAGATTCAAAATCTCCCTTATCCTCTAGTCACTTTGGTCACAGCTGTGCCATCGAGCCTGTCACATAGCGCTCAGATATCAGTGGGCCTCACACAATCCAAAAGTGTCCATCCAGTGTCCAAAAGTGTGTGCAGAGATTAAAAATCTCCCTTATCCTCTAGTCACTTTTGTCACAGCTGTGCCATCGAGCCTGTCACATAGCGCTCAGATATCAGTGGGCCTCACACAATCCAAAAGTGTCCAGTGTCCAAAAGTGTGTGCAGAGATTCAAAATCTCCCTTATCCTCTAGTCACTTTGGTCACAGCAGCTGTGCCATCGAGCCTGTCACATAGCGCTCAGATATCAGTGGGCCTCACACAATCCAAAAGTGTCCATCCAGTGTCCAAAAGTGTGTGCAGAGATTCAATATCTCCCTTATCCTCTAGTCACTTTTATCACAGCTGTGCCATCGAGCCTGTCACATAGCGCTCAGATATTCATTGGGCCTCACACAATCCAAAAGTGTCCAGTGTCCAAAAGAGTGTGCAGAGATTCAAAATCTCCCTTATCCTCTAGTCACTTTGGTCACAGCTGTGCCATCGAGCCTGTCACATAGCGCTCAGATATCAGTGGGCCTCACACAATCCAAAAGTGTCCAGTGTCCAAAAGTGTGTGCAGAGATTCAAAATCTCCCTTATCCTCTAGTCACTTTGGTCACAGCAGCTGTGCCATCGAGCCTGTCACATAGCGCTCAGATATCAGTGGGCCTCACACAATCCAAAAGTGTCCAGTGTCCAAAAGTGTGTGCAGAGATTCAAAATCTCCCTTATCCTCTAGTCACTTTGGTCACAGCAGCTGTGCCATCGAGCCTGTCACATAGCGCTCAGATATTCATTGGGCCTCACACAATCCAAAAGTGTCCAGTGTCCAAAAGTGTGTGCAGAGATTCAAAATCTCCCTTATCCTCTAGTCACTTTGGTCACAGCTGTGCCATCGAGCCTGTCACATAGCGCTCAGATATCAGTGGGCCTCACACAATCCAAAAGTGTCCATCCAGTGTCCAAAAGTGTGTGCAGAGATTCAAAATCTCCCTTATCCTCTAGTCACTTTGGTCACAGCTGTGCCATCGAGCCTGTCACATAGCGCTCAGATATCAGTGGGCCTCACACAATCCAAAAGTGTCCAGTGTCCACAAGTGTCTGCAGAAATTCAAAATCTCCCCTGTCCTATAGACACCTTGTACCTTGTTTTACATTACTATATAGTTTGTTGGATTTTGTCTACATTTCTACCAAAAATGAGGAAGGTTGGTGGAAGAGGCCGTGGAATTGGGCGGGGGTTGGCAGCTGGTAATGATGGTGTTGGTGGTGGATCTGATGGTAGTGGCAAGAGCAAAATAGGACCGAATGCAGGAGGTGCTGACCCTGCGTCATCGTCTGGCTACATAAGGCCTCGAACGCTTAGCTTTCTATGAGTTGGCAAACCGCTTTTAAAGCCAGAGCATCAGGAAAAAGTTTTGTCTTACATTGCTGACTCAGCCTCCAGCTCTATCGCCTCCTCTTCTTCAGTTGTAAAAAGTAAAAGCACTGAGTCGTCATTGGAGGCTCATGTTCATGAACCACACCTTTCCTTGTGTCCTTCATCCCAACCAAGATTGAAGGATGACGCAGGCCATACTACTGATTACTCCATGGAGCTGTTTTCACATACCATGCCTGGATTATCAAGTGAAATGGTGAATTACCCAGGCCAAGATGAATCTGACATGGAGTGCACTGATGCACAGCCGCTGATGGATGATTCTGCTGGTACATTCACTCAGAGCACTACATTGTCCTCGCAGTGTACAGAGCCAGATTCTGACCCTGATGAGACTCAGGTGCCCCTTCCCGCACACTATACCACCATACACGGTGACACAGAGGAAGGTGCACATGACATAGAAGAGGAGGTGATGGATGACCCAGTTGTTGACCCAGATTGGCATCCATTGGGGGAAGAGGGTGCTGCTTCCAATAGCTCAGATGAGGAGCATCCACAGCAGACAACGACATCGCAACAGCTGTTATCTGGCAGGCCCGGAGCACTCGAAAGACAGGTTCCAAACATCAAAAGAGTTGCTGGACAGCTTGTCCAGAGGGTCAAAAGATCACAGCGTGCTAGGCCGCAAAATGTCTGCCAAAGTAGGAAGAGTGCAGTGTGGCACTTTTTTGAACAAAATCCTCATGATCAGGCCAAGGTTATCTGTAAGAAGTGCGCAAAGACCTTTAGCCGAGGGAAAAATCTGAAAAATTTGAATACCAGTTGCATGCTTAGACATTTAACCAGCATGCACTTGCAAGCGTGGACACAACACCAAACCTCAAGTGCCACATGTGCAACTGATCACAACGAAGGTAGTCAGCAACGCTACATTGTTTCCCCCACTGTAAGCCCACCGGTTAGCACAGCAGCAAATGTTGAGGTGTCGTTGCAAGACCACAGCAGTCAGGGAATCCCACTGTTATATCAACGAAAGACTGATTCTAGGCCATCAGAAAGAACACCAACTCCATCACCATCATCAACCCTCTCTCAGTCCGCCCTGTCCACCGCTACTTCCACCATATGTAGCTCTCAAGTCCAGCTCACCCTCCCAGACACTATGAGTAGGTCAAGAAAGTACTCAGTCTCTCATCCGCGTACACTGAGTTTGAACGCCCACATTGCCAAACTAATCTCGTTTGATATGATGCCCTTTCGGTTGGTGGAAAGCACAGCTTTCCGAGAACTCATGGCCTATGCAGTACCACGCTATGACCTACCCAGTCGCCACTTCTTCTCTCGCAAAGCCATCCCAGCCCTCCACCATCATGTGAAAGACCGCATTGTCCATGCACTCAAGCAGTCAGTGAGCGGAAAGGTGCACCTCACAACTGATGCATGGTCCAGTCGGCATGGCCAGGGCCGTTACGTGTCCATCACTGCGCACTGGGTTAATGTGGTGGATGCAGGGTCCACAGGGGACAGCGGTGGTGGGACAGTGCTGCCTAGCCCACGGTATAGGAAACAGTTGGCTGTAGGCGTTCCACCCTCCTCCTCCTCCTCCTCCTCCAGAAGCGAAAGCTCGTCCACAGAGCGCAGTCGTACGAGCACTCCATCTGCAGCTGCCACTGTTGCACACGATGTGTCCCCCTATCGAGCAGCTAGTGGAAAGCGTCAGCAGGCTGTGTTGCAGATGATGTGTTTGGGCGACAGACACACCGCCGAGGTGCTGGCCGAGTACTTGAAGCGACAAACTGAGTCATGGCTGGGCAGTGTACATCTTGAGGCAGGCAAGGTAGTTAGTGATAACGGTCGTAATTTTGTGGCAGCCATAGCCCTTTCAAAACTCAGCCACATACCTTGCTTGGCTCACACCTTGAACCTGGTGGTGCAGTGCTTCCTCAAAAATTATCCGGAGTTAACAGCCCTGCTCCAGAAGGTGCGAAGACTGTGCGCGCACATCCGCCGGTCACTTGTACACTCCGTTCGTATGCAGAAGCTGCAGCGATTGCTCCACCTTCCCAACCACCGCCTCATTATCGACATTGCAACAAGGTGGAACTCCACCCTGCACATGGTGGAGCGGCTGTGCGAGCAGAGGCAGGCCATAATGCATTTGTGGGAGGAAACACGGCCAGGCACTTTGAGAGCAGACATGGAGTTGACAGGTGTGCAGTGGTCGAAGCTGAAATACCTTTGTAAAGTCCTTCAGTGTTTTGAGGAATGCACACGGCTGGTAAGCGCAGATGACGCCATCCTAAGCATGAGCATCCCACTTATGCGTCTGCTCATGCAAACTTTGACGCACCTTAAGGAGCAGGCGTCTGCAGCCAATGTTGATGAGGAGGAAGAGGAGGAGGGAATCCTTGATGACATTCAGCCATTGTCTGCTCAGGGACCTCTCCTGGACGAGGTGGAGGAAGAAGAGGAGGAGGAGGATGATGATAGGGATGATTACTTAGGGGAGGAGGATGCATCTCGTGGGGCAAGTGAAAATGTTGGCGTGGCAAGGTCTGGTACAGAGTTTGTGCGTGACTGGAGGGATGTGGATTTGCCAGAAAGTGCTCCTCCACCCAGCACTCGCAGTGCATCATTGACACCGGGAACATTGGCCCACATGTCAGATTATGCCTTGCGGATCCTAAAAAGGGACCCCCGCATTGCCAAAATGATGAACGATGACGACTACTGGTTAGCCAGCATCCTGGATCCATGCTATAAAGGCAAATTACAAAACATCATGCCACAGGAGAACCTTGACCTAATATTGGCTAATAAACAAGCAACTCTGGTAAATCGGTTGCTTGAGGCATTCCCAGCACACAGCAGCGGTGATGGTTCTCACACGAGCCGTATGGGCCGGGGGCAGCTTGGCAGAGGTGTTCGTGGTGCACACAGCAGAAGTGGCGTTGGAGACAGGGGTTTCATGACAATGTTGTGGACTGATTTTTCAAATACCGCTCACACAACTGGTAATACTGCATCGATGGAAAGTGACAGGAGACAGCAGTTGTCAACTATGGTTACAAACTCCTTTTCCTCCCATATCGATGTTCTCCCACACAGGTCATTCCCCTTTGACTATTGGGCCGCTAAACTGGACACCTGGCCTGAATTGGCCCAATATGCCTTACAGGAGCTCGCTTGCCCAGCTGCAAGTGTGCTATCGGAAAGAGTCTTCAGTGCAGCTGGATCAATCCTGACAGAAAAAAGGACCCGTCTGTCAACCCAAAATGTGGATGATCTAACCTTCATTAAAATGAACCATGCATGGGTTTCCAAGGATTTTGTCCCACCTTCCCCTGATGACACATAGGGTGACAGAAAAATGGCTTGC
Organism: Dendrobates tinctorius; assembly: GCF_039654945.1. Lineage (NCBI taxonomy): Eukaryota > Metazoa > Chordata > Amphibia > Anura > Dendrobatidae > Dendrobates > Dendrobates tinctorius. Next base: position 3,159,488 of record NW_027361910.1, read on the forward strand.
TTTGGTCCACCTCTTCCTGGTACTTCACCTATTTCGCCTTTTGCATCAGCTGAATGTCCAACATCAACATATGCCACTTTCTAAAACTCCCTAACTGTGCTGCCTCCCCCCCATGGCCGGGGTCACCACCTAGCGCACGACACCGTGCGAGTGCCGTTGCCCTGGACAGGTGGGTAGGCCGACTCTTCGGCGCGGGCACTGGCACAGGGTCCCTCATAGTGCAATCAAGTGTCTCTGACGGTGGTGGTGCACACCCGCCGTCAGACACACCGCTGTACTATGAGGGGCCCAGTGCCAGTACCGACGCCCACTAGTGGGCCCCCCTTGTTTGGGCAGGGCCCCATCATTTGCAATCTTTACCTCTCCCTGCTCCTCTGCTGTGTAATCTGGGCCGTCAAATCCATACTGTGCCTGACACCGTCTGAGCCTGCCTCCTGATGTATAGACATATATTTTGAATGTGTACGCTATCCATACATGTTATCTGGGGATACGGTACCCTTTCTAACCTTTGTGCAATCACGTGCAATCCATACTGGGCCTAACACCGTCTGAGCCTGCCTCCTGAGACATATATTTTTAATGTGTACGCTATCCATACATGTTATCCGGGGATACGGTACCCTTTCTAACCTTTGTGCAATCACGTGCAATTCATACTGGGCCTAACACCGTTTGAGCCTGCCTCCTGAGACATATATTTTGAATGTGTACGCTATCCATACATGTTATCTTGGGATACGGTACCCTTTCTAACCTTTGTGCAATCACGTGCAATCCATACTGGGCCTAACACCGTCTGAGCCTGCCTCCTGAGACATATATTTTGAATGTGTACGCTATCCATACATGTTATCCGGGGATACGGTACCCTTTCTAACCTTTGTGCAATCACGTGCAATCCATACTGGGCCTAACACCATCTGAGCCTGCCTCCTGAGACATATATTTTGAATGTGTACGCTATCCATACATGTTATCTGGGGATACGGTACCATTTCTAACCTTTGTGCAATCACGTGCAATCCATACTGGGCCTAACACCGTCTGAGCCTGCCTCCTGAGACATATATTTTGAATGTGTACGCTATCCATACATGTTATCCGGGGATACGGTACCCTTTCTAACCTTTGTGCAATCACGTGCAATCCATACTGGGCCTAACACCGTCTGAGCCTGCCTCCTGAGACATATATTTTGAATGTGTACGCTATCCATACATGTTATCTGGGGATACGGTACCATTTCTAACCTTTGTGCAATCACGTGCAATCCATACTGGGCCTAACACCGTCTGAGAATGATAGATGGGGCCCACCATACACTGGAACATTCCAAAGGTGGACATCAGACACTGGAGCAGCATTTACAGGGCCCATTATACACTAGAGCATTAGAAATGGGGCCCATTATGTTTGGAGCATTATTTGGGCCCATAAGACAGTAGAGCTTCATCCATGGGGACCAACATATACTGTAGCATTATGTGGAGCTCATCATATACTGTTTCAAACATTATATGGGACCAATGATTCTGTATGGAGAAATAGATGGGCCTCGTCATGAGATGTAAAAAGTGAGGTATTTTTCATTGTACTATACCGCTATTTCTCTGCTGTATCGGAGCATGATAAGTTGTGGTATGTGTTAAAGGGGCGCTCTTTCGCCCAGGGCACATGAAAACCTGGAGCCAGTCCTCCCCCCCCACAGTCTGTAGCCAAATAACCCCCATTTTTCAGTGCGTAACGTGTATTATGAAGTTAATTAAGGTTGACAAGCTTAAGTAAGAAGAATTGATGCTTTTGGCATTGAAATGGGCACTGTAGGTGTGTTTCCTGTCCTCCTCTCAATGCCGACTTTTATTCCCCATTGACTTACATTGGGTTTCGTGTTTCGGGACGACCCCGACTTTTCCCTATAATCGGCCGATCTTGCTCGACCCGACTTTTGGAAAAGTCGGGTTTCACGAAACGAAATGCAACGCGAACCTAAAAAACCAAAAGTCGCTCAACTCTAGTGACGAGGATGGTCTAATATGACCCTTCTCCAACGACTCCTTAATATAGGATCGCATAGCATCATGTTCGGTTACAGATAAGTTGAAAAGCCGACCCTTGGGAAATTTACACCCATGCATCAACTCAATTGCACAGTCACAACTCCTATGAGGGGGCAAAGACGCAGATTTACTCTCACTAAATACATCAGAGAAATCAGCCAGATAATCAGGAATATCATGAGACTGAGGAGAGGTGGAGAACACAGGAGTGTCCCTAAGAACACACTGACAACCCCAACTCACCACAGACACAGAACTCCAATCCAAAACTGGGTTATGAGTTTGCAACCAGTGGAATCCCAGAACAAAAGTATCATGCAAATTATGCAGCACTAAAAATTTACAATTTTCTTGGTGGTCTGGGGCAATTCGCATTATCACCTGGGTCCAAAACTGAGGTTTATTCTCCGCCAAAGGAGTGGCATCAATACCCCTCAAAGGAATAGGTGTCTGTAGAGGTGCCATGGACAAACCACAACGTTTAGCAAAGTCCAAATCCATCATATTCAGAGCTGCTCCTGAATCCACAAAAGCCTCAGTGGAAAACATGGTCAAGGAGCAGATCAGAGAAATTGCCAAAAGGAACTTAGGTTGTACACTGCCCACAGCAAATGTGTGTGCAAAACGTTTCTCTCGTTTAGGGTAGACAGAAATAGTATGAGAAGCATCTCCACAGAAAAAACACAGCTTATTACGCCTTCTAAACTCCTGAAGTTGGGCGCTAGACAAAACCCCATCACATTGCATAGGTTCAGACGTTTGTTCAAAAGGTGGCAGCGCCTCCCGTGTAGTTTTACATTCCCATAAACGCCGATCAACTTGAATGGCTAATGACATAGAGCCATCCAGACCAGAGGGAACAGGAAATCCCACCATAACATCTTTTACGGTCTCCGATAAACCTTTCCAAAAGAGGGCTGCCAATGCACTATCATTCCATGTAGTAAGGACCGCCCACTTCCAGAATTTTTGACAGTATAACTCTGCAGGATCCTGACCCTGGTTTAATGCCAACAGGGTTCTCTCAGCTTCATCAACGGCATTAGGTTCATCATACAACAACCCCAAGGCTTGAAAAAATGCATCCACATTAGTCAGAATAGGATTTTCAGGTGTTAGAAAAAAAGCCCAATCCTGGGGATCGCCGCGCAGCAAGGAGATGACAATTTTAACCTGCTGCACAGAGCTCCCCGATGAGTTAGGCTTCAAGGCCAGAAATAATTTGCAATTATTCTTAAAATTCAGAAATTTAGACCGATTCCCAGAAAACACATCAGGAGTAGGGATCTTAGGTTCAGCAGCATGTGACTGAATGAGGTAGGTGGAAATTCCCTGCACTTCAGCAGCAAGTTGCTCCACACGATCAGACAATTGCTTAAGCTCCATTAGGAGAAAAAAAATCCTCCTACGGCCCCAAAAAAAAAAAGAGGAAAAAAAAAAAAAAAATTCTGACACTTTTTTTTCCTTTTTTTATTTTAACAACTTCTTCCTCCTCTTGAGTACCCTAGAATCTGCGGTATGGCTGGTGATTCTGTTATGAATGGGTCACTGAGGAAAAAAAAAAGCAACACAAGCTAAGTCTCAGAAAACCAGAGAAGTTGGTAACTATGCAGACTGCAGATCCCTGATTCTAACCACAGCAACTAGCAGCAGTCATGGAGCATTCCTACGTTGGTCCTAGACGCCTCCTCACAACCGGAGAGCTACATGTTGGGCAGCACGGTGGCTCAGTGGTTAGCGCTGCAGCCTTGCAGCACTGGAGTCCTGGGTTCGAATCCCACCAAGGACAACATCTGCAAGGAGTTTGTATGTTCTCCCCATGTTTGCGTGGGTTTCCTCCGGGCACTCTGGTCTCCTCCCACACTCTACAGACATACTGATAGGGAATTTAGATTGTGAGCCCCATCGGGGACAGTGATGAAAATTTGTGCAAACTGTAAAGCGCTGCAGAATATGTTAGCGCTATATAAAAAAAAAAATAAAGAAGAAGATAAGCCTAAAGCAGGAAAAGAGGAAAACTAACTGCCCCAGAGCAGACCCCACAGGAAAGACAGCCCTCCACATGTATTGACGGTGAAACAAGATGAAAACACACACAAAGGCTGGAAAATAGGCTGAGCAAACGATGGGGCCCGACTAACTAGAAAGGACAGGAAAGGAAGGCCACTGTCTGCAATCTGCCAAAAACCCTACCAAAAATAATGTCCAACACAACTGATAGCAAAATTAACCCTGAAGTCACTAGACTTCTCCCACTATATCAGCACTCTGAAATATTCTGAGACAGAGCAAAAAGAGGCCAATCTAATAAGGGACAAAAAAATTCACACAAAAAACTGAATTGACCAACAAGCGCAAGTGTGAACATTAGTAAAAAAACAAACTTGACTGTAACAGAGCTGAGTCCAAGACCTGAGAAGCAGCAACAGGATAGGGCGTCGGCTGTCTTATATCCAGTCTAATACTCCTACTTCAATCGTTATCTTCCTCATCAGGTGGCAGATCACTACCAATTAAACCAACCTCACTACCTCCTGTCACCAGAGGAGAACTCTCAACTGGTGGAGCAGAAAATGAACTCATAACACATGACCCTTCCAATCCACCAAATAAAACGTTTTGCCCCGCATCATCTTGCATCCCACATTGACCTCAAACTCGTCAGATGTCCCGGCAGGTGGCTCCGAAAACCGGGACATGTGAACCATCTTAAGGAGGGACATATGAAACGTGTCAGAAATAGCCTAGTGTGGTGGAAGGGCCAGGCAGGCGGTAGACCACAGGATTGCTCTGCTCGAGGACCTTGAAAGGGCCAATATAGCGCAGTGCGAACTTAGCGGATTCAGCCCGCAGCCTGATGTTTCGGGCAGAAAGCCACACTAAGTCGCCAGGGGCGAAGGTCAGAGCAGGACGCCTGTGTGCATCAGCGGAGGCCCTCATTCTCTCCTTGGAGGCCCGGATAGCATCCTGCGTGCGATCCCAAATGTCACGTGCCTCCACCACCCTGTCTGTCACCCTAGAGTCAGTGGATGACACGGGCATGGGCACAGGGACGCGTGGATGCTGGCCGTAATTTAAGAGGAATGGGGTCTGACCGGTGGAGTCGGCCACAGCGTTGTACAAAGCGATCTCCGCCCACGGCAGCAAGGATGCCCAGTCAGCCTGCCTGGCTGAGACAAAATGTTGCAGATATGTCTCCAGGGTCTGGTTGGCTCTCTCAACCAACCCGTTCATCTCGGGATGATAGGCCGAGAAGAGATTTAGCTCGATGATAAGCAGAGAACAGAGCTCTCTCCAGAACCGAGACACAAACTGAGGACCCCGGTCGCTGACAATCTTATCCGGCATGCCGTGCAGGCGGAAGACATGTTTAATAAACAACGCTGCCAGGCCCCATGCAGAAGGTAGCTGCGAGAGTGGCACCAGATGACCATCTTGGAGAAATGATCCGTGACCACCCAAATGACTGTGCTGCCACTGGACTTGGGCAGACCCACCACAAAGTCCATACCGACCATCTCCCAGGGCCTGTCCGCTACTGGCAGAGGATAGAGTAACCCAGCTGGCCGCTGCCGAGAGGAGCGATTCTGGGCGCAAGAGACGCACGCCTGACTATAGTCCCTGACATAACGGGCCATATGCAGCCACCAGTACGTCCTCGCCAGAAGCTCAGAGGTCCATTTGGTACCAAAATGTCCACCCACCCTGGACGAATGAGCCCAAGAGAGGACCTCTGGTCACAGATGAGCAGGGACAAAAGTCTTGCCCGGAGTTACAGACTCGAGGGCGACTGGAGCCACGGTCCTCAGGCTCTCAGCTGGGACTATCAGCCGAGGCTCCTCCTCCGATGACTCCACGGAGCGGAAGAGAGCATCGGACCGGACGTCCTTCTCCCTGGAGAGAAAATGCATGGTGAAGTGGAATCGGGAGAAGAACAAGGACCAACTGGCCTGGTGAGAATTCAGCCGCTGGGCTGTTTGTAAGTAGACCAAATTCTTGTGGTCGGTGAACACCTGGAAAGGGTGGCGAACCCCATCCAGGAGGTGTCTCCACTCTGAAAAGGCCAACTTCATTGCTAGCAACTCCCTGTCCCCGATGGAATAATTCCTCTCTGCCGGAGTGAAGGTCTTGGAGAAGAAGAAGCATGGGTGCTTCCGACCTTGTGAGTCCTTCTGGAACAGGACCACTCCAGCTCCGAAGGAATAGGCATCCACCTCCAGAATGAAGGGTTTATCCACATCGGGGCGATGTAGAATGGGAGTGCTAGCGAAATGGGATTTAATAGAGGAGAAGGCCTTGGAGACAGGTTCTGACCACAGCTTGGGGTTTGCACCCTTCTTGGTGAGGGCTACCAAGGGCGCTACCAAAGTTGAGAAGTGAGGAATGAATTGGCGATAGTAATTTATGAACCCCATAAAGCGCTGCACCGCTTTGAGAGAATGGGGTTCCTGCCAATCCATCACCGCCTGTAGCTTGGCAGGATCCATGGCCAAACCCTGGGCAGAGATGATATAGCCCAAGAAAGGCAAGGACTCCTGCTGAAACACACACTTCTCCAAGTTGGCATAGAGAGAGTTTGCCCACAGGAGGTCGAAAACTTTGCAAACATCTCTCCGGTGGGAGTCAATATCTGGAAAGTAGATGAGAATATCATCCAGATAGACTACTACCGAGGTGGTAAGCATATCCCGGAAGATATCGTTCACAAACTCTTGGAAGACAGCTGGGGCATTACAGAGCCCGAAGGGCATCATCAGATATTCATAGTGCCCATCTCTGGTGTTAATTGCCGTCTTCCATTCGTCCCCATCACGGATGCGAATCAGGTTGTAAGCCCCCCGCAGATCAAGTTTGGTTAACACTCTCGCTCCCTGTAGCCTATCAAACAGCTCCGATATCAGAGGTTGAGAATACTTATTCTTAACGGTGATGGCGTTAAGACCCCTGTAATCAATGCAAGGACATAGCTCCCCACTCTTCTTCTGGACGAAGAAGAATCCCACCCCTGCTGGTGACAATGACTTCCTAAAGAATCCTCTTGCCAGATTCTCCCTGATGTATTGAGACATGGCCTCTGTCTCCGGGAGAGATAGGGGATAGACTCGACCCCGGGGAGGCTCAGAACCAGGCAAGAGGTCAATAGGACAGTCATAGGGGCGATGCGGTGGAAGTGTCTCCGCCGCCTTTTTGGAGAACACGTCCGCATACTGTCGATAGTGTTTGGGAAGCGAGGAAAGATCTGTGGGGACCTCGGTGGAGGCAACCTGGATGCATTCCCTCAGACATCTACCCTCACATGACTTACTCCAACTAAGATTTCTCCCCGAGGACCTCTCTATATGGGGAGAGTGATACCGCAACAAGGGGACCCCTAAAAGGACCTGGTCGATACCCTCGGGCATGACGAGGAGGGATATCATCTCCTGATGAGATGGAGACACCGAAAGTGACAGTGGAGCGGTTTGATGGGTAATCTGTGAGGGCAGAGTCGCGCCATTCACTACTCTGATGGAGACTGGCTTGGACATCATAAACAGTGGTATCGCGTGCCATTGAGTGAAGGCAGATGACATAAAATTGCCCTCTGCTCCGGAATCCATGCAAACCTCCACCGCCAGAGTGGAAGAACCAAACCCAAGTGTCCCCTTAAAGGAAAACTCGGAGGAAAACGCCGCAGATTCTAATGAGCCGCCTCCTACGGCCACTAGGGGCGAGCGTCTTCCCAGCCGCTGTGGGCACTGGTTGGCAAAGTGACCTGACTGCCGGCAACCACGACAGATCACAGGGGCTCGAGCGGGCCAGGGCCTGGATCCCTCACGGGAAGCCCCCTGACACTCGGACGCCCGATCGGGAGATTCCAGAGGTTTAGCAAAACTGGGTGCCAACCTTAACCTCTGCCTACACTGGGACCGCTCCAACCTTCACTCGGCAAAGTGAAGGTCTATACGGGTGGAGACGGTGATAAGCTCCTCCAGTGTAGCAGGAATCTCCCTGGTGGTCAGAGTGTCCTTCACATGGCCAGCCAAACCTCTCCAGAATGCCGGAATGAGGACCTTATCTGGCCACTCTAACTCCGAGGCCAGCGTCCCGAACTGGATGGTAAAGTGGCTGACCATGGACGAGCCCTGTGACAATGCCAGCAGCCGGAGCGCGGTGTCATGGGTGACTCGCGGTCCCAGGAAGGCATGCTTCAGAGTGTCCAAGAACCGTGAGGCACTCTGCACCACATGATCACCACGCTCCCACAGCGATGTAGCCCACTCCAAAGCCCTGCCCGACAAGAGGGAAATAATAAATCCCACTTTGGCCCTCTCAGAGGGGAATCGTGGTGCCAGCAGCTCCAGCTGTATCGAGCACTGGCTCACGAATCCCCTACAAGAGGCGCTGTCACCAGAGAACTTCTCGGGCAGCGGGAGGCGGGACAAAGTCGGGGCAGGGAAGGCAGTGGTCACACGGGAGACAGCCTCTGTGGCTGCCTGAACAGCGACCGCAGTAACATCCGCAGCTGAGGCTGAATGCTCGAGAGCCGCCAACCTGCCCTGCTGCTGCCGAATGTACTGCAGCAGTCGTGCAGAGGTGGTATACTGCTGCTAGGTAATTGCGGAATTATAAAGCGGTGTGGAAAGGTCACACGTGGGTTACGTCACCCCGTGTGAACAGAAGCGAACTCTGTTAACTCACAGAGCCGCACTACCACTGAACATAAATGCCGGGGCCTGTTTAGCTCACAGAGCCCGGCTAAAGCGCGCACAGAAACGGCCACAGAACTCTACCTCAAGGACACGGAGTTAGAGTCCCTCTAGGCCCTCTGAGCACGCGGCGTCGCTGCCACAAACGCCGCTATAGACGCTGGCAATGGAGTGTGGAGCAAGTGCACTGAGGCGTGCCAAGACACTGATGATGCCTAAAGCCTGACTCAGACTCTGACCTACCTACACCTAAGCCTGGGCGCTCGCAGGCTAGGCTGCACAACACATGCGTAACAAGGGTAGGGGTTTCATAATGAGTCAGTCACCAGAGACATTCATAAGTGCATACACCACTCACTCCCCATAGTCTGAAATTACAGTCTATCCTAGCACATGACCGAGCGGCCTTGCAAACCTTTTATAGCCGCGCGCATCCGGGACCCTCCTGGCTTCTCGGATGGGCCAATCTGAACACGCGTAGGACCTGAGCATGTGACCTTAGATCTCCAATGGGAGATCACTTCATGGGCATGCTCAGTGGCCCAAAATGGGGACTTAGTCCCTGGAGAAACTCGCTGCTGAGCAGCATGCATTGCCATAGCTGTGCCAGAGGTGGCAGCAGCAAGCAAACACAGAGCTAGTCTGGTCAGAGCACCAGGACCAATGAGTTTGCTGAGCAACCTCCTCTGCGGCTGGGGAGAAATGGGAGACTGCCGGGAGCAGGGCTCGGGATTCCCGCTGTGCAGCAACAGGAACCCATCGCTTAACAACACCACTAAAGTAGTATCAATTTCCCCAGATTAGAAACAGTATAATGGTTCTCTGAGACCTCTTCCACTATGGGCAACCCACCAGTTGGAGACTCAACTTGGAGTCTCCACATTTCAAATAATTATCTACAAGGTGTATCACTGTTCAGCTGCCAAAGAAAGGGAGTTGAGTATCCCATCTAGTAAGAGAAGTTGCCAGTTGTCTTTAGAAATGACGTGTTGGTGTTTGTTCAATAGATTTTTCAGTAACCTTACCACCTATCCCATTTACACCTCGAACACCAAGCCTATTCCCCCTTCTACCATGACCTTGCTTTTTCCTACTCATGTTGGATGTACCCATCTCCTCTTTAAACAGCTGTTTCACAACGCTAGGCACAGACCTGTCAGTCACCTGTCACTAAATTACCAATCAGTATTTATTTGCTAAAATAGTGTGGCTGGACCACACAATTCGCACAAAGGTTTTAGATGCTGAAATGTAGATTGGTGGCTGGACCACACAATTAGCACAAATGATTTATATTCTGCAATGTGAACTGGTAGCGGGACCATGCAATTAGCACAAAGGATTGATATGCTTAAATGTGGACTGGTGGAGTAACCACACAATTAGCACAAAGGATTTAGATGCTTAAGTGTCGAATGGTCGCTGTACCACAGAATTAGCAGCACTATGGATTTATGCTGTGTCTGGACATTGTGGATGGTTTCTGCGCCTTTATTGGCTGCTGGTACCTTCACATATTAAGGTATTAAAAAAAAGAATAAAAGTCTGCTGCTCCTCTGACCTCTCCCCATCCCTCCCCTCATCAAACATGTCCCCCTCGCTCATCATACAGCACTACTATCCTAGCCAAAGTCCTAACAAATGCATAAGTGGAAACCTGATCACATACTGAACTTTGGCCAAATTTTGCTGATTTTGAGGAAATTGCTTCTGAATCCGAGTGTTAGAGACTAGAGTTGAGCGATACCGTCCGATACTTCAAAGTATCGTATCGGATGGTATCGGCCGATCTTTAAAAAAAGTATCGGTATCGCCGATTCCGATACCGGAAGTCCCATTCAAGTCTATGGGACTTCCGGTATCGGAATAAGAAAAACCCTTTCCTGCCCTTGTACAGCCTCTCTGGGGTCTGTACGGGCCTTTCGGGGGGCTGTGCCGGCCTGCCAGGGGGTCTGTGCAGGCTCCGGTGGTCTGTGCCGGCCTGCCGGTGGTCTGTGCAGGCTCCGGGGGGCTGTGCCGGCCTGCCGGGGGGCTGTGCAGGCTCCGGGGGGCTGTGCCGGCCTGCCGGGGGGCTGTGCAGGCTCCGGGGGTCTGTGCAGGCATCGTCCGATGGGACTACAAGTCCCATCGGGCGATGCCTGCTACCATGACAGTGATTGACACATTAGCCAATGATGGGACAGTAGTAGTCCCATCATCCGGCTAATGTGTTAAATGTAAAAAAAAAAAAAAAAAATTACATGCTACATACATACTACATACATGCTACATTCATACTACATAAATACTACATGCAACATACATACTACATATATACTACATGCATGCTACATACATACTGCATGCTACATACATACCACATACATACTACATACATACTACATGCATGCTACATGCTACATACATAACACATATACACTACATGCATGCTACATACTACATGCTACATACATACTACATATATACTACATGCATGCTACATACATACTGCATGCTACATGCATGCTACATACATACTACATACATACTACATGCTACATACATACTACATATATACTACATGCATGCTACATGCATGCTACATACATACCACATACATAACACATATATACTACATGCATGCTACATACATACTGCATGCTACATGCATGCTACATACATACTACATGCTACATACATGCTACATACATACTACATATATACTACATGCATGCTACATACATACTGCATGCTACATGCATGCTACATACATACTACATACATACTACATGCTACATACATACCACATATATACTACATACAATACATTCATACAATACATACATAGACATACAGTACATATAACATAGAGTAACATACTTACCAATACTTGTCACATTGTTCCCCGAAGCCATTGTCGTCTACGGAATAAATATTAACATAACAAACCACAAAAATACTCACCCACGATCCGAAGCAGTCCACGAGTGTGTCCCACGACGATCTTGGGTAGAGAACTGCAGCATCAGCTGTTGCTGCCGTTCTCTACGGGCTGCAGGAATCCAATGACGGAAGGTAGGTATCCTTCCGCACTGTATTCCTCCGCCACTTAAAAAAAAAAAGTCCCTAGTCTCACTTTATGCCATTGCTGTGTGGGAAATTCCCACGCAGCAATGGCATAAAGTGAGACTAGGGACTTTTTTTTTTTTAAGTGGCGGAGGAATACAGTGCGGAAGGATACCTACCTTCCGTCATTGGATTCCTGCAGCCCGTAGAGAACGGCAGCATCATCTGATGCTGCCGTTCTCTACCCAAGATCGTCGTGGGACACACTCGTGGACTGCTTCGGATCGTGGGTGAGTATTTTTGTGGTTTGTTATGTTAATATTTATTCCGTAGACGACAATGGCTTCGGGGAACAATGTGACAAGTATTGGTAAGTATGTTACTCTATGTTATATGTACTGTATGTCTATGTATGTATTGTATGAATGTATTGTATGTATGTAGTATATATGTGGTATGTATGTAGCATGTAGTATGTATGTAGTATGTATGTAGCATGCATGTAGTATGTATGTAGCATGCATGTAGTATATATGTAGTATGTATGTAGCATGCATGTAGTATATATGTAGCATGTATGTAGTATGTATGTGGTATGTATGTAGCATGTAGTATGTATGTAGCATGCATGTAGTATATATGTAGTATGTATGTAGCATGTAGTATGTATGTATTATGTATGTGGTATGTATGTAGCATGTAGTATGTATGTAGCATGCATGTAGCATGCATGTAGTATGTATGTAGCATGCATGTAGTATGTATGTAGTATGTATGTAGTATGTATGTAGTATGTATGTAGCATGTATGTAGTATGTATGTAGCATGTAGTATGTATGTAGCATGCATGTAGTATATATGTAGTATGTATGTAGCATGCATGTAGTATGTATGTAGTATGTATGTAGTATGTATGTAGCATGCAGTATGTATGTAGCATGTATGTAGTATATATGTAGTATGTATGTAGCATGCATGTAGTATGTATGTAGCATGTAGTATGTATGTAGCATGCATGTAGTATGTATGTAGCATGTATGTAGTATATATGTAGTATGTATGTAGCATGCATGTAGTATGTATGTAGCATGCATGTAGTATGTATGTAGTATTTTTTTTTTTTTTTTTTTTTTAACATTTAACACATTAGCCGGATGATGGGACTACTACTGTCCCATCATTGGCTAATGTGTCAATCACTGTCATGGTAGCAGGCATCGCCCGATGGGACTTGTAGTCCCATCGGACGATGCTTGCACAGACCCCCGGACATCAGCACAGCCCCCCGGCAGGCCGGCACAGCCCCCCGGCAGGCCGGTACAGACCCCCACAGGGTGCACAGACCACCGGCAGGCCGGCACAGCCCCCCGGCAGGCCGGTACAGACCCCGGGCAGTCCACACAGCCCCCCGGCAGGCCGGCACAGCCCCCCGGCAGGCCGGCAGAGACCCCCGGAAGGCCCGAAATGACGGCGCATCATGATGCGCACACACCGCGCATCATGATGACGTCAGGCCGTCAATCAACTGAACTTCCGATTCCGATGCCGAATTCCGATATTGAAAAAATATCGGAAGTCGGTATCGGAATTCCGATACAGCAAGTATCGGCCGATACCCGATACTTGCGGTATCGGAATGCTCAACACTATTAGAGACCCAAAAATAAGAAAGACGCAAAAAAATTATACATATACTGAAATTGAATACCCTAAAATTCAATATAACAATACAATATAAGATAAAAAAATTTTCTAGAATATATATGCAGTTTATTTTTGAAGATGTAATAATAATGCAATAATGCACCCCCCAATCCTGATATGTATGGTTCTCTCACCCCCAATCCTGATATGTATGGTTCTCTCACCCCCAATCCTGAAATGCATGCTACGCCTCAACCCCCTATCCTGGTATGCATGGTCCCCTGACCCCCCCAATCCTGGAATGCATGGTCCTCTCACCCCCCAATCGTGGTATGCATGGTCCTCTCACCTCTCTTTCCTGGTATGCATGGTCCTCTTACCCCCCTTTCGGGGTATGCATGGTCCCCTCACCCCCCAATCCTGGTATGCATGGTCCTCTCACCCCCCAATCCTGGTACGCATGGTCCCCTCACCCCCCTATCCTGGTATGCATGGTCCCCTCACCCCCCTTTCTTGCTATGCATGGTCCCCTCACCCCCTTTGCTGGTATATATGGTCCTCTCACACCCCAATCCTGGTATGTATGCTCACCGTCACTCCCCTTTCCTGGTATGTATGGTCCCCTCACCCCCAATCCTGGTATGCATGGTATCCACACCCCCCTTTCCTGATATGCATGGTCTATGGTCAGTATACAAAGAGAAGAGGAGGGGGCCTAGGACTGATCCTTGAGGAACCCCAACAGTAAGGGGAAGATGAGAGGAGGAGGAGCCAGCAAAAGATACAGTAAAGTAGCGGTCAGGGAGATAGGAGGAGAAACAGGAGAGAACGGTGTCCTTGAGGCCAATGGAATCGAGCATAGTGAGGAGGAGCTGATGATCCACAGTGTCGAATGCTGCAGAGAGATCCAAGAGAATTAGCATGGAGTAATGACCGTTTGATTTAGCTGTTAGTAGATCATTAGAGACTTTAGTGAGGGCAGTTTCAGTAGAATGTAAAGAGCGGAAACCGGATTGGAGACGGTCGAGAAGAGAGTTTTCTGAGAGATAGCGGATAAGACGGGAGTGGACCAGGCGTTCCAGGAGTTTAGAGATGAAGGGAAGATTAGAAACAGGTCTATAGTTAGCGGCACAGTTTTGGTCGAGGGATGGTTTTTTAAGTAGTGGATGTATGATGGCATGCTTAAATGAGGAGGGAAAGATACCAGAAGAGAGAGAGGTTAAATATTTTAGTTAGGTGAGGGGTGACAGCAGGCGAAAGGGTCTGGAGTTGATGCCTTTGCACAAAACGCTCTACTTTTCTCTCATCTGACCAGAGAACATTCTTCCAAAGCGTTTTAGGCTTTTTCAGGTAAGTTTTGGCAAACTCCAGCCTGGCTTTTTTATGTCTTGGGGTAAGAAGTGGGGTCTTCCTGGGTCTCCTACCATACAGTCCCTTTTCATTCAGACGCCGACGGATAGTACGGGTTGACACTGTTGTACTCTCGGACTGCAGGGCAGCTTGAACTTGTTTGGATGTTAATCGAGGTTCTTTTTCCACATTCGCACAATCTTGCATTGAAATCTCTTGTCAATTTTTCTTTTCCGTCCACATCTAGGGAGGTTAGCCACAGTGGCATGGGCTTTAAACTTCTTGATGACACTGCGCTGGGTAGACACAGGAACATTCAGGTCTTTGGAGATGGACTTGTAGCCTTGAGATTGCTCATGCATCCTCACAATTTGGTTTCTCAAGTCCTCAGACAGTTCTTTGGTCTTCTTTCTTTTCTCCATGCTCAATGTGGTACACACAAGGACACAGGACAGAGGTTGAGTCAACTTTAATCCATGTCAACTGGCTGCAAGTATGATTTAGTTATTGCCAACACCTGTTAGGTGCCACAGATAAGTTACAGGTGCTGTTAATTAGACAAATTAGAGAAGCATCACATGATTTTTCGAACAGTGCCAATACTTTTGTCCACCCTCTTTTTTATGTTTGGTGTGGAATTATATCCAATTTGGCTTTAGGACAATTCTTTTTGTGTTTTTTCATTTAAGACAAATTAAATGAAGATAATAATACCAAAGAATTTGTGTTTGCAATCATTTTCAGGAAGAAACTGAATATTATCTGACAGAATTGCAGGTGTGTCAATACTTTTGGCCACAACTGTATCTGTGTGTGACTCTGGAAAAACAAGCCGAGGAGATTTTCCATTTTTCCAGACCTACACCTTATAGAGCTGTCCGCTTTTCAAACAGTTATGTATATCTGCTGTTTGATAACGATCAAAACTAGACAGAGACAGCGTGGGTCAGTCCGTATACAAATAGATGGAGATTGACAATTTTCCATACAGACACCGTATAGCGCTGTACGCTCCTCACACACTACCGTGTACCATCTGGTATCACGGACAAATAGAAGCTATCTGGGTGTGACTCTGGAAAAACAAGACGAGGAGATTTTCCATTTTTCCAGACCTACACCATATAGAGCTGTCCACTTTTGAAACAGTTTCGTATATATCTGCTGTTTGATAACGGTCAAAAATAGACAGAGACAGCGTGTGTCAGTCCGTATAAAAATAGACGGAGATTGACAATTTTTCATACAGACACCGTATAGAGCTGACTGATTCTCAAACAGTATTGTATATCTGCCGTTCGCATTGCAGTCACATATTTAAAGAGTCAGCGTGTGTGTGACACTCCGCAAATACATATACGGAGATTGTTAGTTGCACAAAAAATGAATACAGCTGTACATTTCTGATACAGTTCCGTATATGTGCTTGTTGGATTACGGTCAAATACATACTGTGAGAGTGTCTTTGACTAACAAAATATATGCGTAGATTTAATTTTTTTAATACACCTTACACAGCTGGACGATCCTCATACAATACCATATATCTGCTGGTATTTTGGGTCCATTTTCCAAAACATGAGGAAGTATGATGGAAGAGGACACAGACGTGGGCGTGGGGGACCACCTGGTACTGATGGTGGTGGTGGTGCATCTGCTGGTAGTGCCAAAAACACAATAGCAGCTAAGGCAGGAGGTGTTGAGCCTGCGTCATGGTGTAGCTATGGAAGGCCTGTAAGGCTCCCTTTTCTGGGAGTAGGTAGACTGCTTTTAAAGCTGGAGCATCAGGAACTGTTTTTGGCTTACATTGCTGAAACAGCCTCCAGCTCTATCACCTCCTCTTCTGAAGATAAAAAAATGCAGGCTTCTGGTCAGGAGCAACCCCTTTCCTTGTGTCCTTCAACCACACCAAAATGAAAGGATACAGCAGCACACACTTCAGATTACACCATGGAGCTCTTTTCACATACCATGCCTGGGTTAATTAAAAATGGGGCCCATCATATACTGGAGCATTCCAAATGGGGTCATCAGACGCTGCAGCAGCATTTACGGGGCTCATTATACACTGGAGCATTAGAAATGGAGCTCATTATATATGGAGCATTATTTTTGCCCATCATACACTGGAACATCATTCATGAGGCCCATTGTTATGATGAGTCACCGAAGGAGGAAAAAACAAAATACCAGCTAAGTCCAGAAAAACCAGAGAGGTTGGCAGCTATCGGATTGCAAACCCCTGAACCTATCCACAACAACTAGCAGTAGCCGTGGGGGGTTCCTACGGTGCCCTAGACCCCTTGATCACAGCCGGAGAACTAAATAGCCTAAAGACAGAAAGGGGAAAAACTAAACTGCCCCAGAGCAGACCCCAAAGCAATAGGCAGCCCCCAACATATAATGATGGTGAAGCAAGATGAAAACACTAACACAGAAAGAAAGATAGGTTGAGCAAATGATGGAGCCCATGCTAACTACATAGGACAGGATAGGAAAGCTGCTGTCTGCCATCTGCAAAACCCCTATCAAAATGAGCCAACCGACTGATAGGAGAAACAGGCCCTGAAGACGCTAAGCTTCAAAAGACTATATCAGCAATCAGGTATATTCTGAAGACAGAGCAAAAACTCAACAGATCAGAGACAAAAATGGAATTCAGCTCACCCCCGGCCGGGGATGGCAGAACTCCCAAAAAACAAGGCAAAACAAAAACAAAACTGAAGTGTACAAAGCAGAGCAGAAAAACTTAGCTTTGAGATGCAGGAATCAGACTGGTCTCCAAGAATCCAGCAGGAAAATCACCAGCCAGGAAGAAAGGCATCGGCAGCCTTATATCCAGTCCTCAATTCCAGCCACCCAGTCATCATCTAGCTGCCCATGTGTTTGGTAATCAGCCTCACTACCTTCCTTCACCAGAGGAGGGAGTTCATCAGACCTCAATGGTGAAGGGAAAAATGAACTCACAACAGTACCTCCCCCTTGAGGAGGGGTCACCGAACCCTCATCCATGCCACCAGGGCGATCCAGGTGAGCCCGATGAAAGGCACGCACCAATCTTTCGGCATGAATATCAGAGGCAGAGACCCAGGAATTATCCTCCTGACTATAACCCTTCCACTTAACCAAATACTGGAGTCTCCGTCTAGCCAGACGGGAATCCAGTATCTTCTCTACCTCATATTCCATGTTACCTTCAACCAATATAGGGTCAGGAGGTGCCACCACAGGAACCACTGGTTCAACAAACCTCTTCAACAAGGACTTATGAAACACATTATGAATTTTAAATGTGACAGGAAGAGCCAACCGAAAAGAGACCGGATTAATAATCTCCAAAATCTTGTAAGGTCCAATAAATCTAGGCTTAAACTTAGGAGAAGCCACCTTCATAGCGATATTTTTTTAAGACAACCAAACCATATCACCCACCTTAAACTGGGGACCAACGGTCCTACGCTGGTTGGAAAACCGCTGGGCCTTTTCCTGGGAGAGAGACAACTTATCCACTACTTGGTCCCAGATCTGGTGCATTCTCTCCACCACAGTGTCAACACCTGGGCAGGCAGAAGGCTCCACCTGCCCTGAAGAAAATCGAGGGTGAAAACCAAAGTTACAAAAAAAAGGTGACATCAAAGTAGCAGAACTAGCTCTATTATTTAAAGCAAATTCGGCCAAGGGCAAAAATGAAACCCAATCATCCTGATCGGCAGAAATAAAACATCTCAAATACGACTCCAAAGTCTGGTTTGTTCTCTCCGTCTGCCCATTGGTCTGAGGGTAAAACACAGAGGAGAAGGACAACTGAATTTCCAGCTTGGAACAGAAAGTCCTCCAAAATCTAGACACAAACTGAACTACTCTGTCAGATGCAATGTTCTCAGGAATCCCGTGCAAGCGAACCACCTGTTGCAAAAACAAGGGCACCAACTCAGAGGAAGATGGCAACTTAGGGAGTGGTACAAGATGGACCATCTTAGAGAATCTATCACAAATCACCCAAATAACAGTCATTCTCTGAGAGACAGGCATATCAGAGATAAAATCCATTGAAATATGGGTCCATGGCCTCCTGGGCACCGGCAAAGGCATCAACAAGCCACTAGAGCAAGAACAAGGTTTAGACCGGGAGCAAGTCCCACAGGACTGCACAAAATTCCTGACATCATGAGACAAGGCGGGCCACCAAACAGACCGACTCACCAGATCTCTAGTACCAAAAATACCTGGATGACCGGCCAATGAAGAGCCATGAACTTCATACATCACTCTCTTCCTCCACTGGTCAGGAACATACAACTTTCCACTGGGACAACGCTCAGGTTTGTCCTCCTGAAACTCTTCCAGAACACGTCTCAAATCGGGCGAGATAGCAGAAAGAACTACCCCCTCGCCTAAGATGGTAGCAGGCTTAGTCACAACAGGAGAATCAGCAAGGAAACTCTTAGAGAGGGCGTCTGCCTTGACATTCTTAGTGCCCGGAAGAAAAGAGACCACAAAATCAAAACGTGTGAAAAACAAGGCCCACCTAGCCTGTCTAGGATTCAAGCGCTTGGCCGACTCCAGGTAAATCAAATTCTTGTGGTCAGTAAGGACCACGACTTGGTGTTTGGCTCCCTCCAACCAATGTCTCCACTCCTCAAATGCCCATTTCATGGCCAACAGTTCCCGATTCCCCACATCATAGTTACGTTCGGATGGGGCGAACTTTTGGGAAAAGAAAGCACAAGGATTCATTTTAGATGTCACAGGATCTTTTTGGGACAACACCGCTCCTCCACCAATCTCAGAAGCGTCCACCTCCACCTGAAACGGGAGTGAGACATCAGGTTGCCGCAAAACCGGAGCAGAAGTGAATCTTCGCATCAGCTCCTGAAAGGAAGAAACAGCTTCTGGAGACCAATTCAGCACATCAGCACCCTTCCTAGTCAAATCCGTAAATGGCTTGGCAATATCAGAAAAATTAGCTATAAATTTCCGATAAAAATTAGCAAAACCCAAAAACTTCTGGAGGGCCTTCAAAGAAGTGGGCTGAACCCAATCATAAATGGCCTGTACCTTGGCCGGGTCCATTTCAATAGTTGACGGAGACAAAATAAATCCCAAAAATGAAATCCTCTGTACCCCAAAAAGGCATTTCGATCCCTTGACATACAGGGAATTCTCCCTCAAAATCCGGAACACAGTCCGAACATGTTCCACATGAGAGTCCCAATTCTTGGAGAAGATCAAAATATCATCCAGATAGATAATCAAAAATTTATCCACAAAGTCTCGGAATATATCGTTCATGAAGCACTGGAAGACATAAGGGGCATTAGTGAGCCCAAAAGGCATCACCAGGTACTCAAAATGTCCCTCCGGAGTATTAAACGCCGTCTTCCATTCATCCCCATGCTTAATGCGAATAAGATTATACGCCCCCCTGAGGTCAAGCTTGGTAAACCAGCAAGCACCTTTAACTCTGGAGAATAGATCCGAAATCAGGGGTAAGGATACTGATATTTAACAGTAATTTTGTTGAGGGCACGATAGTCAATACAAGGCCTTAATGAACCATCCTTTTTAGCCACAAAAAAACCCCCAGCACCTAAGGGTGAAGAGGATGGTCTAATATGACCCTTCTCCAATGCCTCCTTAATATAGGATCGCATAGCCTCGTGCTCGGGTACAGATAAATTGAAAAGCCGACCCTTGGGGAATTTACACCCCGGGTTCAGCTCAATTGCACAGTCATAACTCCTATGAGGAGGCAAAGACGCAGACTCATTCTCACTAAATACATCATAAAAGTCAGCCAAATAGTCAGGAACATCATGCGACTGGGGAGAGGTGGAGAAAACAGGAGCATCACTAAGGGCACACCGACAACCCCAACTCACCACAGACAAAGATTTCCAATCCAGAACTGGATTATGAATTTGCAACCAGGGAAACCCCAGAACAATGGTATCATGCAAATTATGCAACACCAAAAATCTGCAATTTTCTTGATGGTCTGCGGCGACCCGCATTACCAACTGGGTCCAAAACTGAGGTTTATTCTTCGCCAAAGGAGTAGCATCAATACCCCTCAAAGGGATAGGCGTCCGCAGAGGTGACATAGGAAATCCACAACGTTTAGCAATATCCAAGTCCATCAGGTTAAGAGCTGCTCCTGAATCCACAAAAGCCTTGGCGGAAAATGTGGACAGGGAGCAGATCAGAGTAATTGCCAGAAGAAACTTGGGTTGAACACCACCCACAGAAAACGTGTGTGCACAACGTTTCTCTCATTTAGGGCAGACAGAAATAATATGCGAGGCATCTCCACAAAAAAACCACAGCTTATTATGCCTTCTGAACTCCTGGCGTTGCGCCCTAGACAAAACTCTATCACATTGCATAGGTTCAGACATTTGTTCAACAGGTGGCAACATCTCTCGTGTAGTTTTGCGTTCACGTAAACGCCGATCCACCTGAATGGCTAATGACATAGAATCGTCAAGACCAGAGGGAACAGGAAATCCCACCATAGTATCTTTTACAGTTTCTGACAAACCCTTCCGAAAGAGGGCTGCCAAGGCACCATCATTCCAGGTAGTAAGGACCGCCCACTTTTGGAATTTTTGACAGTACAATTCTGCCGAATCCCGACCCTGGCTTAATGCCAACAGGGTCTTTTCAGCCTGATCAATAGCATTAGGTTCATCATACAACAACCCCAAGGCTTGAAAAAATGCATTCACATTATTCAGAATAGGATCATCAGGTTTCAAAGAAAACGCCCAATCCTGGGGATCGCCGCACAGCAAAAAAGATGACAATTTTAACCTGCTGCATGGAGTTCCCCGACGCGTTAGGCTTCAAGGCAAAAAATAATTTTCAATTATTCTTGAAATTCAAGAATTTAGACCGATCCCCCAAAAATACATCAGGAGTATGAATCTTTGGTTCAGCAGCATGTGAATGAGCAAGATAGGCGGAAATTCCCTGCACTTCAGCAGCAAGCTGCTCCACACGATCAGACAATTGCTTCATCTCCATTGAGAGAAAAATTCCCCCTACGGCCTCAGAGATATAGAGGAAAAAATATGCACACAAAAAAAAAAAAATTCTGACACTTTTTTTTTTCTTTTTTTTTTTTCTTACAATTCTCTCCTGCTATTGAGTACCCTAGGATCTGCGGTATGGCTGGTGATTCTGTTATGATGAGTCACCGAAGGAGGAAAAAACAAAATACCAGCTAAGTCCAGAAAAACCAGAGAGGTTGGCAGCTATCGGATTGCAGACCCCTGAACCTATCCACAACAACTAGCAGTAGCCGTGGGGGGTTCCTATGGTGCCCTAGACCCCTCGATCACAGCCGGAGAACTAAATAGCCTAAAGACAGAAAGGGGAAAAGCTAAACTGCCCCAGAGCAGACCCCAAAGTAATAGGCAGCCCCCAACCTATAATGACGGTGAAGCAAGATGAAAACACTAACACAGATAGAAAGATAGGTTTAGCAAATGATGGAGCCCAAGCTAACTACATAGGACAGGATAGGAAAGCTGCTGTCTGCCATCCGCAAAACCCCTATCAAAATGAGCCAACCGACTGATAGGAAAAACAGGCCCTGAAGACGCTAGGTTTCAAAAGACTATATCGGCACTCAGGTATATTCTGAAGACAGAGCAAAAACTCGACAGATCAGAGACAAAAATGGAATTCAGCTCACCCCCAGCCGGGGATGGCAGAACTCCCAAAAAACAAGGCAAAACAAAAACAAAACTGAAGTGTACAAAGCAGAGCAGAAAAACTTAGCTTTGAGATGCAGGAATCAGACTGGTCTCCAAGAATCCAGCAGGAAAATCACCAGCCAGGAAGAAGGGCGTCGGCAGCCTTATATCCAGTCCTCAATTCCAGCCACCCGGTTATCATCTAGCTGCCCATGTGTTTGGTAATCAGCCTCACTACCTTCCTTCACCAGAGGAGGGAGTTCATCAGACCTTAATGGTGAAGGGAAAAATGAACTCACAAGAGCCCATCATATACTGGAGCATTCCAGATGGGGACATCAGACACTGGAGCAGCATTTACGGGGCCCATTATACACTGGAGCATTAGAAATGGAGCCCATTATATATTGAGCATTATTAGGTGCTCTTCATACATTGGAACATCATCCATGAGGCCCATCATATACTGGAGCATTCCAGATGGGTGATATCAGAAACTGGAGCAGCATTTACAGGCCCATTATACACTGGAGCATTAGAAATGGAGCCCATTATATATGGAGCATTATTTGGGCTCATAAGACACTGGAGCATCATCCATGGGGCCCATCTTATACTGGAGCATTCTTAATTGGGTAGATCAGACACTGGAGCAGCATCTATGGGGCACATTATACACTGGAGCATTAGAAATGGAGTCCATTATATATGGAGGATTATTTGGGCCCATAAGACACTGGAGCATCATCCATGGGGCCCATCATATACTGGAGCATTCTAAATGGGGCAGATCAGACACTGGAGCTGCATCTATGAGGCACATTATAAACTGGAGCATTACAAATGGGGCACATTATATATGAAGCATTATTTGGGCCCATAACACACTGGAGCATCGTCCATGGGGACCATCATATACTGTAGCATTATGTGGAGCTCATCATATACTGTATGGAACATTATATGTGACATATGTTATATGTGATTATTCTGTATGGAGAAATATATGGCTCTCATTATTCTGTATGGCGCACAATGTGGTGGCCATAATACTGTATGGAGTAATATACTGTCCTTTTTTTGAGCTATTGTAGAATTTAAAATAGATATCAGTCATGTCATGTAAGCAGTGAAGTATTTGTCATTGTACTATACCTATATTTCTGTGCCGTATCGGAGCATCATGAGTTGTGGTATGTGTTAAAGAGGCGCACTGACATTCTTTGGCCCAGGGCACACGAAAACCTGGAGCCAGCCCTACCCCCCCCCAACTTCAGCCAAATAACCCCCAGTTTTCAATGCGTAACTATTATTATGAAGTAAATTAAGGTTGACAAGCTTCAGTAATAAGAATTGATGTTTTTGGCATTGAAATGGGCACTGTAGGTGTGTTTACTGTCCTCCACTCCCTGTCGACTTTGCTTCCCCATTGACTTGCATTGGGTTTCGTGTTTCAGTCGGACCCCATCTTTTCCCTATGGTCGGCCGATTTCGTTCGACCCGACTTTTGCTAAAGTCGGGTTTCATGAAACCCGACTCGACCCTAAAAAAGGCAGTTGCTCATCTCTAGTCATGGCTATTGTGCATCTGCCATCATGGAAATTTTGGGCAATTAATTTTTAACTTCTCATTTTACTGCCGAATAGCATTTTTGTGTCTAAATTCACAATTATTTATTTGATTAGTTTTACAAACTCCCCATTTGAACACATCAGTTTCTTCACTACGTGCCTTCATTAGTCTTACATTTTCTTTGTTTTAAGTATACTGTATATTGAAAATGGCCTAATGATGTCAACATTTCCATTGATTACAGATCTTTCTCTACTTGTATTTTTTCTTTCCATGATCAATATCTTGCATCAATTTTTTTTAATTCCTATCAAGTTCCTTCCATCTTTACCCTTTGAAATAGAAATTAGTAAGTACAAGACAAAAGGTCAATCGCAATCACTATTTCTATTGAGACCTTCAAAGCTTTTCTTTATTTTGTCTCTTTTCTTCAACTAAATCTGTCACATGGTACATACGATCCTAACCTTTTTGGATTCCAGCGTCCTTTTGATATGTTTCTTCACATGACCGGTACATCAAATAGACATATTATCTAGGCTAATGCCATCAAATATGAATTCTTTTCAAAGAAACTCACTAGTATACCTTTTATAGATTTACTGTGACTCTGTTCTTATTTGTAAATTTGTGCAGTATAAAATAATGACATTTTTATGTTTTTGTTAATTTTATTATTATTAAAATTACAATATATGAGTTGCTTTTCAACACCTTAGCCTAGAGTTATTTCAATAATTCCTATCTATCATAAAGAAGTTTTTATTTAAGTTTTTTATTCAATAAAGGGTATCAATATATTCACCTACCGCTGCTTTCTCCGGTTTCCAGAGCCATTCTTCTCCTCTTCTGAGTGACATGACTGCAAATGCGACTGGCCAGCTCACTCTGTGCTCTGTGTGTGAACAGGAAGTCACTTTTACAATATTAGTCTATGGAGCCTCATTCTTCATTCTGAGGCTCCATGGGTTTACATTGCAAAAGTCATTTTTGGGTCACCCTGCTCTGCAGAGTGGTGTGATATCACTCAAAAGAGGAGAAGAATGGCGCTGGAACCGGAGAGAGAAGCAGTAGGTGAGTAAATTAATACACTCACACTACATAACATGCATATATAAGCACATTTAGTAAATAAAGAACTTAATGGGAGTGTTTCTTTAAGTGAGACTGGCAAGCTCCATATCCTATCTTGTATATGTGCCAACAATACTTCTCTATTCCTTTTTATCAGTGTATGATATGAGCTTAAAATTACCCCTATTTATTATTAGTTTCCAATACTTAAAAAAAATCTGAATATTCAACCCTTAAGCCATAATACTGTAAATTGTGCTAGTTTTGATAAATTAATATGCAAACACATCTTTTATTTATGCATATTATTTAATATATAAATTATAGAAATATGAGGAATAAAAGATTTACTTCTCTTATGACAAAATGACTAACACATTAAAATCATGCTACTTATAGCACAATTTTGAGGAATAAGAAAGTTGTTAAAGAAATGGTTAATCTTAGTTCTCTAAAATCCAGAAAATAGCTGAAAAACAACTTATAACCCATGACACTATTTAATTGTTATCATCTGTATACGTGGTTAGATAATTCTGCCAAGTGGTCAGTTCCAAATTCCCCTCTTATTCTCAGAATGTCAAGGCCAAATAGTTATCTGGCCAAAAAGTACTAACGGAAATGGTTCCACGAATTGTTAAACTGACATAAGGGAAATTCCATAAAACCCACGTACTCCAATTAAATATATCTTCTAACACATAATATACTTTGACATTTCTGTTACATAACTATTGTTTTTGCCAAGCTATCCACCATTTTGAATTGTTACACAACATTACGGAAGTATCCATATTTGTTCGTTTTCCTCTTCTGTAATCCTATAAAAGATACACCCATCTTAATAAAGGATGAGATTAACTTGAAAAACAAGCAACCTGTGTCTCTCTTTTTATTTCTCCACTCCTAGGTAAGAGAAGCTCTAAGTGAGCTTTACCCGAGGTTGGTGACTATAAGAAAAAATCCCGACGCTGACAAAAGGAATTCATGAGACTTCATTTCATGAGTTACCGATGAATTGTACGACATTAATAATCTAAAAAATTGAAACAATTTTAATTTATATAATCCCATCCTATTCTGCAGAGCTTTACAATTCAGAGGGCACAGCTACAAACAATATTAGACATTATAGACTAACAAATGCTTGCAGTTCAACAAATTCAGAAAGAAGAATAAAGGAGCCACCTGGAAAAGTTTACAATATATAATCAACTAGGGGGTGACATAAAAGGTAAAATAATACTTGTATTATATGGTACAGCTAACTTTCAAGTGTTTCACAGGTCTCTCCCTATGTAAACACATGGGAGAGACCTGTCAATCTACTAGAACGGTGCGGAAAAAGCTGGTCGGTCGGAGACGGTACCGGACTTGTCTAATCTCTCCCGATAATCCTCGACTAATTCTTCAAGCTGGAGCATTTCAGGAAAAACGTACCTGGCTGCAATTGTACACTCAGGATCTGATTGATGCTGTCCATAGTTTGGGCAGCATGAAAAAAGTGACAGGATTCATTTAATGATTCATGTAGTCACCAGCTTGTATATGTATCTCCAGATAGACACATAAACATTATGGCATGTATTGTGGTCAGTATAATAATGTGTATGGAATTTAATTGGTTGTTTAAATTTACCTGCTCAAATAATGAAGGGCGATCGGGTAGTTGTTATTCAGGACCTTTAAATTGAGGCACTGACTGATTTTTGTTGTACTTGAAGAAGCAAACAACAAATAGGACAAAGTAACTGAAAACTTGTGCAAAACTATTCACTCTCCTAAAGTCAGTAATTTGGAGAACCTCATTTGGCGGCAATTACAGCTGCAAGTCACTTTGGATAAGTCTTTGTGAGCTTTCCATTTTTTGCCACTGGAATATTTGTCCATTCCTCAAGGCAAAACTTCTCCAGCTCCTTCATGTTAGACAGTTTCCTCTGATGAACAGCAATCTTCAAGCTTGACCACCCATTCTTAATTGGATTAAGGTCTAGGCTTTGACTAGGCCACTAGAAAACATGTAGACATTTCCCTTTAAACAACTCATGTTGCTTTAGCATTATACTTTGGGTCATTGTTTTGTTGGAAGGTGAACTTCCATACCAGTCTTAAAACACTTACAGACCAAAACAGTTTTTCTCAAGAATATCCCTGTGTTTCACACCATTCATCTTCTCCTTGGCTCAGACCATTTTC
The DNA here is from genome assembly GCF_039654945.1 of Dendrobates tinctorius. NCBI lineage: Eukaryota > Metazoa > Chordata > Amphibia > Anura > Dendrobatidae > Dendrobates > Dendrobates tinctorius. The sequence continues at coordinate 3,186,818 of NW_027361910.1, forward strand.
CCTGTCCCTGTTGCCAAAAATTATCCCAAGAGCATGATGCTGCCACCACCATATTTCACTGCGGGTATAGTGTTCTTGGGGTGATGAGCTGGGTTGGTTTGGCACCAAATATAGCATTTACCTTGGTGGCCAAAAATTCAATTTTGGTCTCATCTGACCACAGAACCTTCCTCCATACATTTGAGGAGTTTCCCCACATGTCTTTTAGCAAATTCAAAACAGCCTCACATTTTTTGTGTGTAAGTAAAGGCTTTTTTCTGCCCATTCTTATATAATAGAGTGTACGGCTTATTGTGGTCATATGGATAGATACTGCAGTCTTTTCTTGGGACCGCTGCAGCTCTTTCAGGGTTACAATTCGTCTCTGTGCTGCCTCTTTAATTAATGATCTCCTAGCTCAGGCTGAGAATTTTGGTGGGTGGCCCAATCTTGGCAGGTTTGTTGTGGTACCATGTTCTTTCCATTTGATGATAATGTATTTGATGGTTCTCCGGGGATCATCAGAAATTGGGATATTTTTTATAACTCAAACACGACTTGTACTTCAGAACAACTTTGTCCCTTGTTTAGAGATCTCCTTGGTTTTCATGGTGTTGTTTGGTTACTGGTGCCTCTTTCTTAATGATGTTGCAGCCCCTGTGGCCTTTCAGCAAAGGTGCCTATATGCTGACAGACTGTGTGACACTTAGACTGCACACAGTTGGACTTCCTTTCTTTAAGCATTTAATTTATGCCTACATTTTTCTCACTTCACCAACTTAGACTATTTAGTGCTGAGGCATCACACACAAATCGGATTACAAAAATATTTAAACGCAGGTTCTAATGTAACAAAATAGTTAAAAAGCCAAGAGAAGAATGCTTTTCTAAGCCACTTTATATGAAATATATTTTTCTGAAGGATGACTCGAGCAGAGGGCTTGTTGGTCGGAGCATTAGTCATATTTACTCTCCATGCTGTACTACAGAGTGGGGCATGGATCAACCCAACCACCAATGGTGAGCATAACTATTGCTACCTTATGCCCTTCTTGGTGATGTGGAATAATTGTACTACAGGGTTCTTCTAATTTGTATATTGCTTGAAACCTATAAGAGACTGGAACAGGACCCTAGAGAGTCAGATGCAATCATTGTGCTTGACTTAGCCGAGCTGCTGATGACACAAGCAATATAATGAATAGTGGGCGAGAAGGTAAAAGCTTTTTGCACCATCATATCTTTCAATTGTATCTGTGTCCAGAGTATGTGGGTACATTTTAATGTAGTGCATGTCTGGAGAAAAAATGGGCTTGTGCCAAAAATCTGAGAATCCCAGGTGCCCAGTCCCAGTGATGCCACTGTTTCCAACAGACATATTTACACTTAATGCACCAGATTAACTAATCATTTTTTAACTAATTTATAACTTTGCTTGACATACATTTAAAGATATTGTACATAAAGTGAAATTCATTTCAGGAGAATTTGCAGCAGTTTGTCTGTGTCTGCCTTTAGCTCCTCCGTACTAATCACCCTACCCTCAAAGACCTTTATAAGCACTAAATGCCAACTCCTCTCTTAGTAATGGGAACTTTTGTATTAATTGAATGCACTGAATACAGATTTTACCTTTGAATTGAGAATATTGGGAATGAAAGATCAGTCTGTATGGGGGGAATTTATCTCTGCATCTATCTCGGTGCACCTAAACACCTTACATAGGGGTTCCTGGTTGTGTGCATGTAGTTGCAATTTGGTTACAGAAACCTTCAGTTTTAATTGTGGCACAACCTGTGCAGCACCGGACCCCTTTAACCTGATTATGGAGAAAGCACAAGGTTTTTAAAAAATAAAGCCTTGTTTACTGAAGTTGAAACATATAAATAAGGGGTTGCAGGAACAATGCTCAGCTGTCTCTTCTGTTTAATACAGAGGTATATTTGTAGTGGTTCTGGCACTTATGAAGAATGCTACAGATACACAACAGTCTACACTGGGGGCCTCCATCTTCCCATTACAGGGACACATGGGTCAATGTGTTACTCTGTGCCCACTGGACCATTACTTCACTCTATGAACAGTGTAATGGAGAGCTCACTAGCTATCACCCTATGGACGTATGCAAGCCTTGCTGATCCTGTATTCTTTCACTATGGACCTCCAGGTCTGGCTAACACTGAGACTTTCTTAGAACCTTTCTGCATAGGTGCATCAACTTGCCTGGAGGCAAGATTACTTACTGAATAATTTGCTCCTTTGCGGGTCTGCTACTTCACACGAATAATGACAGAACTTCTCAGAGGGTGTTGTTTCTACTTTCCAGCTCTCTCTCAACTCATTATAAAATTAGGAACTAAACTACTTGTTCCCATTACTCCACCCTAACATTGAGCTATCAATACAGTTAACCCTGTCACTCCTGACTAGTGTTGAGCAATACCATCCGATATCGTGAAATATCGGATCGGATTGGATCGGACCGATACTCAAAAAGTATCGGATATCGCCGATTCCGATACCGGAAACAAATGCAAGTCAATGGGACAGAAATATCGGAATTAAAAAAAACCCTTTTCTTTCCTTTTAGGTTAATTCTACATGAAGAAAAACAACTAATAATAATGTAGAATGTACTGGGGGAGGTGGAGGAGACATTACAGGCATAGAGGTTTAGCCCAATCAAATGGAATAGCAGGAATAATTTTTTTTTTGTAAAGACATTCGGAGTTACAAAGATATTGACTATGTTAACCTTTTTTATATTTTGTCAGATATGTATGTTTCACTACTTCCATGCTCTTCACCTTCTTTTTTACTTCTCCCACACTTTCTCCTTCATGATCCTCAGCAGCAGCATCTTTTTCATCAACTTCTTCTTCACCTTATTCATCTTCTTCTTCTTCACCTTCTTCCTATTATTCTTTTTTTTACATTCTTCATATTCTTCTTATTCTATTATTATTCTTCATATTTTACTTCTTCATCTTCTTCCTATTCTTCTTCTTCATCATATTCTTATTTGTGACAGTCATTCCTGTAGTTGTTATCTATAAAAGTTTGAAGATTACACCTTCCGTTCTGCCTGTCACAAAAGATTTACAACAGGATATGTCCGCGTTCAGTTTGGCCTGCAGCAGCAGGCATTTTCCAGGAGCACCACGAGGAGCAACGCACTCACCCCCATATACTGCTTAGTCTTCTTCTGCTTATAATTTAGATAATATCTTTTGCTCTGATTTTTAGTCTTATGCTTAATGTTCTTCTGCTTTTTGTTCTTCTGCGCCTTGGTCTTCTGCTTCTTGGTCTTCTGTCTCTTGTTGTTCTGTATCTTGGTGGTTGTCTTCATGTTCTTTGTCCTCTTTGTCATCTTCTTCAGGGTCATCTTTTAGGTATTCTTCTGTGTGGTCTTCAGGGTCATCGTCTTCAGGGTCATCATTTTCGTGGTCGTCGTCTTCTTCGGCGTGGTCTTCAGGGTCGTTGTCTTCAGGGTCGTCGTCAGGGAGATCCAGAGTGATAACCAAAAACCATTTCCAAAAGCTTGAACTTGGAAATGTACCAGAAGGTATAAGAAGGCTGAGGAACTGCCGAGAACCACCTGACGGTACTGGAACCCGGATGGGTAGCAGAAGGAACAAGAGCCAATGGCACTACCGAGGACCAGCTGACGGTGCTGGAACCCGGAGGGGCAGCAGAAGGAATAAGAGCCAATGGCACTACCAAGGACCAGCTGACGATGCTGGAACCTGGTTACTAAGGAGGAGGTACCTGTGCTACAAAGTAGCAAACTACCAAACTAGTAGTGGGAATGTGGACCGAGCAGGAGACATTGCCGGACACATATCAGGGTATCAGCTGACGTTACTGAACCCCAGTAACACAGGAACAAGTGTTGATTGTGCAGACGGCACTTCTGAGCAGCAACTGGAGGTGTTGGAGGCCAGGGTAAATACTAGAGACAGAGTGGAGCCAGAGGCCTAATTGGAGCAAGTTTGAAATCAGTAGTAGTGTGAATGAGGAGGCAGCAGTAGACATTGCCGGACACACAGCAGGGGAGCAGCTGGCGTTACTGAACCCCACTAGCACAGGAGCTAGTGTTTTTCTCTGTGCAGACGACACTTCTGAGCAGAAACTGGCAGTGTTGGAGCCCAGGGTCAATCATGGAGTAGGCTGAGGCCTACTTGGAGCAAGTATAAAATCTGATGTAGTTTGAATGTGGAGGCAGCAGGAGACTTTGCCTGACACACAGCAGGGGAGCAGCTGGCGTTACTGAACCCCACTAACACTGGAGCATGTGTTTGTCTCTGTGCAGACTGCACTTCTGAGCAGCAACTGGCGATGTTGGAGCCCAGGGTCAATCAGGGTTTAGGCTGAGGCCTAAATGGAGCAAGTATAAAATCTGATGTAGTTTGAATGTGGAGGCAGCAGGAGACTTTGCCGGACACACAGCAGGGGAGCAGCTGGCGTTACTGAGCCCCACTAACACTGGAGCATGTGTTTTTCTCTGTGCAGATGGCACTTCTGAGCAGCAACTGGCGATATTGGAGCCCAGGGTCAATCAGGGTTAAGGTTGAGGCCTAATTGGAGCAAGTTTTATATCTGATGTAGTTTGAATGTGGAGGCAGCAGGAGACTTTGCCTGACACACAGCAGGGGAGCAGCTGGCATTACTGAGCCCCACTAACACTGGAGCATGTGTTTGTCTCTGTGCAGACGGCACTTCTGAGCAGCAACTGGCGATGTTGGAGCCCAGGGTCAATCAGGGTTTAGGCTGAGGCCTAATTGGAGCAAGTTTTATATCTGATGTAGTTTGAATGTGGAGGGAGCAGGAGATATTGCCAGACATACAGCAGGGGAGCAGCTGGAGTTACTGAACCCCACTAACACAGGAGCTAGTGTTTTTCTCTGTGCAGACGGCACTTCTGAGCAACAACTGGCGGCATTGGAGTCCAGGGATTACAGTTCAGGTGGTAGAAACATGAACACAACAGGAGACCTGGATACTGTTGCCAGCCAATTATTTATTCTGGAAGAAGACTGGCAAATTCCGGCGAGATCCAGGCCTTGTTCATCTTCAGAAAAGTAAGCCAGTCAACGTTATCGGAGGATAGTCGCGTGCGACGGTCTCTTAGTACACCACCTGCGGCACTAAAGACGCGTTCTGATAATTCACTAGCAGCACTGCAAGCCAGCACCTCCAATGCATACTGGCTAAGCTCTGGCCATGTATCCAGCTTAGAGACCCAAAACTTGAAGGGGGAAGAGCCGTCTGGGAGTACACTGACAGGGCAAGACATGTAGTCTGTCACCATCTGACGGAAACGTTGCCTCCTGCTGACTGGAGCCGTCTGTGATGGTGTAGACATTTGTGGCGGGCACACAAAACTTTGCCACATTTGGGCCATACTGGTCTTGCCTTATGCTGAGGCACTGCCTCTGCTCCCTCTTTGTGCAGAGCTTCCTCCACTGTCTCAACGCACAGAGCGGCTTTGTAAAGCACTAGCAGCACTGCTCTCGGGTGGAATGGAGAACATGATGGAATGCACCAGTGTGTCTTGGTACTCCCGCATATTACGCTCCCGGTTCAATGGTGTTATGAGGCTTTGTAAGTTGTCCCGGTAGCGAGGATCTAGGAGGGTGTACACCCAATAATCAGCCGTGTTGAGAATGTGGGCGATGCGGCGGTCGTTTCTCAGGCACTGCAGCATAAAATCAACCATGTGCTACAGACTCCCAACTGCCCAAGAAACGCTGTCCCCTGCTTGAGGCGTCATCTCTGCCTGCTCTGCATCACCCCACCCTCGCTGTACATACTGACTACTAGAGCATTGTGTACTTCCCTCCTCTGTAGAGATGTGTTCCTCCTCATTCTCCTCACAAAGTGTCCCCTGCCTAGGCCTTTGTGAGGAACCACGTTGCGCAGACTGTCCAGAAGCAGACGGCATTTGTGACTCCTCCGTGTGGATTTATCGAAGGCACACAAAACGTGGCAGATGTCCTTCATAGAGGCCCACGTTGCTTCTATGAGATAGTAGGTCGGGATAGAGGAATCAGACACACATTGTTCTGGGCTATATGAGGCCTTGCTTATTTCAGCAGTAATATCCATAGGTAATGCTACATAATAAATTATATGCATTGTTTTGCATGACAAGAATGGATGTGGGGTTTCTGCAGTTATATGCTTAGCAGCAATTCACATAGTCATTTTGTTTGGTTACGCTTCATTGTTTCTGGAGGGGTTGGCATTGTTGTGAGATACGTTATTGGTGATTGATATCCCTTTTGTATTGATATGCACATCTCTTTGATTATAGGTTTTTAATATTGTTTAATAAAAGTGAATTTTTATCAGTACCATCCCTCTTTGAGCCTTTTATTTTATGGGTTCGAAATCATGATTAAATTGTATAACTTTGGTGGTACATATTAATATTACTCATGATAATATTTTGAATAGGCATCATATTGTGACTAAAAATTAAAGTGTCAGTTACTTTTTAATGTAATGCTACAGACACTGAGAATTTGCCAGTCATGCACAAATAAAGAGAGTAAGACAGAGGCAAAAAAAAGTGCTTGAGTGCAAGGCTGCATGGAATGTTATATCTTGCTTTGAGCTGTAGGTAATTATCAAATGCGGTTTTCTTCTACTAAATGCAGTAAAATGTTTCTTTGGGCTCCACTATATACACAACTCGTTATTTAATAAAAGCACATGCTGTAAAATGCTACATGTCCCTGTGCATCAATTAAGTTGTCGTGATCTAATAATTTGCATAAAGAGTCATTAGTATTTTTCAATACTATCTCTAAGCTCTAAAAATCTCTTTCGCACTTTACTTCATTATTGATTTGTTTTATTTGCTTTTTTAACGTAAATGAAAACAATGTCGCCCTTAATAAAATGAATCATGCTGGAAGCATAAGCTGAAAAACCATCAAGAAAATGTTCTATTCCTCGGAGACAAATATTGATTGCAAAAATCTCAAATTCTCGAAAGAAATACTACTAATTAAAATAATGAGTAATGTTTTCTTCCAAGACCTTATGATAATGAATAGGGCTCATAAATATTGATTTCTGTTCTAGGAGAAACAAATGTAAATCATGTTGAATGACAGGTATGCAAAATATTGTAGAACATTTCATCAATCAAGGATAAATATAAATATTCTGAAAATTTCCATACAGAATTCTACTTGACAAAAAATTTTAAGAGTTGTCTTTGATTAAGTCTCAGTGTATAAACTGGTATACTGAATAGGAATGAGCTAAACACTTCATGGGTAGGATTCAAATAGTTAATAGGTTCCCTACTTGGCTGACAAAGATATACGTGCAATGGATCCATGGTGCGGTGTACCATATATAATAATTTTCTATATTTATAATAAAATAAAATAATTACTATATTCTAAAGACAATACAATATTAGGGCCAGACTGGGATTAAAAATCATTGCTGGCACTTAAACCACAGACTCCATATACAAAATTTCTCAAACTCTTCTCATGTCAAGGATAAATAGCCAAAGCACATTTTGCTTTACTTGGTCATGACCCTCACCACTCACACTCTATTTAATATACAGCTCTTGTAAAAATTAAGAGACCACTTTCAAATGTTCAGTTTGTCTGATTTTCCTCTTTATAGGTATATTTTTGAGTAAAATGTAAATTGTTCTTTTAGCCTATAAACTTCTGACATGTCTCCGAATTTCCAAGCAATACATTTTGTATTTTTTTCTGACAAAGAAAAATGGTAAAAATTAAAAAAACAGTGCTTTCAGACCTCAAATACTGTAAAGAAAACAAGTTCATAATCATTTAGAAACAACAATACTAATGTTTAACTCAGGAAGAGTTCAGAAATCAATATTTTGTGGAATAACCATGATTTTTAAAAACAGTTTTCTTGTGTCCTGGCGTGCTTGCCACCAGTCCTTCACACTGCTTCTGGCTCAAAACTTTAACCCCTTTACTCCAAAGGGTGGTTTGCACGTTAATGACGAGGCCAATTTTTACAATTCTGACCACTGTCCCTTTATGAGGTAATAACTCTGGAACGCTTCCATGGATCCCGGTGATTCTGACATTGTTTTCTTGAGACGTATTATACTTCATGTTAGTGGTAAAATTTCATTGCTAGAACTTACGTTTATTTGTGAAAAAAAATGGAAATTTGGTGAAAATTTAGAAAATTTCACAATTTTCCAACTTTGAATTTTTATGCCCTTAAATCACAGAGATATGGCACACAAAAAACTTAATAAGTAACATTTCCCACATGTTTACTTTATATTAGTACAATTTTGGAACCAAAAATTTTTTGTTAGGAAGTTATAAGGGTTAAAAATTGACCAATGATTTCTCATTTTTACACCATTTTTAGGGACCACATCACATCTGAAGTCACTTTCAGAGGTCTATATGATAGAAAATACCCAAAAGTGACACCATTTTCAAAACTGCACCCCTCAAGGTGCTCAAAACCACATTCAAGAAGTTTATTAACCCTTCAGGTGCTTCACAGGAATTTTTTGAATGTATAAAAAAAATCAACATTTAACTATTTTTCCACAAAAAAATTACTTCAGATCGAATTTTTTTATGTTATCAAGGGTAACATAAAAAGGTTATTGTGCAATTTGTCCTGAGTACGCTGATACCTGATATGTGGGGGGAACCACTGTTTTGGCAGAGCTCGAAACTGAAGGAGTGCTGTTTGACTTTTTCAACACAAAATTGGCTGGAATTGAGATTGGGCGCCATGTCACGTTTAGAGTGCCCCTGATGTGCCTAAGCAGTGGAAACCCCCAAGTGACCCCATTTTGGAAACTAGACCCCCAAGAAATTATCTAGATATGCGGTGAGCACTTTGAACTTCCAAGTGCTTCACATAAGTTTATAACGCTCTTGCGTGAAAATAAAAAAATCACATTTTTTCCACAAACATGATTCTTTTAATTTCCAATTTTTTATTTTCCCATGGGTAACAGGAGAAATTGGACCCCAAAAGTTGTTGTCCAATTTATCCTGAGTATGCTGATACCAAATATGTGGGAGAAAACTACTGTTTTGGCACATGTCGGGGATCGGAAGGGAAGTAGTGACGCTTTGGAATGCAGACTTTGATGGAATGGTCTGTGGGTGTCATGTCGCGTTTGGGGAGCCCCTGATGTGCCTAAACTGTGGAAACCCCCCAAAAGTGACCCCATTTTGGAAACTATACCCCCAAGGAACTTATCTAGATGTGTGGTGAGCACCTTGAACCTCAATGGCTTTACAGAAGTTTATAACGTAGAGCCATAAAAATAAAAGAAATCATATTTTTTTCACAAAAATGATATTTTTGCCCTCAATTTTTTATTTTCCCAAGGGTAACAGGAGAAATTGGATGACAAAAGTTATTGTGCAATTTGTCCTGAGTAGGAAGATACCCCATATGTGGGGGTAAACCACTGTTTGGGCGCATGGCAGAGCTTGTAAGGGAAGGAGCACCATTTGACATTTTCAAAGCAGAATTGGCTGGAAATGAGATCAGACGCCATGTTGTTATTTGGAGAGCCCCTGATGTTCCTAAACAGTGGAAACCCCCCAATTCTAACTCCATCCCTAACCCAAACACACTGCTAAGGCTAATCTCAGCCCTAACCCTAACCCAGCCCTAACCTTAGCCCTAACCCTAGCTCTAACCCTAGCCCTAACGGGAAAATGGAAATAAATACATTTTTTTTAATTTTATTATTTTTACCTAACTAAGGGGGCGATAAAAGGGGGGTTTGATTTACTATTTGTGGCTGGTTTTAATGTTCGGCAGCTGTCACACGCTAAAAGACGCTTTTTATTTAAAAAATAGTTTTTGCATCACCACATTTTGAGAGCTATAATTTCTCCATATTTTGACCCACAGAGTCATGTGTGGTCTTATTTTTTGCGGGATAAGTTGACATTTTTATCTGTACCATTCTTGGGCAAGTGACATTTTTTGATAGCTTTTAATCCTAATTTTTGGGATACAGAATGAACAAAAACCAGCATTTCATGAATTTCTTTTGGGGGGGGCATTTACAGCATTCCGCTTGTGGTAAAATTGATAAAGCGGTTTTATTCTTCGGGTCAGTAAGATTACAGTGATACCTCATTTATATCATTTTTTTATGTTTTGGCGCTTTTATACAATGAAAGCAATTTTATTGCTGCAGGCTCTCTCAGCAGGCACTGAGAAAGCCGCCTCCCTGCAGGACCCCGAAGGCCCCGTGGCCATATTGATTATGGGGGCCTGCAGGGAGGAGACCCTTGGTGCAGCGCGGGCACATCACGCTGCTCCGAGTGTCTTAGGGAGGCGCGCAGGGAGCCATCTCCCTGCGCAGTTCTTCCCTGTGCCCCCAGTACACTGTGATCATGTTTGATCGCAGTGTGCCAGGGGTTAATGTTCCGGGGGCGGTCCGGTGGTTCTGATAATCAGCTGACACCCGGCCACGATCAGCGGTGCTCACCCCGTGAGTGTCTCTGGTCGCGTTGGACTTACTATTCCGTCCTTGGGACTTAGGTCCAAGGTCACATGTACGGAATAGTATGTCCAGTATAAGGAAGGGGTTAAGCAGTTCTTTGCTTGATGGCTTGTCACTATCCATCATCTTCTTGATTACATTCCAGAAGTTTCCAATGGGGTTCAGGTCTGCAGAATGGGCTGCCAATGACAGTGTTTTGATTTGATGGTCTCTTAATTTTTGCTGGAGCCGTATAAGACCAGCTTCAAAAGTTTTAGTTTCACAGTCTGTGTACAGACTTTAATGGTAATTTGTCACATGAAAAAACACTATTAACCTGCAGATATGGAGTTTATTTGCAGGTTAACTGTGTTCTTAACCTGCCCGATGCCCACACTTAGAGCCTCACTGCCAGGAAGAAATCAATTTTTTTTCTTTTCTGCAGTGTTAAATATTTAGTGATAGGAGCAGTGCCAACATGGTTTCAGCCATGGCTCACAGAAGTTTATAACGCAGAGCCGTAAAAATAAAAATCTTTTTTTTTCCACAAAAAAAATTTTTTAGCCCTCAATTTTTTATTTTGCCAAGTGTAACAGTAGAAATTAGATCTTCAAAGTAGTTGTGCAATTTTTCCTGAGTACGCTGATAACCCATATGTTGGGGTAAACCACTGCTTGGGCACACATCGGGGCTCGGAAGGGAGGGAGCACTGCTTGACTTTTTGAACGCAAAATTGGCTGGAATCAATGGTGGCGCCATGTCGCGTTTGGAGACCCCTGATGTGCCTAAATAGTGGAAACCCCTCAATTCTAAAACATTCCTAACACCAACACACCCCTAAATCTAACCACCCTAACCTCAACACACCCCTAACCCTAAACTTAACCCTAATTCCAACCCTAACCCTAATTCTAACCCCAACCTTAATTCTAACCCCAACCCTAATTCCAACCCTAACCCTAATTCCAACCCTAACCCTAATTCTAACCCTAACCCTAATTCTAACCCTAATGGAAAATAAAAATATTTTCTTTATTTTATTATTTGTCCCTACCTATGGGGATGATAAAGGGGGGGGTTATTTACTTATTTTTAATTTTGATCACTGTGATAGGGTTTATCATAATGATCAAAATGTACCTGAGTGAATGAATGAATCTGCTGTCTGGCACATTCGGCGGGCGCACTGTGCATGCGCCCGCCATTTTGGAGAATGGCAGCACCCATGGAGGAAGACCAAGGGACACCGGGACTCGGGAGGTATGGGGGGAATCGGAATGTGGGTAGGAATCAGAAGGCAGGGGGAGGGATCGGAAGGCGTGGGAGCAAATACTGATGGTGGCAGCAGATCACCGCTGTCAGTCGGTGGCGAGGGTAGATCGCCCCTGTCAGTCGTGGGGGGTCTGATCGCTGTCTCCAGCCATGGCCGATGCTATTGCAGCATCGGCCATGGCTGGATTGTAATATTTCACCAAATTTCATTGGTGAAATATTACAATCACTCTGATTGGCTGTTTCACTTTCCACAGCCAATCAGAGCGATCATAGCCATGGGGGGCAAAGCCACCCCCCTGTGGTGAAGTATAGGTCCTCCTGTACCTGAGGGTCATGTGACCTTTCATTGATCCCAGTCACCCGACCCACGGGAGGGCGATCTCCCCATGACACAGCATATGCGTCACAGGTCGGATTGGCACCGACTTTCATGACGCTTACGCTGTGTCACAGGTCAGGAAGGATACATAAAAACTTATTATTTTGTGATCACTATTACCCAAGTGACCCCCATCTTATGAAAGTGGCTGCAGGGTGCCAGCATATGGGATGCACTGAGCTTAGTTTAGCGTGCCCTAATGTTTAGGTCCTGTGCCAGATTTAAAAGAAGGCCAGGCAAGTCAGAAGTGGGGAAGGGCGCAGAGCCAATTATAGCTTTTTTGATGACTGTGGTGAAAAATGAAATAGTGCGCCCTCATTATATAAATGTGTCCTAGATAAAGTCTGTCAGCTTTGAAATCCTAATCAAAGTTAATACAGATCCGATCTTGCACTAGAATGAGACATACTATTGTGTGAAAAAGTGTTTGCTCCCTTCCTAATTTCCTATTCTTTTACATGTTTGTCACACTTAAATATTTCAGATCACCTAACAAATCTTTGGGAAGCTGAGTTCAAATTCCCTAGCCACAACCAGACCTGATTACTGCCATACCTGTTCTAAATCAAGAAATAATTTAAATAGGACCTGCTTGACAAAGGAAAGTGCATCAAAAGATCTTCAAAAGCTAGACATCATGCTGTGACCCATAGAAATTATGGACCTAAACAGAAACTAAGTAATTGAGATCTATTAGTCTGGTAAAGGTTAAAAAGCCATTTCTAAAATTGGGACTGCAACAAACTACAGTGAGAGCCATTATCCACAAATGTCAAAAGCATGGAACAGCGGTGAACCTTTCCAGGAGTGGCCGACCGATCAAAATTACCTCAACTGTGCAGCGATGACTCATTCAAGAGGTCACAAAAGACTCCACAACAGCATCCAGAGAACTGCAGGCCTCACTTGTCTCAGTTAAGATCAGAGTTCATGTCTCCATCATGAGAAAGAGACTGGGCAAAAAATGCCCTGCATAGCAAGGTTTAAAGAAGAAAACCACTGCCAACCAACAAGAACATAAAGGCTCATCTCAATTTTGCCAGAAAACATCTTGATGATCCCCAAGACTTTTGGGAGAATACTCTGTAGACTGACGAGACAACAGTTGAACTTTTTGGAAGTTATATGTCCCATTACATCTGGCTTAGAAGTAAGACAGCATTTTAGAAAATTAACATTATATCAACAGTAGAGTTGAGCGATACCGTCCGATACTTCAAAGTATCGGATCGGAATGGATCGGCCGATCTTAAAAAAAAGTATCGGTATCGCCGATTCCGATACCGGAAGTCCCATTCAAGTCTATGGGACTTCCGGTATCGGAATAAGAAAAATCCTGTTTTTCCCTTGTACAGCCTCTCTGGGGTCTGTACAGGCCTTTCGGGGGGCTGTGCCGGCCTGCCAGGGGGTCTGTGCAGGCTCCGGTGGTCTGTGCCGGCCTGCCGGGGGGCTGTGCAGGCTCCGGTGGGCTGTGCCGGCATGCCGGGGGGCTGTGCCGGCCTGCCGGGGGGCTGAGCAGGCTCCGGGGGGCTGTGCCGGCCTGCCGGGGGGCTGTGCAGGCTTCGGGGGTTTGTGCAGGCATCGTCCGATGGGACTACAAGTCCCATCGGGCGATGCCTGCTACCATGACAGTGATTGACACATTAGCCAATGATGGGACAGTAGTAGTCCCATCATCCGGCTAATGTGTTGAATGTAAAAAAAAAAAAAAAAATTACATGCTACATACATACTACATGCATACTACATACATGCTACATTCATACTACATACATGCTACATTCATACTACATATATACTACATGCAACATACATACTACATATATACTACATGCACGCAACATGCATACTACATATATACTACATGCAACATACATACTACATATACTACATGCAACATACATACTACATGCATGCTACATACATACTGCATGCTACATACATACTACATATATACTACATGCATGCTACATACATACTACATGCTACATACATACTACATATATACTACATACATATTACATACATACTACATGCATGCTACATACATACTACATGCTACATACATACCACATACATACTACATACATACTACATGCTACATACATACTACATATATACTACATGCATGCTACATACATACTGCATGCTACATGCATGCTACATACATACTACATACATACTACATGCTACATACATACCACATACATACTACATACATACTACATACAATACATTCATACAATACATACATAGACATACAGTACATATAACATAGAGTAACATACTTACCAATACTTGTCACATTGTTCCCCGAAGCCATTGTCTTTTACGGAATAAATATTAACATAACAAACCACAAAAATACTCACCCACGATCCGAAGCAGTCCACGAGTGTGTCCCACGACGATCTTGGGTAGAGAACTGCAGCATCAGCTGTTGCTGCCGTTCTCTACGGGCTGCAGGAATCCAATGACGGAAGGTAGGTATCCTTCCGCACTGTATTCCTCCGCCACTTAAAAAAAAAAAGTCCCTAGTCTCACTTTATGCCATTGCTGTGTGGGAATTTCCTTTTGGGGTATGAGCTGTGGCCACCACCATCAGAGGCTTATCTACAGCATTCTGTAATATATAAGCCCCCGATGTAACCTGAAAGAGAAGAAAAACGAGTTATATTATACTCACCCAGGGGCGGTCGGTGTCCGATTTTGGTCCAGTCCAGCGCCTCCCATCTTGAAGCGATGACGTCCTCTTCTTTGCTTCCTGTTGCTGCTCTGGCGCAGTCGCACTGCTCTGCCCTGTTGAGGGTAGAGCAGAGTACTGCAGTGCGCTGGCATCGGAAGAGGTCCAGCGCCTGCGCACTGCAGTAATCTGCTCTGCCCGCCCCTGGGTGAGTATAATCTAACTCGTTTCTCTTCTCTTTCAGGTTAAATCGGGGCTTATCTACAGCATTACAGAATGCTGTAGATAAGCCCCTGATGGCGGTGGCTGAAGCTCATACCCCAAAAATAGGTGACAGATTCCCTTTAATGCAATTAAGATGCTGTGGCATGACCTTAAAAAGGCAGTTCAGGCTCAGAAACTCTACAATGTGGCTGAATTTCAACAATTCTGCAAAGATGATTGGGCCAAAATTCCTCAGAGCGTTGTAAAAGACTCATTGCCAATTATCACAAATGTTTGATTGCAGTTGTTTCTGCTTAAGGTAGCCCAACCAGTTATTAGGTTGAGGCTGGAGTCACACTAACCAGCGCAAAATACGGTCCGTAGTTTACATGCGTAATACGGATGAATGACCCCTAAATAGTGCTCCGTAGGTCATCCGTAAGCCAGGTGCGGTCGCGTATTTTGCGCATGTCTGCATCCGTATGTAATCCGTATGGCATCCGTATGCAATCCGTATGGCGAGATTTTCTCGCAGCCTTGCAAAATGGACATTTAATGGTTTTGAGGCCTGCTATCAATTTAAATAATTAGCCTGCACCCTATTTATACACTCAGGAACAGGTGGCTGCCTCCATTCTGTCCATTTGTGAGCTTGCTTTCACGAGGTGTGTTGGTGTTCTTTGTGCAACATGGCAGAGGGTCTGAGATTCAATACAACTGAGCAGGTTCTCTTTAACTGGCTTTTGTCACGGCGCTTTGGGCAACCATACCCAGTGATAGTGGATCCGCGGAGGAGGAGACGCATGTGGGTCCATCCACTTTTGAGGCAACGACTCACAAGAGGTCATTTTCACCGCCTCTATTCTTCTCTGCGGGAGCATCCTGAGAAATTTTACCAGTACTGTCGCATGAGCATTTCCACATTTGATCGACTCTTGGAGACAGTGCGCCCTGGGATAACCTTTCAGGACACAAGGATGCGCAAAGCGATATCTGCAGAGGAGCAACTTCTACTCACAATACAGTATGTACTACACAACCACATTCTCTATGTTCATAATGTGTGTGCTAAAGTATGTTTTTTTGCCTTCTTGGACAAAGTTTAATGCCCTCATCTTACTCAAAATATGTTTCAACTTACACACCAGAATGTTAGCTCTAAAATATCTCCTGCATATCACTTAGTCATTGTGCAACCAAATATGTGTGTGTTATTCTATCTCAATTCCTACCAAGTTTGGTCGGCATGTAACTGATGTTTTTGGACTTTATGCATTCTAAACTTATCAATTTATGTTGTTCTACAGCTTCCTGTCCACTGGCCTGTCTTATGCCACCCTCCACCATGAGTTTCTCATTGGAAGATCAACCATTTCAGGCATAGTGAGGTCTACATGTACAGAAATCTGGACAAGACTCCATCAAGTGGTCATGCCCGAGCCCAGGATGGAAGACTGGTTGAGGATATCAAGGGACTTTGAGGAGGTCTGCCAGTTTGCAAATTGTATTGGGGCCCTGGATGGCAAACATATCCGGGTGCGTAAGCCGCCGAACTCTGGCTCCCAATTCTTCAATTATAAACAATACTTTTCTGTTGTATTGTTGGCTCTGGTAGACCCTCAATACAAGTTTATAATTGTTGACATTGGGGCCTATGGAAGGACGGGAGACTCTAGAGTCTTCAATACTTCCATAATGGCTTGGCGGCTACGCACCAACCAGTTGGATCTACCACCACCACGCCAGCTACCAGGCTCCCCTGAAGAATCAGTCCCTTATGTCCTTGTGGCAGATGAGGCCTTTCAGTTATCGCGAAATGTCATGAGGCCATATCCCCGGCGCAACCTTGACCACAGGCGCAGAATTTTTAATTTGCGCCTATCACGTGCTAGGCGACTGGTGGAGTGTTCCTTTGGGATTCTTTGTGCCAAATGGCGGGTACTCCAGTCTGCCATTCAGTTGACTGAACAAAATGTGAATGAAGTTGTGAAAGCCAGTGTTGTTCTGCATAACTTCACCAGGATACATGATTGTTCCTCCTCTGATGGTGTTGTGCGTAGGCCGGACAATGTGCGCAGGGTGAGACCACCTATGAACCCTCAACGTAGACCACTCTCTGGCCTCAAAGTGCGTGATATTTTCACTAATTACTTTATCTCACCTGAGGGGGAAACTTCTTGGCAAGAGCATGCTGTGTCTATGTTATAATTTTTTTTTTTTAGTGTGTCTAAATATATATTACTCAACCCCTTATGATTGTATGACTGTTTCATTGCATTGGTTAGTGTATGTTAGTATGTTGACAGGGTTTTTGAAAAATCACACAGAAACGTTAACTATAGTAGACAAATTTTTAGTTTTGCCTTTTTTTTGTTTCTTAAAGGCAAACATAATATTGCCATATAAACATTTTGGCAATGGGCAAAATGGCCCTTTGTGCCTTCTTAAACTTTTTTGAAAAGTAACGTTACATAACATAACCCAAAAAAACATTAGGCAATGACAACATTGCTGCATGAGAATATTTAACTAGAAAGGAAAAAAATAGGTGAGCTCCATCAACAAAATTAATGCTAAAAGATAGCACTCACATTTCTTCAGAATGTTTTCCAATCATAGAAATATTCCACCATGACAGGCAAGGCTACCTCACGGCTTTCAGACAGATATTACCTGTCTGTAGAACAGAGAATATTTAACCATGCTATACTGGAAAGGATGAAAAAACAAAACTCACTTGTTAAGACATAGAGAGAGCGTTATATTCTGAAGGCTGGTCGCCTTGATTTGTTACTATAGATTGCTATCAAAAAAGGTGACTACTTCACTAAGGACAGCACGCCTTTCCTAGGCATTAGCAAGTGAGTAGTGTATTTTCATCCTTTGACTTTACAGTATAGCGCCTTTACATATTCTCTTTTGTACACACATGTAATATCTGTCTGAAAGGCGTGAGGTAGCCTTGCCTGTCACGATGGATTCTTTAATATGATTGGAAAACATTGTTAAAAAATTAGAATGTTAAATTATGTACCAAAGTTTGGTGATGGAGAACACCTGTTTTATCCTTTGTATTTTGAGCACAAGTTCAACCGCACTGGACATCTACGGCCATCAGACTTATAAATCCTCATAGGTTGGGGAAGGGGAACATGGAAGAGCAGCCTGTGGGTGCTGCTGGACACTGTGGCCAACATCGCCCTGTTTCCCATGATGTTGGAATTGTCCTGCCTCCTGGAACTGTTGGGGATACTGGCCAGAGTAATGATGATGGTGAGGGGCATCTTGTTGGCTGTGGTAGGCACGTGGCTCATACCCACCAACATAGCCAGATCGTCCCCAACCAGGTTGGGACCAGCCTCCAACACTGGGTGGGTACAAGTGGCCATATTGGTGGGGTTGGCTAGAGGCTGACATTTGTGGCTGCTGAATAGAAGGTTGGGTAGTGGGAGGAAGGGGTTGAGGTGTAGGCCCACGTATTAGAGGATGTTTGGACCCTGCTTGAGCAAGCATCTGTGTGGATGGTCTCATGCGCATTAGATTTCGGGGGGAGAGCTGCCACCTCTCCAGATATTCAAATAGCTCATATGGGGTATTGGGGGGTGCTTGCATCAAGCAGGATCTGAAAACATCCCCTAATACGGAGCCTGACCTCACGGGTAAGGGCATGGAGATAAAGGGTGAGGCTACGTGAGTAGGCCTCCTCCCCATCATCTGTAGTTACTCTTGATAAATAATTGAGCACCCCTGTGTCCACATTGGTCCTGCTCTCTTGAACAGTGACCTGGCGCCTTCTTCGTGTTCGCCGGGACGTAACAGCAGCCTGTGGAGATGCCCTGATCTGGCCAGTTGGGCTGCTGCTCAAGTTGCCCGGCTCTTCCAGGATGGGTGATGGGGCAGCAGCAGACCGTCCTGGTGGTGTTGTGTGTTGGGCAGCCAATGGGTTGTCCTGTGATGACTCATCTTCTGCCATCCTTCTTGTAGGGGGAGAAGATGGGCCAGCCACCTCATCCCCTACAGGATCTATTATGGGCTCTGCCTCTGAGGCCGTTCCTCGATCCGTAAGGTTGGATTGAGTTCTGTTATGAAATAGAACAGAGGCAAAAATACATCAATATTTTTGGCCCTGTAAAGTATTTGTGCAATGTGGTGTGAGGTATCTACTTACGGTCTCAGATCCAGAATTGGGGCGAGGAAGGAGAGCCGGTCATAATAGATGTATTTTCTTTTTACTTATCCAGCATCCCCACTCCTGGAACGCTGCTGGCGTTCCCGGCGGTACTGGTCCTGGATGCTTCGCCACCGTTTCATCACATCTTCCACTGCAATGTGACAGGAAATATTGTCAAATTCACATATTTGATAGGTCGCATTTGCTACCAGTAGTCTAGGCATGGGGCCTTCTGGGGAGTGCTTTCTACCCATGGTGGCATATGTAATTGGGCAGATACACAGGGTCTCTTTAGCTACACTTAATAATTGTTTTGTCTAGGAGGATGAGGAGCTTGTGGCCTAACCCCAAATTATGGCTGTGTGAAGCCACGTGTCACATCCAAATCTAACGGCCTCATGAGGCAAAAAGTACATGCCAGGAAGGGGGGGTGCTGATTCTATATTCCTTTTTTGTTGCACGCTAAGGTTACTCATGTTTTGCGTTGTACTTACGAATTTTATGCTGCTCCTCACGTGGTCGGTCACCAAAGTCATGGTACATCTGGCGACAGATGCGCCTCCATGACGCCTCCTTTCGTGCCCGGTTTGCATAATTTGCATCACGTTGGTCCCAGATTTCGAGACGCTCCTGCACCAGGACAATGGCCATCTCCACATTTATGTAAGTGGATGCCATGCTGCTGCTGTACTCCGTGGAGGCGTACTTCCTGGATGTCTGGAGCGCTTTTTGAGCTCATTTGCATGTCTAGGCTTCCTGATGATGGATTGGCCCATTTCCTGTCACCAGCCAAAAGACCTGCGTATTGCTCGCAGGTCACACGTGTGGTCCGTGTGTAATCCGTATTTTTTGCGCACCCATAGACTTGCATTGGTGTACTACGGGCGTAGTACGCTGACAATCGCAGCATGCTGCGATTGGCACGGAGCGTAGGATACGGATGAGAAATATACGCCTGGTGAGAGTGACCCCATAGAGAATCATTTGTCCGTGTCTAATGCGTGCTTTTAGCGCCTCTCACTCGGCCGTATTCCTCGCCAGTGTGACCCCGGCCTGAGGAAGCAATCATTTTTTCACACAGGGCCCTATAAGTTTGGATTTATTTTTTCTTAATAATAAAGACCTTCACTTAAAACCTGCATTTTGTGTTTAGGCCGGGGTCACACTAACCGACGCAAAATACGGTCAGTATTTTACATGCGTAATACGGATGAATGGCCCCTAAACTGTGCTCCGTATGTCATCCGTAATCAAGGTGTGGTCGCGTATTTTGCGCATGTAAGCATCCGTATGTAATCCGTATGGCGAGATTTTCTCGCAGGCTTGCAAAATGGACATATAATGGAGCCCTATGACAGGGTTTCTAAACAGAAACCAAAGAATAGATATAGACACATAGAATGCATATATATATATATATGTATTCTATGTGTATATATCTATTCTTTCGTTTCTTTATTAAACCTGTCAGTGTGAGTTTACTGTATAGCGCACTGAATTGCCGGCTTTGCTAAAAGACACCGGGTGCGTATTTCTCGCAAGTCACATGTGTGGTCCGTGTGTAATCCGTATTTTTTGCGCACCCATAGACTTGCATTGGTGTACTACGGCCGTAGTACAGTCATGGCCAAAAGTTTTGAGAATGACACAAATATTATATTTTCACATGATCTGCTGGCCTCTGGTTTTTATGTGTGTTTGTCAGATGTTTTTATCACATACAGAAATATAATTGCAATCATATTATGAGTAGCAAAAGGTTATATTGACAGTTACAATGAGTTAATGCAGCAAGTCAATATTTGCAGTGTTGACCCTTCTTCTTCAGGACCTCAGCAATTCTCCCTGGCATGCTCTCAATCAACTTCTGGATCAAATCCTGACTGATAGCAGTCCATTCTTGTAAAATCAATGCTTTTATTTTGTCTGAATTTGAAGGTTTTTGTTTGTCCACCCGTCTCTTGATGATTGACCACAAGTTCTCAATGGGATTAAGATCTGGGGAGTTTCCAGGCCATGGTCCCAAAATCTCTATGTTTTGTTCCCTGAGCCATTTAGTTATCACCTTTGCTTTATGGCAAGGTGCTCCATCATGTTGAAAAAGGCATTGTTGATCGCCAAACTGCTCTTGGACGGTTGGGAGAAGTTGCTCTTGGAGGACATTCTGGTACCATTCTTTTTTCATGGCTGTGTTTTTAGGCAAGACTGAGAGAGAGCCCATTCCCTTGGCTGAGAAGCAACCCCACACATGAATGGTTTCAGGATGCTTGACAGTTGGCATGAGACAAGACTGGTGGTAGCGCTCACCTGGTCTTCTCCGAATAAGCCGTTTTCCAGATGTCCCAAACAATCGAAAAGGGGATTCATCAGAGAAAATGGCTTTACCCCAGTCCTCAGCAGTCCACTCCCTGTACCTCTTGCAGAATATCAGTCTGTCCATGATGTTTTTCCTGGAGAGAAGTGGCTTCTTTGCTGCCCTCCTTGAGACCAGGCCTTGCTCCAAGAGTCTCCGCCTCACAGTGCGTGCAGATGCACTCACACCTGCCTGTTGCCATTCCTGAGCAAGCTCTGCACTGCTGGTAGCCCGATCCCGCAGCTAAAACACTTTAAGAGACGGTCCTGGCGCTTGCTGGTCTTTCTTGGGCGCCCTGGAGCCTTTTTGGCAACAAGGGAACCTCTCTCCTTGAAGTTCTTGATGATGCGATAGATTGTTGACTGAGGTGCAATCTTTCTAGCTGCGATACTCTTCCCTGTTAGGCCATTTTTGTGCAGTGCAATGATGACTGCATGTGTTTCTTTAGAGATAACCATGGTTAACAGAAGAGAAACAATGATGCCAAGCACCAGCCTCCTTTTAAAGTGTCCAGTGGTGTCATTCTTACTTAATCATGACAGATTGATCTCCAGCCCTGTCCTCATCAACACCCACACCTGTGTTAATGGAGCAATCACTGAAACGATGTTAGCTGGTCCTTTTAAGGCAGGGCTGCAATGATGTTGAAATGTGTTTTGGGGGATAAAGTTCATTTTCTAGGCAAATATTGACTTTGCAAGTAATTGCTGTTAAGCTGATCACTCTTTATAACATTCTGGAGTATATGCAAATTGCCATTAGAAAAAATAAAGCAGTAGACTTTGTAAAAATTAATATTTGTGTCATTTTCAAAACTTTTGGCCATGACTGTACGCTGACAATCGCAGCATGCTGCGATTGGCACGGACCGTAGATTACGGATGAGAAATATACGGCTGGTGCGAGGGACCCCATAGAGAATCATTGGTCCTTGTCGAATGTGTGCTTTTAGCGCTTCTCACTCGGCCGTATTCCTCGCCAGTGTGACCCTGGCCTTACTTGTGCTCTCTGTCTAATATTTAAATGTTTTGGTGATCTGAAACATTTAAGTGTGACAAACATGCAAAAGAATAAGAAATCAGGAAGGGGGAAACACTTTTTCACAATACTGTACCTTATGTGCACATGGTGAGTCTTCTGCTTTGGAATTTTCTGCACAGATTTCACTAAATCTGCAGGTCAAATGATCTGCATATTTCCTGCGTATTTAGGCTGTGTGCACACGATGCAGATTTGCAGCAGTTCCGTAGCGGATTTTACCGCGCAGAAACGTTGCATATCCACATGATGTACAGTAGCCTTTAAATCAATGTAAAAAAAAAAACACTGTGCGGACGCTGCGGATTTTTCCGCGCGGTTTTCCCGCGGTACAAAATCCGCAGCATGTTACTTCTTTTGTGCGGTTTTCCATCTCCCCTGTCACCAAATCCGCAGGGGGAAAACCGCAGTGGAAAACCGCACAAAAACCGCAATAAAACCGCAGGAAAAATGGAAGAAATCCGCAGGAAAAATGCAGGTCATTTGACCTGCGGATTTCTTCCATTCTGCGCAGAAAAATCCGCAGGGCCAAAAAGTCCGTCTGCACTCAGCCTTAGAGCTTTTTTTGTGCAGTTTCACTGCATGTTTTGTGCAGTTTTCCCCTGCGGATTTCTAGAATGGAGCAGGTGGAAAACTGCACCAAAAGCGCACAAAAGAAGTGACATGCTGCTTTTTTCATTCTGCACCAAATCCACGCAGAAAAAAAAGCAGCATGTGCACAGCGGATTTTGTTTCACATAGGCTACAATGGTGCTGTACATCACATGCAGTTCTGCTGCGTATAAGCAGGGCCAAATCTGCTGCGTATATGCAGCAGAAATGCACCATGTGCACATTAGTCTAAGGCTATGTGCACACGGTGCAGATTCTGCTGTGGAATTTTCCGCACAGATTTTGCTAAATCTGCAGGTAAAATGACCTGCGTTTTACCTGCTGTTTTAGTGCAGTTTTAGTGCAGTTTTTGTGCGGATTTCCCCTGCAGTTTTCACCTGCAGATTTCTATAATGAAGTAGGTGGAAAACTGCAGCAAAACCGCACAAAAGAAGCGACATGCTGCTTCTTTTAGGCTGAGTGCACACGGTCTTTTTTGCCCTGTGGATTTTTCCACGCAGAATGGAAGAAATCCGCAGGTCAAATGACCTGCATTTTTCCTGCGGATTTCTTCCATTTTTAATGCGGTTTTTGTGCGGTTTTCCACTGCGGATTACCCCCTGCGGATTTGGTGACGGGAGATGGAAAACCGCACAAAAGAAGTAACATGCTGCGGATTTTGTACTGCAGGAAAACCGCGCTGAAAAATCCGCAGCGTCTGCACAGCGTTTTTTTTTTCATTGATTTTAATGCTACTGTACATCACAATGTGGATATGCAACGTTTCTGCGCGGAAAAATCCGCTGCTGAATATCTGCATCGTGTGCACACAGCCTTATTCCGCACCAAATCTGCGCTGAAAAATCTGCAGCATGTGCACAGCGTTTTTTGTTTTACATAGCCTTAACCCCTTCCTGACATCCGACGTACTATCCCGTCCACAGTACCCGGGCCCGTATGACCGTGGACGGGATAGTACGTCGGGCCCTTTAATGCGATACCGTGACTAAAGTCGCGGTGATCGCATTAAAATACTGACGCCATCTCACCTTACAAAAGATGGCGTCGGCATCCCGGGCTGCGATCCCGCCCCCCCGCATCCAGAGCGCTGTGAGTGGCTGTTCAATTCTGAACAGCCAATCGCAGCGTTTCTCATTGTTTCAGCCAATCAGCTTGGCTGAAACAATGATGTCCTAGGCTGGGATTGAGTAGCGATGTACTCGATCCTAGAGCCGGTGCCTGGCAACGCCAGGCACCTGCAAAAAGCACCCGGATTGGCGCGATCGCCGATCTGATCGATCACGCCAATCGCAGTGCACAGCGGCGCTATATCGCCGCTGTGCCCTGCCAGTACCGGCCAGGATCGGTGCTATATTAGGGCCTGCAGGAGTTGGCTGGCGCGATCGATTAGATCGGCGATCGCGCCAACCACAGGGCACAGCTGCGGTCACCATGTGACCGCTCTGTGCCCTGCTGGTGACCTGGGCATGACCTGCCTAGTAATCGGAGCTGTGAGCTCCGATTCTAGGCAGTTGCCATGGTCACCAGGCAGATCAGGGATTGGTGGGATCGATGTAATCATTCGATCCCACCAATGACAGGTCACAGCAGCGATGTGACCGCTCTGTGACCTGCCCCCTGACCTGCCTCTGACCTGTCTGACCTGTCTGCAGGGGTCCTCACTCTAGCTGAGGATTCCTGCAGAGAGGTCGGACGCAGCAAGAGCTCCTGTGCTGGGTATTGTGGTGCCACAGCTTGTAGCATCACAATCCCTGCTGAAGAAAGAAGAAGAAGAAAGAAAACTACAATTGTAAGTGTTAATTGATCCCTGATCCCCTGCCCAATCTATCTTCACCCCCCAATCTATCTTCATCCCCCCCTCTTACCCCCTTCACCCCCCTTTTACCCCCCTCCACCCCACTTTTGCGCCACCTCCGTGCGCAGCCGGCGAGCGTTGATCGGTGACGCAGTTCACTGATCAACACTCGAGCTCGCTTTTTTTTCCTTAGCCCCCTTTGCGCCACTTCCGTACACACATCCCGCAGCCGCAAAAGTTGGATAAGTGACACACATCACTTATCCAAGCTTGTGCCTGCCGTTTTTCATTTTTTTCACCCCCTTTGTGCCACCTAACTACAACCCTAACTGTTGATCCCTGCCCAATCTCTCTCTTGGGAAAATTAAAAATTGGGGGCTAAATGATCATTTATGTGGGAACAAAACAGGATTTTATATTTTCACGCCTGGGCATTATAATCTTTAGTGAAACACTTGGGGGTTCAAAGTGGTCACCACACATCTAGATAAGTTCCTTAGGGGGTCTAGTTTCCAAAATGGGGTCACTTATGGGGGGTTTCTACTGTTTAGGAACATCAAGGGCTCTGCAAATGGAACATGACGCCCGCAGACCATTCCATCAAAGTCTGCTTTCCAAAACGTCATTACTTCCCTTTCGAGCCCTGACGTGTGCCCAAACAGTAGTTTTCTCCCACATGTCGGGTATCAGGGTACTCAGGACAAATTGGACAACAACTTTTGGGGTCCAATTTCTCCTGTTACTCTTGGGAAAATTAAAAATTGGGGACTAAATGATCATTTATGTGGGAACAAAACAGGATTTTATATTTTCACGCCTGGGCATTATAATCTTTAGTGAAACACTTGGGGGTTCA
Organism: Dendrobates tinctorius; assembly: GCF_039654945.1. Classification (NCBI taxonomy): domain Eukaryota; kingdom Metazoa; phylum Chordata; class Amphibia; order Anura; family Dendrobatidae; genus Dendrobates; species Dendrobates tinctorius. Next base: position 3,212,658 of record NW_027361910.1, read on the forward strand.
AAGTGGTCACCACACATCTAGATAAGTTCCTTAGGGGGTCTAGTTTCCAAAATGGGGTCACTTATGGGGGGTTTCTACTGTTTAGGAACATCAAGGGCTCTGCAAATGGAACATGACGCCCGCAGACCATTCCATCAAAGTCTGCTTTCCAAAACGTCATTACTTCCCTTTCGAGCCCTGACGTGTGCCCAAACAGTAGTTTTCTTCCACATGTCGGGTATCAGGGGACTCAGGACAAATTGGACAACAACTTTTGGGGTCCAATTTCTTCTGTTACTTTTGGGAAAATTAAAAATTGGGGACTAAATGATCATTTATGTGGGAACAAAACAGGATTTTATATTTTCATGCCTGGGCATTATAATCTTTAGTGAAACACTTGGGGGTTCAAAGTGCTCACCACACATCTAGATAAGTTCCTTAGGGGGTCTAGTTTCCAAAATGGGGTCACTTGTGGGGGGTTTCTACTGTTTAGGCACATCAGACGCTCGTCAAACGTGACATGGCGTCCAATCTCAATTCCAGCCAATTTTAGGTTGAAAAAGTCAAACGGGGCTCCTTCCCTTCTGAGCCCTGCCATGTGCCTAAACAGTGGTTCCCCCCCCCATATTGGGTATCAGCGTACTCAGGACAAATTTGACAACAACCCTTGGAGTCCAATTTCTCCCGTTACCCTTGGGAAAACAAAATATTGGGGACTAAATAATCATGTTTGTGGAAAAAATATGATTTTTTATTTTCACGCCCGGGTGTTATAAACTTCTGTGAAGCCCTTGGGGGTTCAAAGTGGTCACCACACATCTAGATAAGTTCCTTAGGGGGTCTAGTTTCCAAAATGGGGTCACTTGTGGGGGGTTTCCACTGTTTAGGCACATAAGACGCTCGTCAAACGCGACATGGCGTCCGATCTCAATTCCAGCCAATTTTAGGTTGAAAAAGTCAAACGGGGCTCCTTCCCTTCTGAGCCCTGCCATGTGCCCAAACAGTGGTTCCCCCCACATATTGGGTATCAGCGTACTCAGGACAAATTTGACAACAACCTTTGGGGTCCAATTTCTCCTGTTACCCTTGGGAAAGCAAAATATTGGGGACTAAATTATCATGTTTGTGGAAAAAATATAATTTTTTATTTTCACGCCCGGGTGTTATAAACTTCTGTGAAGCCCTTGGGGGTTCAAAGTGGTCACCACACATCTAGATAAGTTCCTTAGGGGGTCTAGTTTCCAAAATGGGGTCACTTGTGGGGGGTTTCCACTGTTTAGGTGCATCAGACGCTCGTCAAACGTGACATGGTGTCCGATCTCAATTCCAGCCAATTTTAGGTTGAAAAAGTCAAACGGGGCTCCTTCCCTTCTGAGCCCTGCCATGTGCCTAAACAGTGGTTCCCCCCCACATGTTGGGTATCAGCGTACTCAGAACAAATTTGACAACAACCTTTGGAGTCCAATTTCTCCTGTTACCCTTGGGAAAACAAAATATTGGGGACTAAATGATCATGTTTGTGGAAAAAATATGATTTTTTATTTTCACGCCTGGGTGTTATAAACTTCTGTGAAGCCCTTGGGGGTTCAAAGTGGTCAGCAAAAATCTAGATAAGTTCCTTAGGGGGTCTAGTTTCCAAAATGGGGTCACTTGTGGGGGGTTTCCACTGTTTAGGCACATCAGACACTCGTCAAACGCGACATGGCGTCTGATCTCAATTTCAGCCAATTTTAGGTTGAAAAAGTCAAACGGGGCTCCTTCCCTTCTGAGCCCTGCCATGTGCCCAAACAGTGGTTCCCCCCACATATTGGGTATCAGCGTACTCAGGACAAATTTGACAACAACCTTTGGGGTCCAATTTCTCCTGTTACCCTTGGGAAAGCAAAATATTGGGGACTAAATTATCATGTTTGTGGAAAAAATATAATTTTTTATTTTCACGCCCGGGTGTTATAAACTTCTGTGAAGCCCTTGGGGGTTCAAAGTTGTCACCACACATCTAGATAAGTTCCTTAGGGGGTCTAGTTTCCAAAATGGGGTCACTTGTGGGGGGTTTCCACTGTTTAGGTGCATCAGACGCTCGTCAAACGTGACATGGCGTCCGATCTCAATTCCAGCCAATTTTAGGTTGAAAAAGTCAAACGGGGCTCCTTCCCTTCTGAGCCCTGCCATGTGCCTAAACAGTGGTTCCCCCCCACATGTTGGGTATCAGCGTACTCAGGACAAATTTGACAACAACCTTTGGAGTCCAATTTCTCCTGCTACCCTTGGGAAAACAAAATATTGGGGACTAAATGATCATGTTTGTGGAAAAAATATGATTTTTTATTTTCACGCCCGGGTGTTATAAACTTCTGTGAAGCCCTTGGGGGTTCAAAGTGGTCAGCAAAAATCTAGATAAGTTCCTTAGGGGGTCTAGTTTCCAAAATGGGGTCACTTGTGGGGGGTTTCCACTGTTTAGGCACATCAGACACTCGTCAAACGCGACATGGCGTCCGATCTCAATTTCAGCCAATTTTAGGTTGAAAAAGTCAAACGGGGCTCCTTCCCTTCTGAGCCCTGCCATGTGCCCAAACAGTGGTTCCCCCCCATATATTGGGTATCAGCGTACTCAGGACAAATTTGACAAAAACTTTTGGTGTCCAATTTCTCCTGTTACCCTTGGGAAAATAAAAAAAATTGTTGCTAAAATATTATTTTTGTGACTAAAAAGTTAAATGTTCATTTTTTCCTTCCACGTTGCTTCTGCTCCTGTGAAGCACCTGAAGGGTTAATAATCTTCTTGAATGTAGTTTTGAGTAGCTTCAGGGGTGCAGTTTTTAGAATGGTGTCACTTTTGGGTATTTTCTGCCATATAGACCCCTCAAAGTGACTTCAAATGTGAGGTGGTCCCTAAAAAAAATGGTTTTGTAAGTTTTGTTGTAAAAATTAGAAATCGCTTGTCAAATTTTAACCCTTATAATTTCCTAACAAAAAAAAATGTTGTTTCCCAAATTGTGCTGATGTAAAGTAGACATGTGGGAAATGTTATTTAGTAACTATTTTGTGTCACATATTTCTCTGTTTTAAGGGCATACAAATTCAAAATTTGAAAATTGCAAAATTTTCTAAATTTTTGCCATATTTCTGTTTTTTCATAAATAAACGCAAGTTATAGCGAAAAATTTTTACCACTAAAGTGAAGTACAATATGTCATGAGAAAACAATCTCAGAATCGCCTAGATCCGTTGAAGCGTTCCAGAGTTATAACCTCATAAAGGGACAGTGGTCAGAATTGTAAAAATTGGCTCGGTCATGAACGTGCAAACCACCCTTGGGGGTGAAGGGGTTAAATGGTACTGTACATCACATGCAGTTCTGCTGCAGTTCTGCAGGGCCAAATCTGCTGCAGAACTGCACAGAATCTGCACCGTGTGCACAGGGCCTCAAAAGCTACTGAATAACTTTGAAGAAAAATTCTTTAAGTATTTGCACACAATATCTTTTAAAGTTGGGTAAACCCTCTGAGCTTTTCAAGTAGAAGGCATTTAAGGAAACTGGCATTTTTTTTCTGAAGTATCTTTTGTATAATTTTCTTGGTCTTTTTCTGGATGTTTTTTCAATGACTGTTGCCACAAGCATTTTTTTGGGATGGCTTTCCCATGTTTTTTTGTGGTGTCAGTTTACTGTTGCTTTCCAGTTATTAAGAAAATGTGCAGGCAAAATGCTCCAGTTGACATCTGGGTATGTTCCAAGAGTCATTTGAGCTTTCTCATTGAGTTATATTGTAAAATACAGAGTAATTTCCAAGTGGAAAATACTAGAAAAATGTATATGTTAATCTTTTGAAATTTTGAAAAACTGAATCTGTTAAATAGGAGTCTTTTATAAAGGTGACTATGTAAGTCAGCTGTCTTTAATGCAGGTAACAAGTTGATTAGGAGCGTCTAACTGGTCCGTAGGAGGCAGAACTCTTAATGATTGGTAGTGAGTGTATCAAATACTTATTTCTCAATGCAAAATGCAAATTAATTTATATAATTTATACAATGTGATTTCCTGGATTTTATTTTTGATATTCTATCCCTCAATCTTAAAATTAACCTACCCTTAAAATTATAGACTGCTCATGTCTTTGTCAGTGGTCAATCTTACAAAATCAGCAAGGGATCAAATACTTATTTACCCCACTTTGTCGTCAGCTAGGATCTCATCCCACAGGTTTTCTTGAAAGAATAATTAACTTTTCTTCATGATTTTTTTTTATATTTTGAAGACACTTGATTTGCCTGCAGATCGGTAGGACTTCATATCCTGAGACTCCCACTGATCGCAAAACTGATCCCTAGAAGTGCTTAGCTCAAAAGCCAGAAGTATACTCATAGTTCAGAATAAAGATTCAATAGAAAGCAAAAACCTTGTAGTTGTGTACTCCTGTCAGCTAAGCTGCACACTTCTCTGAGTTCCATTGTGTGATCATTGGAGGTTATTTACCAGTAGAATGTCCCAATGTCAGTCCTCTATTTCATCTTTCTTCTCTGCTAGGATCCTAAAAATTAACATGGATAAAACTGAATTCATTATCTTTCCACCATCTCATTCAATCCCCACCAACTGACCTATCCATCAAAATCAATGACTTGACTATGATCTATTCTTAAAATCTAAGATCCAAGCCTTTACCCCTTTCTGCCAACTCCAACTCAAAAATATCTCAAAACCACTAGTGCATGTCCTCATCATCTCCTGCCTTGACTGCTGAATCCTCCTGCTCTGTTGCTTCCTTCTAATATTATCACACCCATCCAATCTATCCTAAACTCTGCTGCCTGACTAATCCACTTGTCACCCCACTATTCCCTGGCTTCTCTACTCTGTCAATCCCTGCACTGACTCCCCATTACCCAGAGACTCTGGTTCTGAACCCTAAGCTGGCTTAAAAAGCGATCCAAAACCTGTCTTCTTTAACCACCAGGTCCTCATTGAGACTTCAATTCCAAGCTGTATATCCTGGGCCAGCCCTGATTCCTCATGCACAGTCCACAGCTGACTGCTGCTGTGTCATTTGCAAATTCCTACTGTGGGTCAATTGATGATCAGCTCATCTATATATAGGAGAATGACTCATTTGCTATGAGCGTCGACTACTGGGTGGCGCTCACAGCAAGCCGGCACTGACAACCATAGAGGTCTCCAGGAGACCTCTGTGTCATGGTATGCCTAGGTTACTTTAGGCTAAAACCCCGGGAGCCCTGCGGTGTCCCTCAGACTAGGGAAAACCCTGTCTGTCCCTCAACCCAGGGTTTACACTGAAGGTGTGCCTGCCTGGACCTCCACCCTGTCCCTGTCTCCTGTCCAGCCCTAAGCTGAACCCACCACCCTCCACCCAGTGAGGCGACCAGACACCAGCCCCACAAATACGTATAGACAGGGGTAAAAGAAACACCACACCGTTAATACACAAGGGAATACAATAATGTGCAAGGGCAACCAAATATATATATATAACAGATAGGAGAAAGAACAACTGAGAGATATACTGCACCAAATATCAGACGCTCCAAAACCACCACTGCTGACCGGTATTGCTAGCACTAGGCAAAAGCTATAGTCGGCAACGCCCATAGTCAGGACGGACTATTTAAAGACCAAGGGCGTGGCCCAGCCCTCAGCCAGCATGACAACCTGGTTAACCCTATCCCGACTGGAACAGAATACACAACAAAGTCCCTGAGCATACTGTAGTGGAACAGGGTATTACCGCTGTCTGCCGGACACCCTGGTGTGAACAGTGTCCGACATGACAGTACCCCGCCTTCTACGAGGGACCTCCGGAACCTCACCATGTCGAGGACCTGGCTTGTCCGGATGGCGACGATGGAACATAGTAACCAGTCGATCAGCATGAATGTCTGAGGCCGGCACCCATGTCCTCTCCTCAGGACCATAGCCACGCCAGTGGACCAGGTACTGTAGAGTGCGACGCACAACCCTAGAGTCCACCACTTTGGACACCTCAAATTCCAACGCGCCATCCACCAAGACGGGAGGTGGTGGCCCGGGAGAACCATTCGCCAAACCCACGACCTTTTTTAGCAATGCTTTGTGAAACACATTATGAATCTTATACACAGCCGGCAACTCCAAACGAAATGCCACGGGGTTGATCACTGCGGAGATCCTAAATGGGCCAATGAACCTGGGACCCAACTTAAGTGACGGTATTTTGAGCTTGATGTTCCTTGTAGATAACCACACCCAATCACCCACACACAGGTCCGGACCTGGCACACGTCTGCAGTCAGCCACCCGTTTGTACCTGGAACCCACCTTCAACAAGCGCTGCTTAACTCTCCTCCAAACAGACGACAATTGAGCTCCCAACTGGTCCTCCTCAGGGACGCCAACCGAGCACCCCTGACGCAAGGTATAAAATTGAGGATGTTGACCATACACACAAAAAAAAAGGAGATTCCCCAGACGATTCCTGGCAATGGTTGTTTATTGCAAACTCTGCCAGAGGAAGAAACGCTGACCACTCTTCCTGATTGTCGGAAACAAAGCAGCGCAAGTATTGCTCCAGGTTTTGGTTCATCCGCTCAGTCTGCCCATTCGACTGAGGGTGGAAAGCCGATGAATGAGATAATTTGATCCCAAGGCGAGAACAAAAAGCTCTCCAAAACTTTGCCACAAACTGCGTACCTCGATCAGACACAATGTCAGACGGGACACCATGAAATCTGACCACCTCGCGAATAAATATCTGAGCAAGAGTCTTAGCATTGGGCAAAGATGGTAAAGCAACGAAATGTGACATTTTGGAGAACCTATCAACAATTACCAAAATGACCGAGTTCCCAGCCGAGGCGGGCAAGTCTGTAATAAAATCCATGGAAATCTCAGTCCATGGCTTACTGGGCACCCCGAGAGGCTGAAACCTACCAGCGGGAAGGGAACGAGGAGTCTTGGCCCGTGCGCACGTGGTACAGGCAGACACATATGAGGCCACATCCTGCCGGATTTTAGGCCACCAAAAACGACGCGATACCAGTTCCAGAGTGCTCTTAACCCCTGGATGACCTGCCAGTACTGTGTCGTGATGTTCGCCTAACACTCTAGAGCATAGATATAGTGGCACAAAAGATTTATTAGCAGGCAACCCCGGCGGTACCTCCTCCTGAGCCTCCGCAATCTCTGCCTCAATTTCTGTCGTGATGGCAGATACCACCACACCCTTTTGGAGAATAGGCACCGGCTCTTCACATAACTCTCCACCAGGAAAACACCTGGATAAAGCGTCTGCCTTAATATTCTTCGAACCAGGTCGATAGGTAACAATGAAGTTGAACCGGGTGAAGAATAATGCCCAGCGAGCCTGTCTGGAGGACAGGCGCTTAGCAGATTCTAAATAAAGCAAATTCTTATGGTCGGTTATCACAGTAATCTGATGAACAGCCCCCTCCAAGAAGTGTCACCACTCCTCAAATGCCAATTTGATGGCCCACAATTCCCTGTTGCCAATATCATAATTACGCTCCGCAGGCGACAGCTTCTTGGAGAAGTAGGCACACGGATGCAACTTGGGCCCTGAGACAGTACAGCCCCCACTCCAACCTCCGACGCATCCACCTCCATGACAAACGGTAAGGAGACATCGGGCTGCACCAGAATGGGCGCTGAGGCAAAACTATTCTTGAGGAATTCAAACGCCTGTACCGCAGGCTCAGACCAGTCAGAAAAGTCGGTACCCTTTTTAGTCATGTCAGTAAGTGGTTTGGCAATCATAGAGAAATTCTTAATAAATTTCCTATAGTAATTGGAGAAGCCAAGAAATCGCTGAAGCGCCTTAAGATTATCAGGCTGATCCCAATGTAGTACCGCCTGCACCTTTGCGGTGTCCATCTTAAACCTTGAGGCGGAGATTATATAACCCAAGAACGGTAGCTCCTGTACGACAAACAGACATTTTTCAAGCTTGACATAGAGCCTGTTCTCTCTGAGCAACTGCAGGACCTGTCTAACATGCTCTATATGTGTATCATGGTCGCGAGAGAAAATGAGGATGTCATCCAGATAAATTATAACAAATCTCCCCAACAAATGAGAGAAGACATCATTTATGAAATGATGAAAGACTGCCGGTGCCATAGTCAACCCAAACGGCATTACCAAACTCTCAAAGTGACCCTCAGGGGTATTGAATGCCGTCTTCCACTCATCCCCCTGACGGACTCTTATAAGATTGTACGCCCCCCTGAGGTCCAGTTTGGAGAACCACTTGGCACCAACCACTTGGTTGAACAAATCGGGTATAAGTGGCATAGGGTAAGGATCACGAACCGTAATCTGGTTGAGTTCTCTGAAATCCAGACACGGGCGTAAACCGCCATCCTTCTTTTTAACAAAGAAGAAGCCAGCAGCCAGAGGAGAAGAGGAAGGTCTAATATGACCCTTGCTCAGTCAATCCGCAATGTACTCCTTGAGAGCTAGCCTCTCGGGACCTGAGATATTAAACATTCTAGCTTTAGGTAACTTGGCCCCTGGTTTCAACCTAATAGCACAGTCATAGGGGCGATGCGGTGGTAGTTCTGAACAACCCTTCTCAGAAAATACATTCGCATAGTCCAGCAACGGCTCCGGGATACTGGGAGTCAAAGCGGAAATACATGTAGCCAGGCACCTCTCCTGACACTCCTTGCTCCACTGAATTATGTCCTGGGTCTTCCAATCAATAACAGGATTATGCATTGACAACCATGGAATGCCCAGAACCATCTGAGCCGGTAAGTTACTAAGCACCTTACAAGTTACCCGCTCTGAGTGTAATACTCCAATGTGGAGTTGTATATCCAACACACACTCTGTGATCTCCCCTTGAGACAACGGGGAAGCATTGATGGTAACCACCCGGATGGGGTTCGGCAATTTCTCCACCGGAAATGCCGCTGTATGCGCGAACTTCTCATCAATGAGATTGGCAGCTGAGCCACTATCAACAAACACTGTAATAGAGAGCATTTGCCCCCCAAGTGCTACCCTAGCAGGGAGCATACACTGGGAAACCATGACGGAGGATACACAAAGGCTCAGACTAGACTCCTCCAAACCCTCTGAGCCTATCAGTTTTCCGCCGGCGCGCCCTTCTTAGGTACCAGGGGGCAAGCGTTAATAAAATGTCCTCCTTTGCCACAAAAAAAACAAACCCCCTGCCTTCTGTGCCAAGGACGTTTAGGCTTGTTACTCGGTGACTGTGCTATACCAGCGATCTGCATGGGTTTCACGGATTCACCCGAGGCAACCTCACCTACAACTTCCCCACCTCCCAGAGGCAATGAAACCAGCGCCCCCTGATGGAGACGGCGGTCTATGCGTTCTACAAGTGCCATCGCAGCCTCCAGAGAGGCGGGAGTCTCGTACATTAGGAGAGTCTGTTTAACCCTTCCTGAAACCCCATGCAAAAATTGACTTCTAAGCGCAGAGTCATTACACTGCGTGTCCACCACCCAGCGCCGGAATTCCGTGCAGTAATCCTCAGCTGGTCGCTCACCCTGTAGTAGTGAGCGTATCTTAGACTCTGCTAAGTTTAATCTATCCGGATCGTCATAGATCAAACCCAGAGCAGAGAAAAAAAAATCTACAGACTCAAATGCCGGTGAGTCAGACGGGAGTGAAAAGGCCCAAGCCTGTGGATCACCACTCAGCAAAGAAATCACCAAGCCCACGCATTGAGCCTCATTACCTGAGGAATGTGGATGCATACGGAAATACAATTTGCATGATTCACGAAAAACCGTGAACTTGCCACGATCACCAGCAAATCGTTCAGGAAGGGGAAACTTGGGTTCAGCTGCCCTGGTTGCAGCCTCAGCAGGTACTGCAGGAGCTGACAGGCCTTGTTGCTGGACCGCCCCCCTAAGTTCAGTGACCTGTATGGATAGAGCCTCCAGCTGCTTGGTTAGGGAAAGTATAGGATCCATAGTAAGTAACCCGTATATTCCCTATCTTATACCTTTTTTTTTTTTTTTTCTTACTTTAGTATTTGGGCCGACTATAATGTCATGGTATGCCTAGGTTACTTTAGGCTAAAACCCCGGGAGCCCTGCGGTGTCCCTCAGACTAGGGAAAACCCTGTCTGTCCCTCAACCCAGGGTTTACACTGAAGGTGTGCCTGCCTGGACCTCCACCCTGTCCCTGTCTCCTGTCCAGCCCTAAGCTGAACCCACCACCCTCCACCCAGTGAGGGGACCAGACACCAGACCCCACAAATACGTATGGACAGGGGTAAAAGAAACACCACACCGTTAATACACAAGGGAATACAATAATGTGCAAGGGCAACCAAATATATATATGTAACAGATAGGAGAAAGAACAACTGAGAGATATACTGCACCAAATATCAGACGCTCCAAAACCACCACTGCTGACTGGTATTGCTAGCACTAGGCAAAAGCTATAGTCGGCGACGCCCATAGTCAGGACGGACTATTTAAAGACCAAGGGCGTGGCCCAGCCCTCAGCCAGCATGACAACCTGGTTAACCCTATCCCGACTGGAACAGAATACCCAACAAAGTCCCTGAGCATACTGTAGTGGAACAGGGTATTACCGCTGTCTGCCGGACACCCTGGTGTGAACAGTGTCCGACATGACACTCTGGTTGTCATGCCAACACACACCGGTGACCCGCGATCACGTGACGCAGGTCACCGGTGGGCAGATTTCTGGCACGATTGCCGGAAGTGTTTGTTAAATGCCGCTGTCAGCATTTGACAGCGGCATTTATCTAGTTAATAGCCGCGGGTGGATCGCAATTCCTCTCGCGGCTATTAGTGGCACATGTCAGCTGTTCAAAACAGATGACATGTCCCGGGAAAGGAGTGGGCTCACCTCTGGAGCTCAAATCAAAGGGAGGGAGTCCGACATCGGCATGCCATTACACCCAATGTCAGAAAGGGGTTTACGGTATAAAAAAATTAGAATTTTTACTCAAGTACTGATTCTTTTTCCTGTTTTTTGCTAATAGCCACAGTATATTGTAATGATAGACCAGTTGTTTTACCATTTTACCTGCTATTGCAACAACCGAGCACAGCATGGTTTAGTTGAAGCTACACTGTTTCCTTTTTCAGGCAGATAACCATAACCCTGATATCATGGGCTCAAGAGATTAGTCCACTGCCAAAAAAAATGGTCCAGTTTGCCATCAGTGTACTGTCATGTCCATTCTCCAAGGTAATGTCACAGAAAATTTTCACAGCAGCTGGTGGTTTTTTCACATCCAACTTGATTATCTGATACAAGCATAAAAAACCTAACATTTGTCAAAATAAATCAGACATGGATCAGTGTCGACTTTCATTCCCATATGGCTGATGCCAATGAATAAATAGATTATACTATTTGCTTGACTATCTGTTGCCTGTCTTCAAAACTATCCTGCTATTGCCAGTGCTGATGGCTCATTATTAAGCGGAAACCAGTCTCGAATCTACTCATTGTCAACTATAATGTAATACTGCTGTGGGCAAGGCTATCATTGATGCCCTTACTGTGCCACACATCTCCTTGCCCTTTCCATCTGAATTATTCACCATGTGGAATATTTCTGTTTCTACACAGACATACCAGCCACACATCTTTTGGCTGACTACTGTGCTATATAGTGCTATGTTGTGTTGCTGCTGCCAGGGCAGTGTTGCTGAAGCATTATGAAGAGTTTAAAGCAGGACTGCATTTCACTCATGCAGCTTAAAGTAATAAAATAATACTATTTTTTATCACCATAAAATTTAATAGTTTGGGCAGCATTATTCGTAACTGGAAATACAACTGTTTTGCAGTATTATACAAGGTAATGCTGCATTGGCAGAAACTGGACAGCAATGAAACTAGAAACTAGACAACAATGACACTTTATTTCCTAAATTTAAATGGAAATTAGTTGCTTTTAACTAGAAACATTAAAGCAGAATTAATTTCTATGAAGTCAATGATACATTGTACTGTAGATCAGTCAGGGCCATATCAATCATCTGCAATGTTAAGAAACTCAATGCTATAGGCAGTTCAAAGAGAAAAATGCCAATAGTTTAGAGTTCAAATCTCACTCTTTGCCACCCAGCAATCTGTATCTTTGAAGTGTATGATTTGAAGAGAATGAAAAAAAAACACTGACAAGGTTAAGAAGCTTTTTCTCCCAGGCTCTTTACAAAGATTTGCCATGCTCAGTGTTCTGAAACAGACCTTGTGGCAGAAAGCACGACGTGTGATGAGGATTTGGGATTCATCAGATCTAATTCTCATCAAATACAACTCCAGCATTTTGGTGAAAAAAGGACAAAGCTCTGAAATAAATCCTGGGTGATGGAAATAACAAAAACACAAACCTACAATAGAGTACATCACACCTGTCCTTCATGTCAAAAGAAGGATGAAATACAATCTGAAACTACTATCCCACAAACAATACACTAAAGGTAAGGTGAATGTGGAGCATTCAACTTTGTTAAGGAATGAATTTGAGACACAAACTTTTTATTTTCCAAGAAAATGTTTCATAAACGTGACCTGTATTATGAATAAGTGGCCTTAATGACACAGTCCCATATTTTTAATTCAGACATTTCTCACTTTATGAGGTAATAACTCTGGACTGCTTTAATATATTCCAGTGATTCTGTGAGTACTTTTTCAAGACACACTGTACTTTATGTTGGTAGTAAATAGTGATGGGCGAGTGGCATCATTGCTCGGGTCTTCCCGAGCATGCTCGGGTGATCTCTGAGTATTTTGGCGTGCTCGGAGATTTATTTTTCCTCGTCTCAGCTGCATGAGTTGCGACTTGTAGACAGACTGAATACATATGGGAATTCCCTAACAAACAGGCATTCCACACTTATATTCAAGCTGTCCAGCAGTCACAAATCATGCAGCTGAGGTGATGAAAACTAAATCTCTGAGCACACCAAAATACTCGGAGACCACCAGAGCATGCTCATGGAGATCCGACCAATGAGTATCCTCGCTCATCACTAGTAGTAAACTAGGGCTGATATAGTTTGCACTTTTTAAAAAAAGTATGTAAAATTGAACAAAAATTTGCATTTTTTTATTTTCTATTCTTTAAATGGTTATATCATTAAAAATATCCAATAGAATGTGTCTACTTTATTTGAGTATCATTTTTCAATCTTTATTTTGTTAGGATGTTAGAAAGGTTTACATGTTTGCATGTTAATGACCAGGCCATTTTTTACAATTCTGACCACTGTCCCTTTATGAGGTATTAACTCTGGAATGCTTCCATGGATCCCGGTGATTCTGACATTTTTTTCTCGTGACATATTATACTTCATGTTAGTGGTAAAACTTCTTTGCTATCACTTGTGTTTGTTTGTGAAAAAAATGGAAATTTGGCAAAAATTTTGCAACTTTCTAACTTTGAATTTTCATGCCCTTAAAACAGAGAAATATGTCACACAAAAGAGTTAATAAACAACATTTCCCACATGTCTACTTTACATCAACACAATTTTGGAACCAATTTTTTATTTGTTTGAAAATTATAAGGGTTAAGAGTTGACCAGGGATTTCTCATTTTTGCAACACCATTTTTTTAGGGACCACATCACATATGATGTCACTTTGAGGGGTCTATATGATAAAAAAAACAAAAGTGATGCCATTCTAAAAACTGCACCCCTGAAAGTGCTCAAAACCACATTCAAGAAGTTTATTAACCCTTCAGGTGCTTCACATGAATTTTTGGAAAGACTAAAAAAATGAACATTTAACTTTTTTTTGCAAAAAAATTACTTCAGATCCAGGTTGTTTTATTTTACCAAAGGTAATAGGAGAAATTGGACCCCAAAAGCTGTTGTACAATTTCTCCTGAGTCTGCTGATACCCCATATATGCACGTAAACCACTGTTTGGGCACACGGCAGAGCTTAGAAGGGAGGGCGCGCCGTTTGACTTTTCAATGCAAAATTGGCTGGAATTGAGATGGGACGCCATGTCGCGTTTGGAGAGCCCATGATGTGCCTAAACAATAGAAACCCCCCACAAGTGACATCATTTTGGAAAGTATACCTACTAAGGAACTTATCTAGATGTGTGGTGAGCACTTTGAGACCCCAAGTGCTTCACAGAAGTTTATAATGTAGAACCTTAAAAATAAAAAATCTTATTTTTTTCACAAAAATGAATTTTTTATTTTCCCAAGGGTAACAGGAGAAATTGGACCCCAAAAGTAGTTGTGCAATTTGTCCTGAGTATGCTGATACCCCATATGTGGGGGTAAACCACTGTTTGGGCACATGGCAGAGCTCGGAAGGGAAGGAGCACCATTTGACTTTTTCAACACAGAATTGGCTGTAAATTGAGATCAGACGTACTTCGCATTTGGAGAGTCCCTGATGTGCCTAAACAGTGAAAACCCCCCAATTCTAACTCCAACCACAACCTCAACACACCCCTAACCCTAATCCCAACCCTAACCATAACCCTAACAACAAACCTAACCCTAACACACCACTAGCTATAATCCCAACCCTAACTCTAATCCCAACCCTAACCCTAATCCTAACTTTAGCCCCCACCCTAAGCCTAACTTTAGCCCCAACCCTAACCTTAACTTTAACCCCAACCCTAAAACTAACTTTAGCCCCAACCCTATTCATAGCCCTTGTTACGCTGTATTTGCATACTCACCCGGCCGTCGCTCCCACGCCACAGCCTCCCGCCGCCCGACATCCACGGAGGTCGCCTCGGGCTGGTGCACGGCCGGCAGCGTCCCTGCATGCAATGCGCATGCGCCATAGGTCACAGCCGTGCCTCCCTCCTGCTTCTTGTGCTCTGGCTATGCCCTGACCCAGAAGCACCTCCCTGACCAATGGCAGACAGGACAGGAGCATATCAGCCTGCTTCCCCCTGAGGGAGGTGCCTGATTGTTGTTTTTCCTAGCACACTGGGACTCGCTTCATCGTGTGCTCTCTGCTCCTGCAGTTCCATTCTTGTCTGCTCCCCGCAGCAGCCTCTCAGTCCTGCTACCCGTGTTCCTTGTTGTCTTCCGCAGTTCTGCCTCCGGGGTTCCTGTTCCATCCTGCTCTAACCCTGCCGTCCTACTCCAGTGCTGCCAGTCCAGTCCTCTTGGGAAAACATCGCCGTGGATTTCATCACCGACCGGCCCTGTTCTTCTGGCTGCACAGTCATCTTGGTGGTGGTGGATCATTTTTCCAAGATTGCCCACTTTGTCCCTCTGCCTGGTCTCCCCTCAGCTCCGGAGCTGGCCAAAGTGTTCGTCCACCAAATCTTCAGACTCCATGGACTACCTCAACGCATTGTGTCGGATTGAGGGGTTCAGTTTACCTCCAAGTTCTGGCGATCGCTTTGTTAGTTCATGAGCATTTCCCTTGACTTCTCCTCAGCCTACCATCCACAGTCCAATGGGCTGGTGGAGCGCACCAACCAGACGTTGACTGGGTACCTACGTCATTTCTCCAACGCCCACCAGAACGATTGGGTTGACTTACTTCCCTGGGCAGAGTTCGCGTACAACAGCCATGCTGGTGAGTTCTTGGTCAAGTCTCCGTTTTTCATTGTGTTCGGCAGACATCCTGGTGTTCCTCTTCTGATAACTCCTGCCTCCGAGGTACCTGCAGCTAACGCTTTGTGCTCCGAGTTTTCCAAGATCTGGGCCGAAACCAACACGTCACTCAAGAAGTCCACTGATCAGATGAAGAATTTTGCCAACAAGAAGAGATTGGATCCTCCACCCTATCATGTTGGGGACAAGGTCTGGCTCTCATCCAAATTCATCAGGTTGAAACTGCCCTCTTACAAGTTGGGGCCACGCTTCATCAGTCCGTTTGAAATTTTTGGACGTATCAATGAAGTCGCCTACAAATTGAGGTTGCCTGCTTCGCTCCCCGAACACCTTCCATGTCTCTTTCCTGAAACCTGTGGTGCTGAATCGCTTCCATTCCTTGCCTGATTCCGGTCCTCAGCCGGTGGGTGGCGATGATGTCTTTGAAGTGCAGGACATTATCGCCATGAAGAAGGTTAGAGGTAGGACATTTTTTCTTGTTGACTGGAAGGGCTTTGGTCCTGAGGAGAGATCCTGGGAGCCTCGGGAGAATATCAATGCTCCCCGTATCCTCAAGAGATTTCTTGCTAATCTCCGGGGAGGGCGGCTTAGGGGAGGGGTACTGTTACGCCGTCTCTGCATACTCACCTGGCCATCGCTCCCATGCCGCAGCCTCCCGCTGCCCGACATCCACGGAGGTCGCCTCTGCAATGCGCATGCGCCATAGGCCGCAGCCGCGCCTCCCTCCTGCTTCTTGTGCACCTCCCTGACCAATGGCAGACCAGACAGGAGCATATCAGGCCGCTTCTCCGTGAGGGAGGTGCCTTGCTTCATCGTGTACTCTCTGCTCCTGCAGTTCTGTTCTCGTCTGCTCCCCGCAGCAGCCTCTCAGTCCTGCTACCCATGTTCCTTGCTGTCTTCCGCAGTCCTGCCTCCGGTGTTCCTGTTCCATCCTACTCCAGTCCTGCCTCCGAGTTCCTGTTCCATCCTACTCCAGTCCTGCCGTCCTACTCCAGTCCTGCCTCCAGTGTTCCTGTTCCATCCTACTCCAGTACTGACGTCCTACTCCAGTCCTTTCTCCTGTTTTCCTACTCCTGTCATCCCTCCTCGTCCCAGTCTACTGTCTTACTCTATTCCTGCCTCCTGGTTCCAGCTCTGTTCTGTCATCTATACTTCAGTCCCACAGTCCTACTCCAGTCCATCCTGAGCCGCCCCTCTCGGTACCTGGGCCTGCTCCTAACGGTCCCTGTATAGGGGTCAGTAACACCTGGCAGCTCGACCGGGGCCCCTCGGTGCCACGGTCCAGAGGGTTCACTCCCGGAGTTTCCGGCTCCAGACTACCCATGCTAACAACCCTAACCCTTACCCTAACGGGAAAATGGAAATAAATACACTTTTTTTATTTTATTATTTTTCCTTGACTAAGCGGGTGATAAAGGGAGGTTTGATTTACTATTTATAGGGGTTTTTATATAGCAGGTTTTATGTTTGGCTGCTGTCACACACTAAAAGACGCTTTTTATTGCAAAAAATAGCTATTGCATCATCACATTTTGAGAGCTATAATGTTTCCTGTTATGAATGGGTCACCGAGGAGAAAAAACAAAACAAGCTAAGTCACAGAAAACTAGAGAGGTTGGTAACTATGCAGATTGCAGATTCCTGATCCTAACCACAAAACTAGCAGCAGCCGTGGAGCGTACCTACGATGATCCTAGACGCTTCGTCGCAGCCTGAGAACTACATAAGCCTGAAGCAAGAAAAGGAGAAAAATAACTGCCCCAGAGCAGACCCCAAGGGAAAGACAGCCACCACACATGTATTGATGGTGAAACAAGATGAAAGCACAAACACAGGCAGGAAAATAGGCTGAGCAAACGATGGGGCCCAAACTAACTAGAAAGGAAAGGAAAGGAAAGACACTGTCTGCAATCTGCAAAAAACCCTACAAAAATAATGTCCAACACTTCTGATAGCAAAATTAACCCTGAAGTCACTAGACTTCTCCCACTATATCAGCACTCTGAAATATTCTGAGACAGAGCAAAAAGAGGCCAATCTAATAAGGGACAAAAAGCAAATTGGCAAATACAGGTAAATAAGAGTGGAAATTCAGCACAGCCCCAACCGGGGCTGGCTGACCACACAAAAACTGAATAGACCAACAAAATCAAGTGTGAACATTAGCAGAAAAACTTAGCTTTAGATGACTGGAACAGAGCTGAAAACCAAGACCTGACAAGCCAGAAGGAATCACCAGCACCAGAATAGCGAGTCGGCTGTCTTAAATCCAGTCTGAGATTCCTGAGGTCCAATCGTCATCCTCATTATCAGGTGGCAGATCTCTACTGATTAAATCAGCCTCACTACCTCCTGTTACCACCAGAGGGAGCCTGGCAGGAGAACTCACAACTGGTGGACCAGAAAATGAACTCACAGCAGTTTCCATATTTTGGCCCATAGAGTCACGTGAGGTCTTGTTTTTCGCCGGACAAGTTGACGTTTTTATTGGCACCATTTTTGGCCACATGACATTTTTTGATCGCATTTTATTCTGATTTTTGGGAGGCAGAATGAACGAAAACCAGCAATTCATGAATTTCTTTTGGGGAGGTGTTTATACCGTTCCACATGTGATAAAACTGATCAAGCAGTTTTGTTCTTCGGGTTAGTATGATGACAACGATACCTCATTTATATTTTTTTACGTTTTGGCGCTTTTATGCAATAAAAACTATTTTATCTAAAAAATACTGTATACTGTATCCTCGAGTATAAGCCGAGATTTTAAACCGCAAGTGGTTGAAACGCATTGGTTGTTATGGGGACCCCATCCTTCCTTTCCTTCGCTCATTTGTATTTTTGATGCATTCATTTTAACATGTCTTGAATAAAAGAATTGATTTTATTGAATTACACGCTGGAGATTTTTTTTTCCTCTTCCATTTTTCATTGATAACAAAGGCAAGTCACTTCCTCAAAGATGTCCTTTCGTGGCTTTGCCTTGTCCCATTGCTTAGGAAGCAGTACCATCGCAGGAGCTTGGTCTAGTACCAAATGCCTCCTGGCTTCCAATGTAAGGGAGCTAACAGACATTTACCTTGCTCTTCAAAACCTCACAGATATATTCCACTTTGTCCCATTAGCGCACAGGGGCATGGTAACCTCATATTGTGCTGCTGTTAGACTAGGGGAAAACAGTTTATCATAATAATCAAATCTGCTACATTTGCTTTTTGGCACACCAGATTACAGCCAGATCCTTTCCATATTACAAAAAACAGCTATTTTAAGCGGGTTTGTCTGCCACACGGATCACATATCATTGCGATCAAAATTGTGCCATTTCAGGATTCAATTTAAGTTTTGTTGCAGTGTCTTAGGCAAGTTATTGACACCAGTTTACTGAAAATAATAGTTACCTACAGACCAAATATTTTACACTGGGGTTTGTCCACCACATGGATCGCACATCAGTGCAGTCAAAATTGTGCCATTTCAGGCCTCAGTTTAAATTTTGTTGCAGTGTCAGGCTAGCTTCACACTAGTGTTTTGGGCCACATCGCATGGCCACCGCTAAGCCCCACCCCCTGCCCGCCCCCTCCTGTCATCTCCGCCTAGTATCGCACACAGCTGCATGCTATCTTTAGCATAGGGTGCGCAGACCGTGCGCTAGTAGAATTTTGCATGTGCTGCGCCCTTTTGACGGTGCGCCGGTGTGCACCGAACGCACCATGTTGCATTTTGGTGCACTTGGAGCACCGTAAAAAGGGCACAGCGCACGCAAAATTCTACTAGTGCACAGTCAGCGCACGGTCTGCGCACCCTATGCTAAAGATAGGGTGTGCAGATCACATGCAGCCATGTGCGATACTAGGCAGAGATGACCGGAGGGGGCAGGCAGGGGGCGGGGCTTAATGCCGGTCGTGCGCTGCGGCCCAAAACGCTAGTGTGAAACTAGCCTTAGGCAAGTTATTGACACCAGTTTGCTTTAAAAAAGAAAAATTACTTCCAGGCCAGATATTTGAAACTGGGGTTTGTTTGCCACACGGATCACATATCAGTGCAATCAAAATTGTGTCATTTCTGGCCTCAATTTATATTTTGCTGCAGTGTCTTATGCTAGTTATTTACACCAGTTTGCTTAGCCCCTTCACGACCTTTGACGCCACATAGGCGTAGTGAAAAGTCGTGCCAAAACGACCCATGACGCCTATGCGGTGTCATGAAAAGATCTCCCTCCTGCGGGTCGGGTGAGCGGGTTCAATGAAAGTTCACCCGACCCGCAGTTACAGGGGGACCTAGACTTGACACCAGGTGGGTGATCTGATTGGAGCTAGCGTTCATGTGACGCTAGCCCTCCAATCAGCTGTGGAAGGGCGGAGTAAAATCATGGCTGCCTCGTTCCTCAACTTCATCCCGTCCATGGAAGCTGAGGAATGAGGTGCCTGACTGCCGCCCTGACCTGCGATCACCGCCGCTGCCGCTTTCACCGCCGCTGTCATCGCCGCTGCCGTCACTGCCGCTGCCACCACTGCCCTCCGGTAGTATATTTCTCTGTCCCGCCACCTAATTCCAGCCCCTCCCACCTCCGCTCACTCTCCCCTGCCCCTGATCATCTCCTGCTCCCCTGATCCTCCTCCAGCACACCCAGCACCCCCGATCATCCACCAGCTGTTTCCAGCTCTGCCAGCTCCTCAGCTGCCTACTGCCTCCT
Source organism: Dendrobates tinctorius (assembly GCF_039654945.1). Lineage (NCBI taxonomy): Eukaryota > Metazoa > Chordata > Amphibia > Anura > Dendrobatidae > Dendrobates > Dendrobates tinctorius. The sequence goes on from NW_027361910.1 coordinate 3,232,926, forward strand.
GTGCCTGAGAGCCCCCTCCTGTGCCCCCGTGATCACCACTCAGCCCCAGTGATCACCCTCATTAACCCCTGCCCCCCTGATTAACCCCTGCCCCCTGATTAACCCCTGCTGCAGGTTTTTATTTCCAAATCTCCTCAGCCACCTTCTGCCCCCCCGTGCCTGACAGCCCCCCTCTGCCCCTAGTGATCCCCCAGCACCCCTGATCATCCCCCAGCACCCCTGATCATCCCCAAGCACTGCTGATCATTCCCCCTGCTGCTGCAGGCTCCTCAGCCACCTCCTGTGCCTAACAGCCTCCTCCTGCCCCCCGTGATCAACCCTCAGCCCTAGTGATCACCCCCATCAACCCCTGCCCCCCTTATCAACCCCTGCCCCCCTTATTAACCCCTGCTGTGGCTGTTTTTTATATTCACCTCCATCTTCTCAGCCACCTCCTGCCCGCCCCGTGCCTGACAGTCTCCTTCTGCCCCTGGTGATCATCCCCCTGCACCCCTGATCATCCCCCTGCACCTTTGATCATCCCCCTGCACCTCTGATCATCCCCCTGCACCCCTGATTATCCCCCTGCACCTCTGATCATCCCCCTGCACCCCTGATCATCCCCCTGCACCCCTGATCACCCCCACTGTTGCTGCCGTGGCTGGTACCATCTCCAACTAATTCTCCTCAGCGTCCTCCTGCGCCTGACAGCCCCTTTCTGCCCCCGGTGACCATCCCCCAGCCCCAGTGATCACCCCTTATCACCCCCTGACCCCCCCCTGCTGTGCCGCTGGTTCCTTCTCCACTTCCACCTCCTCAGTCCCCTCCTGCCCCCCCGCACGCCTGACAGTCCCCTCCTGACAGCTCATTCCTCCAGTAAAAAGTTTCACCAAATACTCGCGCATGCACACGCACACTATAACAAAGGTTTTTTACACACGCACACACACCACACGCACAATGTCCCGCTCATCCCAGTCATCCCAGTCGCAAAGGGACTACTCAGTTGAGGAGGCATATGAAATTATTGCCTCTGATACTGAAAGTGAGAGAGAGGACCCCACCTTTCTCTATTCCTCCCACACTTCCTCTTCCAGCGACACAGACTTGCCACCACCGAGATGTCACAGGATGAGAAATCGTCCAGAGCCCAGGGAGGAAGAGTCGGAGGCCTTAGAGGAAGAGTTGGAGACCTTGGAGGAAGTCTCACAGCCTAGCATGAGTTTCCCCCAACCTAGTGCTAGTCACGCTCAACCTAGCACTAGGTCTCCCTCCTGGACCCCCGTCCCTGAAAATTTTGCTCCAAGGATTCCTGATTTTGTTCCCCAATCAGGAATCCAGTTTGAGACTGCCAACTTAAGGGAAATAGACTTTTTCAAAGTCTTTTTCTCGGAGTCAATCGTCAGTCTCATGGTGGAGCAAACTAACTTGTACGCCCAGCAATTTTTGGCCGAACACCCAATTTCTTCATTCTCTACTTGGAGTCCCGTTAACTCTGTAGAAATGATTAAATATTGGGGACTGCTCCTTCACATGGGGATTGTGAAGAAACCAGAAATTCCCCAATACTGGAGTACTGATATTTTATATCAAACTCCAGTATTTGGCATGGTTATGACTCGGAAGCGTTTTGAGACTATTCATAAATTTCTTCATTTCAGGGACAACACTGAAAGTCTTCCCTGCGATGACCCAAATTTTGATAGACTGTTCAAAATTCAGCCAGTCGTCGAACACTTCAGCAACAAGTTTGTTGAAGTGTACATTCCCAAAAGAGAAATTTGTGTGGATGAATTCCTCATCCACTTCAAATGGAGTCTTCAGTTTAGTCAGTACCTGCCCAGCATAAGGGCAAGGTACGGGATGAAACTCTACAAGCTGTGTGAGCGTACCTCAGGGTACACTCTCAGCTTTAGAGTTTACCAAGGAAAGGACAGTAGGATCCAGCCCCCAGAATGTCCACCTGCTCTGGGGGTGAGTGGGAAAATAGTGTGGGATTTGGTTCACCCTCTGCTTGATAAAGGTTATCGTCTGTACGTTGATAACTTTTATACAAGCATCACACTATTTCAATCCCTCTCTGCCAGAGCTACCGTCGCTTGCGGAACCGTGCGCAGAAACCAGAGGTGTCTCCCTTTGCCGCTAATTGAGCAGCCTCTCTGAAAGGGTGAGACCCGAGCCCAATGTAGCGGCACCATGCTTGTGGTCAAGTTTAAAGACAAAAGAGACGTCTTTGTCTTGACCACAATCCATGGTCCCAGCACCACGGCCACCACCATTCGAGGTACCCCAGCACCGGTCCACAAACCGGACTGTGTCCTGGCGTACAACCATCACATGGGGGAGTTGATCTTTCTGATCAAGTCCTCCAGCCCTATAGTGCCATGCGGAAGGCGAAGGTGAGGTACAAAAAACTGGCTGTGCACCTCGTACAAATGGCACTGTATAACGCATGCGTGTTATCACGATGTGCAGGCCAGAACCACTCCTTCCTTAAGTTCCAGGAAGCGGTGATAAAGGCCATGATTTTTGGAGAGGACAAGGCGCGCCCCAGCGCCCCTGGAACTCAAGTTTCCCATATGGTACCAGGGCAACATTTTCCCCGTGAGGAGAGAAAAAAAGGTGCCGGGTATGCTATAAAAGGGGGACAAGAAGGGAAACTTGTTTCCAGTGTGAAACGTGTCCCGACAAACCTGGACTGTGTTTGAATGAATGCTTCAGAATTCATCACACGTCCATGGACTAAACACATCCTGACACTCCACTACAGAACTCACCCACACCAGCCTGACATACACAACACCACACACACCAACCTGACGTACACTACACCACACACCAACCTGACGTACACTACACCACACCACATACCAACCTGACGTACACTACACCACACACACCAACCTGACGTACACTACGCCACACACACCAACCTCATGTAGTGTCTGTTAGGAGTGGCGGAAGGCACTAAATAAAAAATATAAATAAAGTGCCGTCGCCACTCGGGGTCCACCATGCGGTAGGTGTAGAAACCGCTGCTAGATGGTAGCAGAGCACTATGGCGGTAATGTGCACAGGGTTTGATATCACCCAGGTGCAACAAGCAATCTCTGTTGAAGACACAGAGCTGCTATAACAAATAATAAATATGGTAACGCTGAGCCTGTTAGCAGCACAGGGACTCAGCGGCACACGCGCGGTAGATGGTCACCGGAGTAGTTGCATATAACGGCACTACATCCGAAAAGACCTACCGTACACTTGTGTGCAGAGCGTCGCAGCCGCGGACGCACAAATAAGCTGCAACTGCAGCGCGGCGAGGAAGGTGCCGCAGAGAGACACCGCTCAAAACGCAGGCGTGATGTCAGGCGCTAGCAGGTGTTGCTGTGGAGCTATGGTGCGCTGGCGCAAATACTGGCTCTAACACATTCCCTCACACATTCGTAATATCATAGGAATGGGGGTTTCAAATGAGTCATTCACCAGATCATGCATCCATCAACAAGCACACAGCAGCAAGTATGACTATACTAGTGCATAGCGGAACAGCCACGTGCACTTTTTATAGCAAACGGGACCTTCCGGAAGTCTCCAGAACCCTGAGCAGAACCAATGGAATTAGGAGCAGGACCTGAGCACCTGACTCCTGAATTCCAATGGGAGATCGTCCCAGGAGCATGCTCAGAGAAGGACTTAGCCTCTGGAGAGAGTTGCTGCAAAGCAATCTCCTCTGCAATCTCTTCTGCAGAGGACAAAGAGCCGGAGACTGTAGAATGTGAGGGTCTAGATTCCTGCATAGTCAGGGCAGAAATCTGACTCCTAACAGTGTCAGGTTGGTATGTGTGGCGTAGTGCACGTCAGATTGGTGTGTGGTGTATACTATACCACACACACCAACCTGACATACACTACACGACACCACACCACACACCAACCTGAAGTACACTACGCCACACACACCAACCTGATGTAGTGTCAGGTTGGTATGTGTGGCGTAGTGTACGTCAAGTTGGTGTGTGTGTGTGGCGTAGTGTACGTCAGGTTGGTGTGTGTGTGTGGTGTATACTATACCACACACACCAACCTGACGTACACTACACTACACCACACACCAACCTGACATACACTACACCACACACACCAACCTAATGTAGTGTGGCAGGTTGGTGTGTGTGGCGTATTGTACGTCCGGTTGGTGTGTGTGTGGGTGTGTGGTGCATACTATACCACATACACCAACTTGACGTACACTACATACTTTCCAAAAGCGACCTGGTGTCCGCTAATGATTGGAGCTAACTTTCCATTCAAAAAGTCAAACGGCGCTTCTTCCCTTCAGGGCCCTGCTGTGCGCCCAAACAGTGGTTTATGACCACATATGAGGTATTGGTGTACTCAGGAGAAATTGCCCAACAAATTTTAGGATCCATTTTATCCTGTTGCCCATGTAAAAATGAAAAAATGTAGGCGAAAAGAAAATTTTTGTGAATAAAAGTACTTTTTCATTTTTACAGTTCAATTTGTGAAGTACCTGGGGGTTCAAAGTGCTCACTATGCATCTAGATAAATTCCTTGGGGTGTCTAGTTTCCAAAATGGGGTCACTTGTGGGGGTACTCCAATGTTTAGGCACACAGGGGCTCTCCAAACACGACATGGTGTCCTCTAACTTTTGGAGCTAATTTTCCATTCCAAAAGTCAAATGGCGCTCCTTCCCTTCAGGGCCCTGCCGTGCGCCCAAACAGTGGTTTATGGCAACATATGAGGTATTGGTGTCCTCAGGAGCAATTGCCCAACAAATTTTATTATCCATTTTATCCTGTTGCCCAGGTGAAAATGAAAAAAATTGATGCCTAAAAAAATTTTGTTGGAAAAATTAAAATGTCCATTTTTTCCTTCCACGTTGCTTTAGTTCATGTGAAGCACCTGAAGGGTTAATAATCTTCTTGACTGTAGTTTTGAGTAGCTTGAGGGGTGCAGTTTTTAGAATGGTGTCACTTTTGGGTATTTTCGGGCATATAGACACCTCAAAGTGACTTCAAATGTGAGGTGGTCCCTAAAAAAAATGGTTTTGTAAGTTTTGCTGTAAAAATGAGAAATCACTGGTCAACTTTTAACCCTTAACTTCCTAACAAAAAAATTGTTTCCAAAATTGTGCTGATGTAAAGTATACATGTGGGAAATGTTATTTATTAACTAGTTTGTGTCACATAACTCTCTGGTTTAACAGAATAAAAATTCAAAATTTGAAAATTGCGAAATTTTCAAAATTTTCACCAAATTTCCGTTTTTTTCACAAACGCAAAAATTTTCTACCTAAATTTACCACTAACATGAAGCCCAATAGGTCACAAAAAATATTCTCAGAATCACTAGGATGCATTGAAGCGTTCCTGAGTTATTACCTCATAAAGGGACACTGATCAGAAATGCAAAAAATGGCCAGGTCATTAAGGTCAAAATAGGCAGGGTCGTGAAGGGGTTAAAAAATAGTTACCTACAGGACAAATATTTTAAACTGGAGTTTTCTCTCACACGGATCACATATAAGTTAAAATGGGCAAGGTGTGTGGCAAGGGACATGGAAGTGGACCTAATGGTGATGGTGCATGCAGAAGCCTAGGCCGTGGGCAAGCTGAAATTGTGCCACAACACACACCCACATCTTCTCACAAGACCTTGCTGTCCCAATTACTAGGGGACCTCATCAGCACCCCACTATTGAACCCAGAGCAGTGTCAAAAGGTTGTTGGTTGGATAGCGGACAATGCTTCCAGTCACTTTGCCGCCAACACCACCACCACCCTGTCTTCTGCATAGTCAAGTCTGAGTAGCTGTGAGTCTGAACCGCATATTCCTCACCCTGATCCTGCTTCCTCCCACCATGCCGAGCACCCGGAGACAACTGATCCCACACTTGGACACTCCAGAGAGCTTTTCACTTTTCCATTTATAGATTCGGGCCTATCGCCCAGTCCTCTTGAAGCTGGGCAAGAGGAGATCATATGCAGCGATGCCCAAATAATAGAGCAGCCACGGTCACACGAAAGCGACGGTGGGAAAGTGTCACAAGAGGTGGACAATGATGAGACACAATTGCCAGAAAGTCAGGAGAAGGACCAGGGTGCGGAAGTGGAGGACTAAGTGGTGGATGATATAGCAACTGACCCAAGCTGGCTGGAGGACATGCAGAGTGAGAAGAGCACCACACAGGGGGAGGGAGGCATAGCACCACAACAGCCAGGAAGAAGCAGTGTGGTATCCACAGACAGAAGGCGGGAAACCATTCTCTGTAACACAAACATGACGGAAGTTGCTACTTTAACTGTTAGGTCTTCCTGAGTCTGGTTGATTTTAAAGACTCTGCCGATAACCCCAAAAAGGCCATTTGCACCACCTGCCAGGATAGCATGAGCAGGGGTAGCAAAATTAGAAGCCTGACCACCACCAGCATGATCAGGCAAATGGCAGCAAAGCACCCAACTTTGTTCTATTAAATGCAGAACTCTACAAAAAATTAAATTTGACAGATTTGGAAAATACGAATATGTATAAGGAACTGGACTCAGATCCTACTAACGAGAACAACAAAAAACTGCATTCCATTACCTATGAAGGAGTTGACACTGGAGCTATTAGCACAAAACTTGCAGAATATTTGTTTAAAGAATATCCAAAAATACACAAACATTTCTTCCCCCCACCCATGAGGCCAATAGTTGCAGGTATTGATTTCCTGGGCGAAAGAATAGGAGAATAGGTGGATCATTGCCTGCAACCGTTGACTCAGGGGACTCCAAATTATGTAAGAGATTCAAAATATATATCTACTATATTTAATGACATCACCTGGAAAGAAACTTTACCTGACTTTCATGCGATGTGATAAGTTTGTACCCCTCTATCTCTCACTCTGTTGCACTTTCAAGTTTAACACACCATCTGGATAAATACAGCAATTATAATGTAGAAATTAAGGATCTTATTATTTCTGCAGTACATTTTTTATTACATCATAATTAATTTCAATTTGACAATAGGTATTTTCTCCAGTTAAATGGTGTGAATATGGGAGCTAAATTTTCTCCTTCATTAGCAGATATAGTTATGTCACACTAGGAAGAGCTATAAATTTACAATGATGAGAATATTTTTAGTCATAATATTGTCTGGTTTGGTCGACGACCTCCTCTTTATATGGGCGCGTACCCAAAAGGAGGCCGCCACTTTCATTGACTACATTAGTCCAAATGAATTCAATTTAAAATTTACTTCATTTTTTGATACTGAACATGTCAAGTTTTTAGACTTGCAATTGAAAGGGGACTCTATCAATAAACAAACCATAATATCACCATATAAAAAAATACAGCAATTCTATATAAACAGCTACATCCTGCTAACCCAAACATATAATAAAAAAATATTCTGTATGTAGAACTAGTTAGAACTAAGCGTAACTGCTCACTTGAGCTTATATATCTAATGGAATCTGATAAAACCTGTGCTAGGTTAAATAAAAGAGGCTATCCAAAATGGCTTTTGAAAAAAAGCACAAAAAAAGTTCCTAGGATAGACAGAGAAAATTTGATAAATAAAAAAAGAAAATTTGACAGGAAGTAATTTTGTCACTTTTTCTACTAATTATAGTACAGATTATAAAGAAATAGTGGATATTATTAACCCTCCGTCAGGAACAATATTCGCACTAACTCGTAATGGAACAATGTGCCTGTCAAGCGCAGGCTAGAAAAATACCTAGAATATCTAATTTTCTCAATTTCAGTGATCTAAAAGTGATCAGAGACCTTCATAGCGATGTAATAAGAGAGACTACACATTATCAGGTGCAAAACAAACCCATTTACTCAACATAAAAGTAATAACTTTAATATACACAAATTTCAAAACTCCTACCAAATAGCCCCCAATGATATCAAGTAACAGTTATTAAAAAGAGAAAATTTTGGAGCAAAAACATTTTCTAGGCACCTACAATAATATTACACACAGAATTAATCTGAATTAGATCCTGAAGGTTACCCAGAAAAAACACATTTGCAAAGCAAAGAGCAAGAATTGCAATACATTTTTGCATGTGTCAGGCAGATTGCATGATGACATTTGAGACATTCATAATTAGAAAGCCTTCTGTTCCCGCTTTCCATGGTGCAGGTGGTGCATCTCCTTCTTTTGGGAGGTGGTACAGGTGTTGGATTTTCAGTATCAATATCTGGGCGGAATCTTTTGAGCCTAACTTGAAGGCCAGAGGGGATACCGATGGTTTTCATACTTCTCCTGCGTAGCTCTCCATGCATTAGTTCATGGGCCAATTTTTTCAGGTACAATCGTCTACGGAGTGGTTCAAGCTGGTTTTCAAGGTAAATGATTTGTGAATTTATACCACCCAAATTTAGCATAGCGAAAAATATGACCATTGGCTAGCGCTTGGTGTTTCTGCTGACGCTGAAAGTTGAGCACATCTGATCAGCTGTATCAACACCCCCTTTGGTTTCATTATAAAATGTAATAATCTCTGGTTTTTGTTGTGCTTCAGATTTAGGATCGATGGCATCATCATTATGAAGCGTTGAGAGAAGAAGTACATTTTTTTTTCGCGTGGTACATAAGAAACCAAAACCTTTCCATCATGGAATGCAAACATACTGCTGTACTGTTTTCTCCCTGTCACAGTAACAAGCTGTGGCGGCAATTCTTTTTTATTTTTTCTTACAGTTCCGACATATGAAAGCTTCTGCGTTTTTAGATAATCAATAAGATCACAATTTGAAAACCAATTATCAGCAGTTATATTGCGACCTGATCCAAATAAGGGCTCAGACATTCTTTTCACAATATCAGTGGGTTTGTTGCTGACACAGTAAGGACCATCTGGCTGTTTTCCAGCATAAATTTCAATGTTGTATGTGTAGGTCTTAGTGGCATCAACAAGGGCATACATTTTTATTCCGTATTTGCTAGGTTTTGATGGTATGTATTGACGAAATGCGCATCTGCCACGAAAACCAGGGAGCATTTCGTCAATTGTGACATTTGCCCCAGGGCGATAGTTTATCTTAGAGTTTTCCACAAATTTTTGGAATACATCGTGAATTGGAGCAAGCCGGTCATATATTTTACCTTCGGTTCGGGTAGTTCTGTCATCAAACGAATTAGAAACTTGAATCTTCTTAGAGACATAACAAGGCTAAATTTTTCAATTCCATCACTTTCTATACCTCAAAGTTCCTCCAAACTTTGCCGATTTGCCCTATAAGCTCCTGCAAGGTATAATAATCCAAAAAATGCACGCAGTTCGATTTCATCCGTGGGCTTCAGGATTCTGTCACAGATGAACTTTTGCTTTATATTGTCTATATATTGATTAGTGTATATGACAATAGAGTCCAGAATGTCATCTGTGAAAAAAGTATTCCAGCATTCAGCTGCATTTTTTGCGTTACGTGCTGTTCCCATAACTGCAGGAAGGTGAGTGATAATGTTATGAGGTTCCATACGTTTTTTTTATGGGTGGATTCTTGTTCCATTTTTTTTTTTATCTTTTCCCATATAATAAGGTTCTATATCTTCATCCTCCTCATCACTGTCACCATCTTGCTCTGTTTCAGAATTTAGTTCACAGACTTCCACCTCATCATGAGACTCAATCTCACTTTCTTCAAAATCCTAATTCATTGTGGGGTCTGCATCATCATCATCTAACAGCATGTTTCCCACTTCCTCAACATGATGGGGTTTTGAAAGATCATACATTTTCTTCTCCATTTCAGAAGATAATCTGAAGCAAGAGAGAGAATATGCATTAGGGAACAATGTGCCTGAGAAGCACACTTTCATTTGTAAGAAAATCTGCCTTATTTATATAAAATATCCACAAACCTTTCTCTATTCATTCATAAAATAAGCTAAATAAACAATAGTAATGACTAAAAACATTACATACCAACCTTATAAAGTGTGATGTGTTCGGGACCAATGAGCCTGAGAAGCCAGCACAGCTATATCTTCCCTCCTGAAGCTCTGCAGACCAACTGTGGTATCAGGTTTCACACAGCAGCTAGAGCCAGGAGACTATCAAGAGGGAGGGGGTTTCCTGAAAATCTGGTGAGAAGGGAGAAATGAAAGTAGAAGAGCTGCGCCTGTCAGATCCATTGTTCCTGACGGAGGGTTAAAAAAATACACCCATATTATATCAGGATGTTAAGCTTAAAAAAAATTCTATCAAAAAATGAAATAAAATACGTAACCAAATGGGCCCCCACCCTAGGTTCCATTTTATCCCCTAGCTCATTTTCCAGATCTACAGAAAATTCGTTTAATGAAGGAACTTGGCTTCACACAAATGTTTTTTTTTAAATGTGGGGCAAACTGCTGTATATCATGTGAACATGCACTTAAAAAAGGGAATTTACATCCGCCTACAATTAATCTGTTTACCCAATTCATCATTTTATGAATTGCAATTCTTCTTATGTGGTGTACATTATAGAGTGCATTCAATGCAATATACAATACACAGGCTGCACTACATGTCCCTTAAAGAAACGTATAAGGAGACACCTTTCTGATGCTGCTAGTATTACAACTACAGGTATTTCAGCGGCATCTAAACATTTTGCAATAAAACACAAAGGTAATACAACTTTTTTTTTTAAGTTTATGACATAGAAAAGGTGCAAAAACTTCATAGAGGCAGGAATTATAAAAGAAAATTAATGAATAGGGAATCCTATTGGATGCTCACTTTAGACACTCGTATACCACGTGGATTAAATGCTAGATATGATTTAATCATGCAATATTAAGCATTTGAGTCTGCTTATATTTTATTGTTTTTAATGCAGTTATTAGTTTCATTTGTTTATTATTTGTTTTCCCCCCTTTTTTTTCTATTGTGTAACACATATGCATACCCTGGTTAGCTTTAATGGACACAGCTGTTTGTATGCAAATTAAGCATGAATGAAAGCTTCACAGGGAACTATAAATTCATGGCCAAACTGCTAAAACACTAGATCATGATAAAAACCCACAGGTCGAAACGCGTTGATCATTAGCGGCATTGAGCCAGTGTGTGTATTGTGCTGGACATTATCTAAATGGAATTTTAACCATTGTTTGCATTAAAAGTTAAATTTTATCTTTTGATTATTCGTTGGACGTTACTCTTCAATACTTTTTGGATGACTTGATAAAAAGCCTGTGCAATTGCCTAATCATATTGTGATAGCAAATCAGTTGTGTACTCCAAAAAAAGGGATATTTTTATAATTACTAGCTGAGAGGCCATTACTTCTTCACACTCAAAACTGTACAATACACATATTTTATCTCCCAAAATAAAAGGATAGTATTTGAATAGCATATGAGAAAGCTGTCCCTTTTTATTTTGGAAAGTGAAAGGTTATTAATAGTGATGAGCGAGTATACTCGTTGCTCTGGTCTCCCCGAGCATGCTCGGGTGATCTCCGAGTATTTTGGCGTGCTCGGAGATTTAGTTTTTGTCATCTTATCTGCATGATTTGCGACTTGTAGACAGGCTGAATACATGTGGGAATTCCCTAACAAACAGGCATTCCACACATGTATTCAGCCTGTCTAGCAGTCGCAAATCATGCAGATTAGACAATGAAATCTAAATCTCCGAGCACGCCAAAATACTTGGAGGACACCCGTGCATGCTCGGGAAAACCCGAACGAGTATACTCGCTCATCACTAATTATTAACACTCCCCAAACACAGATAATGCTTCTTCCATTTGCCCCATCTGAATATAAATACCTTCAATTCATGCATTTTCCTCCTATAAGGGATACTTTTTAGACTATTTTTACAGTTTAAGTAGCCTAAGGCTATGTGCCCATGTAGCGATTCTGAAGCAGAATAAACCTGAGCAGAATCGCAGTCCTTGCTCCTGGGAAAACGCATGCGGTTTTGTAAGCGTTTGTCAAGCGTTTTTGCATGTGTTTTCCTAAGCATGTTTGCCCATATAATTGATGGTATGCGGAATCGCGGGCGATTCCACAAAATTAATGAACATGCTGCATTTTTAATCGCTAAGCGTTTCCGCAGCGGTTAAAAACGCACCATTGGCACAACATGTGCGTTTTTCATTAAAAATCAATTAGATGCTTTTCTTAAGCATTTCTGCAGCAGAATCGCTTGTCTAAAAGCGCTGCAGAAACACTTAAAAAACGCTACGTGGGCACACAGCTTAAAAAGTCTAAGGCCTCTTTCACACATCAGGTTTTCTGCTTCAGGCGCGATCCGGCGCTTTTGACTAAAACCGGATCCGTCGAAATGCAATGCCGGATCCGGTTTCCCCCCCATTGACTTGCATTAGAGCCGGATCGAGCCGGATGGCCATGCGTTTCATCCGATTTTCGCCGGATCCGGCAATGTGACGCGATCCGGCGTCTGTAAAAAACGGTGACTGTAACGTTTTTTGTATCCGTCGAAAAAGCCGGACACGCCGGATCCGGCGTGTCCGGCTTTTTCATACAATGAAAGCCTATGAGCGCCGCAATGCGCCGGATCCGGCGACAGCCGGATCCAGCGGCCGGATCCGGTATTTTTGGTCTGAGCATGCTCAGTAGCTCTGCCCACAGGACATATATAAAAGCAAGACAATGGGACCCTCAGCCACACCCAACATGCCACCCAAGCCAAGAACCAGGAGCAGGAGAAGGCAGCAGACATCTGCAGCAACAGCACCATCAGCACCACCCCAAATGGAGCAGCATGCTGAACAACGGGAGGGGAGTCCAGCAGCAGATGAGAGACGGTAATTATCAAATCCCCCATTCCTCCAAACTAGGGCTATGGAATATCAAGATATTCATTGGCCCTTTGTTTCTCTTTATTCAACAGCCGCCCAATAGATGCAGCAGCAGCAGCAGCAATGGCAGCAGCAGAAACACCACCCACAGCCATGGAGTCTGGCCATGAGGAAGACAGCACATCATCTTCTGGGAGCCCTCCCTCGCATCGTCAGCATTTGACGGTAAGTTTTTATTTCCAAAATCCATCATCTCTGTAATATATGTGTATTCATTGCCTTTTATTTCAAAACAGGAATCACAAGATGAAGAGGAGCTCCCAGAAGAAGGAAGGGGTGGACAGACACTTGGAGTGGGCTCACAATTGGTAAGTTTTTGGCATCAAGCGCAGAAACACAACATCACACTACACACAACACATAGAAAACAATGTTCTGCAGACCACACACAGCAAACAAATGCCTACATCCAAAGACATAACATTTTTTGCTTTCTTCTCTAGTCTTCCCAATCTGGTGCTCGGCCAAGAGGTCCTCGCAGTGCCTCCCAGGGTCGTCGGCGACAGCAACGCGGCGGTCACCAGCGTGTAAGTATAAATATTTTTGCTTTGTTTTTTTTGCACTTTTTATTTCATTTCTTTTGTGGAGGCTAATTATGTTATTTTTGTCTTTTTCTTTAACAGCCTTCACAGCGTGCTCCCGACTCTGACGGTGAGGATGGAGGGATTGATGTCGACCGCCTCATCGATCTCGTCAGAGAAAGGGAGCCGCTCTGGAATATGGCTGACCGCCGCCACGCTGACCTGATCGTTACCCGACGACTCTGGGAGGAAATCTGTTCGCTCCTTGTGGACCGCTGGGAGGACCTCGAAGCTCGGGCCCAGATTAAAGAGCGTAAGTATATACAGTACCGGTTGCTTGATTTAAACCTGTGTTTCCCGAACTCCAGTCCTCGTGGTCCCCACGGATCATGTGTTCAGGATTTCTATTTACTTTGGAAATCCTGAAAACATGACCCCTGGGGACCATGAGCAGCGTCGGACTGGCCCACCGGAGAACCGGTGGATTCTCCGGTGGGCCCTGGCATCTGGTGGGCCCTGGCACCTGCTGGCATACAGGGCCAGCAGTTGCCTAGGGCCCCCGCTGCTCCAGGGGCCCCCAGCCAGTGGTGTGTCGCACACCATGCAGCTGCTATGGGGGCCCCTGCCAGCGGAGCAGCAGCGGGTGTCAGGAGGCAGGAGCCCCTGTCCCCGCTGCTAAAGAGAAATGAATATTCACTGCGAAGCAGTGAATATCATTTCAGGTCTCCACCCCCAGAGGCCCCGCCCCCAGCCCAGTAAGCCGCTCTGCAGACTACAGCTGTAAATCAGGGCCGGCGCCGCCCTCAGTCCTCTCTGCTCCTGGCTCACAGCCAGTGCACGATGACGTCACTACATCGCGCACCCGCTGTGTGTCTGGCAGAGGGGGCAGCTCCTGACACTGAAGCCGGGATCAGCGTGGGAGCGAGGAGGAGAGGTGAGTATTGTGTTTTGTTTTGTTTTTATATCTCTCTCGCTCTCTCTATCTGTCTCTCTCTATCTATCTCTATATCTCTATATATCTCTATATATCTCTCTCTCTATCTCTCATATCTATCTTTCTATCTCTATCTATTATCTATATCTATCTATCTCTATATCTATCTCTATCTATTATCTATATCTATCTATTTCTATATCTATCTCTATCTATCGCTCTATCTTTATATCTATCTTTCTATCTCTACATCTATCTCTATATCTATCTATCTCTATATCTT
>NW_027361910.1:5050000-5302500 GCF_039654945.1 Dendrobates tinctorius
GGATAACATGTATGGATAGCGAACACATTCAAAATATATGTCTCAGGAGGCAGGCTCAGACGGTGTTAGGCCCAGTATGGATTGCACGTGATTGCACAAAGGTTAGAAAGGGTACCGTATCCCCAGATAACATGTATGGATAGCGTACACATTCAAAATATATGTCTATACATCAGGAGGCAGGTTCAGACGGTGTTAGGCCCAGTATGGATTGCACGTGATTGCACAAAGGTTAGAAAGGGTACCGTATCCCCGGATAACATGTATGGATAGCGTACACATTCAAAATATATGTCTCAGGAGGCAGGCTCAGACGGTGTTAGGCCCAGTATGGATTGCACGTGATTGCACAAAGGTTAGAAAGGGTACCGTATCCCCAGATAACATGTATGGATAGCGTACACATTCAAAATATATGTCTCAGGAGGCAGGCTCAGACGGTGTTAGGCCCAGTATGGA
This sequence comes from Dendrobates tinctorius, assembly GCF_039654945.1. Taxonomy (NCBI): domain Eukaryota; kingdom Metazoa; phylum Chordata; class Amphibia; order Anura; family Dendrobatidae; genus Dendrobates; species Dendrobates tinctorius. Next base: position 5,050,460 of record NW_027361910.1, read on the forward strand.
TTACACGTGATTGCACAAAGGTTAGAAAGGGTACCGTATCCCCGGATAACATGTATGGATAGCGTACACATTCAAAATATATGTCTCAGGAGGCAGGCTCAGACGGTGTTAGGCCCAGTATGGATTGCACGTGATTGCACAAAGGTTAGAAAGGGTACCGTATCCCCAGATAACATGTATGGATAGCGTACACATTCAAAATATATAAAAAACAAATCTGAACTGAGAAAAGTAAGTTAATGTGTATGCACAATGTAAGTGCATATTAACACATGACCATTAACCAGAGAAAACAAAAAGCAAAAAACACAAATATAACTAAAAAGTAAAAAATATACTGCAAATAATGCATAAAGGTAATGATAATAATAAGGGTATTTAGTATCCCTACTCTAGTATTTAAAACCTTTTCACTTGCCAAGTGGCGTGAATGTGAATAAGGGTCGAGCGGCTGAACCACTAGTAACAGCTTAGGCCAGACTGGATGGCTTTCCCAGCTCAGAAAGAGGGCAGTCACACCCATATATGCACTGAATGCACAATGAAATGAATAAAAAACAAATATGAACTGAGAAAAGTAAGTTAATGTGTATGCACAATGTAAGTGCATATTAACACATGACCATTAACCAGAGAAAACAAAAAGCAAAAAACACAAATATAACTAAAAAGTAAAAAATATACTGCAAATAATGCATAAAGGTAATGATAATAATAAGGGTATTTAGTATCCCTACTCTAGTATTTAAAACCTGGCCTAAGTCTGGCCTAAGCTGTTACTAGTGGTTCAGCCGCTCGACCCTTATTCACATTCACGCCACTTGGCAAGTGAAAAGGTTTTAAATACTAGAGTAGGGATACTAAATACCCTTATTATTATCATTACCTTTATGCATTATTTGCAGTATATTTTTTACTTTTTAGTTACATTTGTGTTTTTTGCTTTTTGTTTTCTCTGGTTAATGGTCATGTGTTAATATGCACTTACATTGTGCATACACATTAACTTACTTTTCTCAGTTCAGATTTGTTTTTTATTCATTTCATTGTGCATTCAGTGCATATATGGGTGTGACCGCCCTCTTTCTGAGCTGGGAAAGCCATCCAGTCTGGCCTAAGCTGTTACTAGTGGTTCAGCCGCTCGACCCTTATTCACATTCACGCCACTTGGCAAGTGAAAAGGTTTTAAATACTAGAGTAGGGATACTAAATACCCTTATTATTATCATTACCTTTATGCATTATTTGCAGTATATTTTTTACTTTTTAGTTATATTTGTGTTTTTTGCTTTTTGTTTTCTCTGGTTAATGGTCATGTGTAGTGTTGAGCATTCCGATACCGCAAGTATCGGGTATCGGCCGATATTAGCGGTATCGGAATTCCGATACTTAATTCCGATACTTTTTTCATATCGGATTCCGGGATCGGAATCGGAATAGGAAGTTCCCATCATGCTATGAGCCTGCTTGCTTTGATTAAGCCAATGGGAATCCTCCGAAGTGTGGGCACATCCTGTTAGGCATGTAGGCATGTTAACTATTGGCATGGCTGTGATTGGCTGCCGAAATGATGTCATGATGCACTATAAAAGCCACCGCAGCCGCCATTTCTGGTCACTCTGCTGTGAATTCAGTTAGGGACAGGCTGCTGTAGAAGACTGTGAGGGACAGTTAGAAATAGCGATTCTAAAAACAATATTGTGCTTTATCCAGGCTACATAAACCACCACTGTAGCTTGCTTTTCCCTAGCAGCGCTGTTTTCACAGCTGTCTGCAAGGGCTGTGTGAGTGCAGCTCACGCTGTGGAGTGGGTCCTGCAGCCACGTCAGGCTGTAGGCCACCCAGTGTGATCACTGCTGCCTCATACATCTTTTATTTTTTGAGCTGCATTTTTTAAATAATTTCAATCTAGTGTGCTTCCATCCGTATCCATATACGTTGGTTGCAAACACTAGTAGTAGACAGCGGAGCCTTTCTGCAGCCTTTCAGTGCTAGTGTCCACTTTGCTGCACTGTTCACGGCTGTCTGAGAGGTCTCTGACTGTGTGTGAGTGCAGCTCACGCTGAGTAGTGTGTCCTGCAGCTACGTCTGGCTGTAGGACGCTCAGCGTGCGTCACTGCCTCACACATATTTTTATTTGAGTGCAGCTCATTTTTTCTTCCATTAGTGTGCATCCATCCGTCTCCATCTACGGTGGTTGCAAACACTATATAGGAGTACACAGCGGAGCCTTTCTGCAGCCTGTCAGTGCCAGTGCCCACTTAGCTGCACTGTTGACGGCTGTCTGAGAGGTCTCTGACTGTGTGTGAGTGCAGCTCACGCTGAGTAGAGTGTCCTGCAGCTACGTCTGGTTGTAGGACGCTCAACGTGCGTCACTGCCTCACACATATTTGTCTCTGAGTGCAGCTCATTTTTTCTTCTCCTATTAGTGTGCATCCATCCGTATCCATCAACATTGGTTGGTTGCAAACACTATATAGGAGTAGATAGAGGAGCCTTTTTTTCTGGCTTGTGCCCTGCCGGCGCAGCCAGATTAGTATTACCCAATTTTTTTGGAGCCTCATCTTTTGCATTGTAGGTTACCTGCCTGCATTGTAATAGCTCCAAAAAGTTGGTGATACTATCAGTTTCAATTCTTTGTTCTCATACTTTGAGTTTGTTTCAAACAAAGAAACCACATAAAAAGTTCACCAAACACTACATTTTGAACTTGTGTAGGCCACATCAGCTCCTATTAAAGTCTAGTCCACACACACACACTTCATAAAATTAGTGTTTCTTGTACCTGTAACCAGCTGTTCAGGAATAAGCACACTAAGGCCCCCCTTTGTCCTTTTTTGCCTATCTTAAGCAGTCTTGCAAGATGAAGAAGGCAGGGAGTAAGGCGCGGGGGCGTGGGCGTGGGCGTGGAGTTTCAGCAGGGAGAGGACGTGGGGATTCTGCAGGGAGAGGACGTGGGGATTCTACAGGTAGAGGACGTGGGGATTCTGGGCCTGCTGCGGGCACCAGTGGATCAGCATCCCCCAGTTTTAGCAGGCAACAGTCCTTTATGCGCAGCTTTGTAGGACCTCAACGTACCCCACTGCTGCGGGAGGAACAAATTGAAGCCGTTGTCGGATGGATGGCAGCTAACGCATCGACTTCAATTACTTCCGCATCCTCTCAGGGTCAGAGCACCGAAGAGCAACCATCTGTCTCTTCACCACCTGCCAAAGTGCCCAGGCAGTCAGAGAGACATGGACAGGAGCCATCACAATCTCTACTTCTGTTCTCGGAATCTGTTGGCTTGGAAAGAGGGGGCCAGCCAAGCAGCATTCCTGAATGTGAAGAAGAGGGAGTATGCAGTGATGCGCAACTTCTTTGTCCCTCTGAATCTGAAGAGGCGAGTGGGCCAGTGCCTATGGTCAGCACACCTCAGTACGCATCAGATGATGACGAGACTCAGTTGCCACTTTCTGGTGCGTACGGTGCTGGCGAGACAACCCCGGAGAAGCAGCTGTTTGAAGAGGGGAGGGAAGATGATGAGGTCCTTGACCCATCATGGCGTGAGCAACAGGAAGGTGGTGGGAGCAGCTCGGAGGAAGAGATTCCCCTACCGGCCAAAACAGGAGGCAGAGGGAGGGGGAAGACTTGGTTGCCTGTACCCTCCACTTCGGCACCCGTTAGGAGCATTCCTCCTTCCAAAGGCAAACCGGGCGCTCACAAGAGTTGCAGTGCGTGGTCCTTTTTTGACACAGTTGCAGATGACATTTGCTTTGTCAAATGCAAGCTGTGTCATCAGAGAGTCAAAAGAGGGAGAAATGTCAGCAACCTCAATACCACAAATATGTGGAAACATGTGCGCACCAAGCACGAGTTGGAGTTGCAGAGACACCCTCAAGACGTAGGCCAACGTACAGCACCACCTACCACCTCTTCAGTTCGTGTTGGGCCCTCTTCCTCCAGCTCACACACTGCTGGTTCGGCTTCCTCACAGGATCGCCAAGGAAGAACCTCTGCCACTGTTGTCCGGAGACCCTGTCAGATTCCACCCATAACAGCACGTTCCCATCCATCACAGCCATCGGTAGCACAGGCATGGGATAAAAGGCGCCCTTACTCGGCAAACCATCCCCGAGCACAGTCTCTGAATGCTGGCATTGCCAAACTTCTGGCAGTTGAAATGCTGTCATTCAGGCTGGTGGACACTGACACCTTCCGGGACTTAATGGCATTGGCAGTCCCCCAATACAACGTGCCCAGCCGCTTTTATTTCAGCAGGCGAGCCGTCCCTGCCCTGCAGAAACATGTTGAGGGCAAAATAAAACATGCGCTACTAAACGCCGTTAGTAGCAAGGTCCACCTGACCACCGATGCGTGGACCAGTAACCATGGACAGGGACGATACCTTTCCCTCACTGCCCACTGGGTTAATGTTGTGGAGCCGGGTACGGATCTGGAGAGTGGCGCTGTACGTGTTCTTCCAACGACACGGATTGCAGGACTCCAGTCTGTACACATAGACTCCTCCTCCTACTCAAGTTCCTCAGAAACAGCAGAGCAGGAGCCTGTTACGACCGATATGAGCACAGCCGTGGCCAAACGTCAACAGGCTGTACTCAAATTAATTTCTTTGGGGAATCGAAGCCACACAGCGCAGGAGCTCTGGAATGCTATCAAGCTGGAGAGCGATGTGTGGTTTGGGCCAGCGAATCTCCAGCCGGGCTTGGTAGTGTGTGACAATGGCCGAAATCTGGTGGCAGCTCTTGGCCTAGGCAACCTCACACACATCCCATGTCTGGCACATGTTCTTAACTTGGTCGTGCAGAGCTTTCTGAGGGACTATCCGGATCTTGATGCACTGTTGCACAAGGTCCGCATAGAGTGCGCTCACTTGCGACGTTCCAGCACGGCAAGATCGCGCCTCGCTGCTCTGCAGCGACGATTTGGCCTTCCAGAACATCGCATCATATGTGACCTACCCACCCGGTGGAATTCAACGTTACATATGTTGGAGCGGTTGTGTGAGCAGCAGGCAGCAGTCATGGAGTACCAGCTGCATCAGGCGCAAACAAGTCGCACTGTGCGCCGTTCACACTTCAGCACCATTGAGTGGGCCTCTATGAAGGACATCTGCCTCGTTTTGCGTGCCTTCGATGAATCCACGCGGATGGCGAGTGCAGATGATGCACTAGTCAGCATGACTGTCCCCCTTATCTGCCTGCTTCAACAAACACTGCAAGCACTAAGGGATGAGGTTTCAGAAGAGGTGGAGGATGAGGAGTCCCAAATGCCATCTGCTTCTGGACAGTCTGCGCTACGTGTTTCCTCACAAAGGCCTAGGCAGGGGACACTTTGTGAGGAGGATGAGGAGGAGTCGATGGAGGAGGAAGACATCTCTCCAGAGGAGGGAGGTACACAAACCTCTACTCAGTATGTACAGCGAGGGTGGGGTGATGCAGAGCAGGTCGAGGTCACACCTCAAACAGGGGACAGCGGTTCTTTGGCAGTTGGGAGTCTGCAGCACATGGTTGATTTCATGCTGCAGTGCCTGAGAAACGACCGCCGCATCGCCCACATTCTCGTCTCGGCTGATTATTGGGTGTACACCCTCCTAGATCCTCGCTACCGGGACAGCGTACAAAGGCTCATACCAACGTTGAACCGGGAGCGTAAAATGCGGGAGTACGAAGAGTCACTGGTGCAGTCCATAATGTTTTCCATTCCACCCGACAGCATTGTTGCAAGTGCTTTACAAAGAAGCTCTGTGCGTCGAGGCAGTGGAGGAAACTCTGCACAAAGAGGGAGCAGAGGCAGTGCCGCAGCACAAGGCAAGACCACTATGGCCCAAATGTGGCAAAGTTTTGTGTGTCCACCACAATTGTCTACACCATCAGCGACGCCTCGAGTCAGCAGGAGGCAACGCTTCCGTCAGATGGTGTCAGACTACATGTCTTGCCCTGTCGCTGTACTCCCAGATGGCTCTTCCCCCTTCAAGTTTTGGGTCTCTAAGCTGGATACATGGCCAGAGCTTAGCCAGTATGCATTGGAGGTGCTGGCTTGCCCTGCTGCCAGTGTATTATCGGAACGTGTCTTTAGTGCCGCAGGTGGTGTACTAACAGACCGTCGCACGCGACTATCTTCCGATAATGTTGACCGGCTGACTTTTCTGAAAATGAACAAGGCCTGGATCTCCAAAGACTTTGCCATTCCTCTTACAGACTAAATTAGTGGTTGGCAACTGTATCCAGGTCTGCTGGTGTGTTCATTTTTCTACCACCTGAACTATAATCCCTGTGCTTCAACACAGCCAGTTGTCGCTCAGATGTGTCGTCTGCACAGAGAAACACACTAGCTCCTGTGTTACTGGGGTTCAGTAATGCCAGCTGATCCCCTGCTGTGTGGACGGCAGAGTCACCAGCTCCATCAACATTCAAACCACTACTGATTTTTAACCGTGCCCAACTTAGGTCTCTGGCTCCACTGTCTCTACTATTTCCCCTGACCTCCAACCCCGCCATCTACATCTCTGAAGTGGCGTCAGCACAATCTACACTTGTTCCTGTGTTCCTGTGGCTCAGTCCCATCAGTTTATCCCCTGATGTGTGTCCGGCAAGGTCTCCTGCTCTGTCCACATTCCCATAACCAGTAGTGGGAATGAGGACAGAGCTGGCGAACTTGCCGGACAAACATCAGGGGATCAACTGATGGGACTGAGCACCAGTAACACAGGAACAAGTGTAGATTGTGCTGACGCCACTTCAGAGATGTAGCTGGCGGGGTTGGAGGCCAGGGTAAATAGTAGAGACAGTGGAGCCAGAGGCCTAAGTGGAGCATGGTTAGAATCAGTAGTAGTCCACAACCTCCATAAAAACCGCTGCCCATTGGCCTCTGCATGCGGCATGCGTAATCCTGGGCACCAACAGCGTCAGTTGGTGTTCAGAAGTGTCGTCTCCACAGAGCCAAACACATTCGTTCAAGTGTTAGTGGGGTTCAGCACTGCCAGCTGTTCCCCTGCTGTGGAGATGGCAAGTCTCCTGCTGCCTTCACCTGCCAAAATCCAGTAGGCCCCAGCCTGCTCCTCGCCTAATCCTGGGCTCCAACAGCGTCAGTTGGTGTTCAGAAGTGTCATCTCCACAGAGCCAAACACATTCGTTCAAGTGTTAGTGGGGTTCAGCACTGCCAGCTGTTCCCCTGCTGTGGAGATGGCAAGTCTCCTGCTGCATTCACCTGCCAAAATCCAGTAGGCCCCAGCCTGCTCCTCGCCTAATCCTGGGCTCCAACAGCGTCAGTTGGTGTTCAGAAGTGTCGTCTCCACAGAGCCAAACACATTCGTTCAAGTGTTAGTGGGGTTCAGCACTGCCAGCTGTTCCCCTGCTGTGGAGATGGCAAGTCTCCTGCTGCCTTCACCTGCCAAAATCCAGTAGGCCCCAGCCTGCTCCTCGCCTAATCCTGGGCTCCAACAGCGTCAGTTGGTGTTCAGAAGTGTCGTCTCCACAGAGCCAAACACATTCGTTCAAGTGTTAGTGGGGTTCAGCACTGCCAGCTGTTCCCCTGCTGTGGAGATGGCAAGTCTCCTGCTGCATTCACCTGCCAAAATCCAGTAGGCCCCAGCCTGCTCCTCGCCTAATCCTGGGCTCCAACAGCGTCAGTTGGTGTTCAGAAGTGTCGTCTCCACAGAGCCAAACACATTCGTTCAAGTGTTAGTGGGGTTCAGCACTGCCAGCTGTTCCCCTGCTGTGGAGATGGCAAGTCTCCTGCTGCCTTCACCTGCCAAAATCCAGTAGGCCCCAGCCTGCTCCTCGCCTAATCCTGGGCTCCAACAGCGTCAGTTGGTGTTCAGAAGTGTCGTCTCCACAGAGCCAAACACATTCGTTCAAGTGTTAGTGGGGTTCAGCACTGCCAGCTGTTCCCCTGCTGTGGAGATGGCAAGTCTCCTGCTGCATTCACCTGCCAAAATCCAGTAGGCCCCAGCCTGCTCCTCGCCTAATCCTGGGCTCCAACAGCGTCAGTTGGTGTTCAGAAGTGTCGTCTCCACAGAGCCAAACACATTCGTTCAAGTGTTAGTGGGGTTCAGCACTGCCAGCTGTTCCCCTGCTGTGGAGATGGCAAGTCTCCTGCTGCCTTCACCTGCCAAAATCCAGTAGGCCCCAGCCTGCTCCTCGCCTAATCCTGGGCTCCAACAGCGTCAGTTGGTGTTCAGAAGTGTCGTCTCCACAGAGCCAAACACATTCGTTCAAGTGTTAGTGGGGTTCAGCACTGCCAGCTGTTCCCCTGCTGTGGAGATGGCAAGTCTCCTGCTGCATTCACCTGCCAAAATCCAGTAGGCCCCAGCCTGCTCCTCGCCTAATCCTGGGCTCCAACAGCGTCAGTTGGTGTTCAGAAGTGTCGTCTCCACAGAGCCAAACACATTCGTTCAAGTGTTAGTGGGGTTCAGCACTGCCAGCTGTTCCCCTGCTGTGGAGATGGCAAGTCTCCTGCTGCCTTCACCTGCCAAAATCCAGTAGGCCCCAGCCTGCTCCTCGCCTAATCCTGGGCTCCAACAGCGTCAGTTGGTGTTCAGAAGTGTCGTCTCCACAGAGCCAAACACATTCGTTCAAGTGTTAGTGGGGTTCAGCACTGCCAGCTGTTCCCCTGCTGTGGAGATGGCAAGTCTCCTGCTGCATTCACCTGCCAAAATCCAGTAGGCCCCAGCCTGCTCCTCGCCTAATCCTGGGCTCCAACAGCGTCAGTTGGTGTTCAGAAGTGTCGTCTCCACAGAGCCAAACACATTCGTTCAAGTGTTAGTGGGGTTCAGCACTGCCAGCTGTTCCCCTGCTGTGGAGATGGCAAGTCTCCTGCTGCATTCACCTGCCAAAATCCAGTAGGCCCCAGCCTGCTCCTCGCCTAATCCTGGGCTCCAACAGCGTCAGTTGGTGTTCAGAAGTGTCGTCTCCACAGAGCCAAACACATTCGTTCAAGTGTTAGTGGGGTTCAGCACTGCCAGCTGTTCCCCTGCTGTGGAGATGGCAAGTCTCCTGCTGCATTCACCTGCCAAAATCCAGTAGGCCCCAGCCTGCTCCTCGCCTAATCCTGGGCTCCAACAGCGTCAGTTGGTGTTCAGAAGTGTCGTCTCCACAGAGCCAAACACATTCGTTCAAGTGTTAGTGGGGTTCAGCACTGCCAGCTGTTCCCCTGCTGTGGAGATGGCAAGTCTCCTGCTGCATTCACCTGCCAAAATCCAGTAGGCCCCAGCCTGCTCCTCGCCTAATCCTGGGCTCCAACAGCGTCAGTTGGTGTTCAGAAGTGTCGTCTCCACAGAGCCAAACACATTCGTTCAAGTGTTAGTGGGGTTCAGCACTGCCAGCTGTTCTCCTGCTGTGGAGATGGCAAGTCTCCTGCTGCATTCACCTGCCAAAATCCAGTAGGCCCCAGCCTGCTCCTCGCCTAATCCTGGGCTCCAACAGCGTCAGTTGGTGTTCAGAAGTGTCGTCTCCACAGAACCAAACACATTCGTTCAAGTGTTAGTGGGGTTCAGCACTGCCAGCTGTTCCCCTGCTGTGGAGATGGCAAGTCTCCTGCTGCATTCACCTGCCAAAATCCAGTAGGCCCCAGCCTGCTCCTCGCCTAATCCTGGGCTCCAACAGCGTCAGTTGGTGTTCAGAAGTGTCGTCTCCACAGAGCCAAACACATTCGTTCAAGTGTTAGTGGGGTTCAGCACTGCCAGCTGTTCCCCTGCTGTGGAGATGGCAGTCTCTCCTGCTGTCTCCGCATTACAAAGACAGTAGGCCTCTGCCTACACCCTCCTATTTCCTGGGCTTCAACACAGCCAGTTGTAGTTCGGAAGTGCCGTCCACACGGAAAGAGATACTTGCTCCCGTGTCTCAGTGGGGTTCAGTAACGTCAGCTGATCCCCTGCTGTGTGGATGGCAGTCTCTCCTGCTGTAAACTCATTCAAAATACAGTAGGCCTCTGCCTACACCCTCCTATTTCCTGGGCTTCAACACAGCCAGTTGTAGTTCGGAAGTGCCGTCCACACGGAAAGAGACACTTGCTCCCGTGTCTCAGTGGGGTTCAGTAACGTCAGCTGATCCCCTGCTGTGTGGATGGCAGTCTCTCCTGCTGTAAACTCATTCAAAATACAGTAGGCCTCTGCCTACACCCTCCTATTTCCTGGGCTTCAACACAGCCAGTTGTAGTTCGGAAGTGCCGTCCACACGGAAAGAGATACTTGCTCCCGTGTCTCAGTGGGGTTCAGTAACGTCAGCTGATCCCCTGCTGTGTGGATGGCAGTCTCTCCTGCTGTAAACTCATTCAAAATACAGTAGGCCTCTGCCTACACCCTCCTATTTCCTGGGCTTCAACACAGCCAGTTGTAGTTCGGAAGTGCCGTCCACACGGAAAGAGACACTTGCTCCCGTGTCTCAGTGGGGTTCAGTAACGTCAGCTGATCCCCTGCTGTGTGGATGGCAGTCTCTCCTGCTGTAAACTCATTCAAAATACAGTAGGCCTCTGCCTACACCCTCCTATTTCCTGGGCTTCAACACAGCCAGTTGTAGTTCGGAAGTGCCGTCCACACGGAAAGAGACACTTGCTCCCGTGTCTCAGTGGGGTTCAGTAACGTCAGCTGATCCCCTGCTGTGTGGATGGCAGTCTCTCCTGCTGTAAACTCATTCAAAATACAGTAGGCCTCTGCCTACACCCTCCTATTTCCTGGGCTTCAACACAGCCAGTTGTAGTTCGGAAGTGCCGTCCACACGGAAAGAGACACTTGCTCCCGTGTCTCAGTGGGGTTCAGTAACGTCAGCTGATCCCCTGCTGTGTGGATGGCAGTCTCTCCTGCTGTAAACTCATTCAAAATACAGTAGGCCTCTGCCTACACCCTCCTATTTCCTGGGCTTCAACACAGCCAGTTGTAGTTCGGAAGTGCCGTCCACACGGAAAGAGATACTTGCTCCCGTGTCTCAGTGGGGTTCAGTAACGTCAGCTGATCCCCTGCTGTGTGGATGGCAGTCTCTCCTGCTGTAAACTCATTCAAAATACAGTAGGCCTCTGCCTACACCCTCCTATTTCCTGGGCTTCAACACAGCCAGTTGTAGTTCGGAAGTGCCGTCCACACGGAAAGAGACACTTGCTCCCGTGTCTCAGTGGGGTTCAGTAACGTCAGCTGATCCCCTGCTGTGTGGATGGCAGTCTCTCCTGCTGTAAACTCATTCAAAATACAGTAGGCCTCTGCCTACACCCTCCTATTTCCTGGGCTTCAACACAGCCAGTTGTAGTTCGGAAGTGCCGTCCACACGGAAAGAGACACTTGCTCCCGTGTCTCAGTGGGGTTCAGTAACGTCAGCTGATCCCCTGCTGTGTGGATGGCAGTCTCTCCTGCTGTAAACTCATTCAAAATACAGTAGGCCTCTGCCTACACCCTCCTATTTCCTGGGCTTCAACACAGCCAGTTGTAGTTCGGAAGTGCCGTCCACACGGAAAGAGACACTTGCTCCCGTGTCTCAGTGGGGTTCAGTAACGTCAGCTGATCCCCTGCTGTGTGGATGGCAGTCTCTCCTGCTGTAAACTCATTCAAAATACAGTAGGCCTCTGCCTACACCCTCCTATTTCCTGGGCTTCAACACAGCCAGTTGTAGTTCGGAAGTGCCGTCCACACGGAAAGAGATACTTGCTCCCGTGTCTCAGTGGGGTTCAGTAACGTCAGCTGATCCCCTGCTGTGTGGATGGCAGTCTCTCCTGCTGTAAACTCATTCAAAATACAGTAGGCCTCTGCCTACACCCTCCTATTTCCTGGGCTTCAACACAGCCAGTTGTAGTTCGGAAGTGCCGTCCACACGGAAAGAGACACTTGCTCCCGTGTCTCAGTGGGGTTCAGTAACGTCAGCTGATCCCCTGCTGTGTGGATGGCAGTCTCTCCTGCTGTAAACTCATTCAAAATACAGTAGGCCTCTGCCTACACCCTCCTATTTCCTGGGCTTCAACACAGCCAGTTGTAGTTCGGAAGTGCCGTCCACACGGAAAGAGATACTTGCTCCCGTGTCTCAGTGGGGTTCAGTAACGTCAGCTGATCCCCTGCTGTGTGGATGGCAGTCTCTCCTGCTGTCACCTCATTCAAAATTCAGTAGGCCTCTGCCTACACCCTCCTATTTCCTGGGCTTCAACACAGCCAGTTGTAGTTCGGAAGTGCCGTCCACACGGAAAGAGATACTTGCTCCCGTGTCTCAGTGGGGTTCAGTAACGTCAGCTGATCCCCTGCTGTGTGGATGGCAGTCTCTCCTGCTGTAAACTCATTCAAAATACAGTAGGCCTCTGCCTACACCCTCCTATTTCCTGGGCTTCAACACAGCCAGTTGTAGTTCGGAAGTGCCGTCCACACGGAAAGAGATACTTGCTCCCGTGTCTCAGTGGGGTTCAGTAACGTCAGCTGATCCCCTGCTGTGTGGATGGCAGTCTCTCCTGCTGTCACCTCATTCAAAATTCAGTAGGCCTCTGCCTACACCCTCCTATTTCCTGGGCTTCAACACAGCCAGTTGTAGTTCGGAAGTGCCGTCCACACGGAAAGAGATACTTGCTCCCGTGTCTCAGTGGGGTTCAGTAACGTCAGCTGATCCCCTGCTGTGTGGATGGCAGTCTCTCCTGCTGTAAACTCATTCAAAATACAGTAGGCCTCTGCCTACACCCTCCTATTTCCTGGGCTTCAACACAGCCAGTTGTAGTTCGGAAGTGCCGTCCACACGGAAAGAGACACTTGCTCCCGTGTCTCAGTGGGGTTCAGTAACGTCAGCTGATCCCCTGCTGTGTGGATGGCAGTCTCTCCTGCTGTAAACTCATTCAAAATACAGTAGGCCTCTGCCTACACCCTCCTATTTCCTGGGCTTCAACACAGCCAGTTGTAGTTCGGAAGTGCCGTCCACACGGAAAGAGATACTTGCTCCCGTGTCTCAGTGGGGTTCAGTAACGTCAGCTGATCCCCTGCTGTGTGGATGGCAGTCTCTCCTGCTGTCACCTCATTCAAAATTCAGTAGGCCTCTGCCTACACCCTCCTATTTCCTGGGCTTCAACACAGCCAGTTGTAGTTCGGAAGTGCCGTCCACACGGAAAGAGATACTTGCTCCCGTGTCTCAGTGGGGTTCAGTAATGTCAGCTGATCCCCTGCTGTGTGGATGGCAAAGTCTCCTGCTGCCTACACAGTCGTACCACTACTGATTTTTAACCGTGCTCCAATTAGGCCTGTGGCTCCACTGTCTCTCGTATTTCCCCTGTCCTCCAACCCTGCCAGTTACAGCTCCGAAGTGGCGTCTGCACAATCCACACTTGTTCCTGTGTTACAGGTGTTCAGTCCGATCAGTTAATCCCCTGATGTGTGTCCGGCAATGTCGCCTGCTCTGTCCACATTCCCATTATCGGAATGTGGACAGAGCAGGCGACATTGCCGGACACACATCAGGGGATTAACTGACCGGACTGAACACCTGTAACACAGGAACAAGTGTGGATTGTGCAGATGCCACTTCGGAGCTGTAACTGGCGGGGTTGGAGGACAGGGGAAATACGAAAATCAGTGAATCCACAGGCCTAAGTGGAGCTTGGTTCAAATTAGTAGTCTACAACCGATCTTAAAATTTCTTCAATGCAGCCTAAGCCTGCTCCGTGCTTGTCCCTGGGCTTCAACACAGCCAGTTGTTGCTCGGAAGTGCCGTCTTCACAGAGTAAAACACTAGCTCCTGTGTTTGTGGGGTTCAGTAACGTCAGCTGTTCCCCTGCTGTTTTGATGGCAATCTGTCCTGCTGCCTCCCAATTGACAGCACATCAGGCCTCAGCCTGCTAAGTGCTTGTCCTGGGCTCCAACATCGCCAGTTGCTGCTCATAACTGACTTTGGCACGGGTACTCCCTCCTGCCCAGCTTGGTTCCAGCCCTGCCTGCTGTTTCCGGGAAGTGTCAATGTCAGTTTGCCACCCCAAGTTGCCATGTCGTGTTGCGGTTGGGTTAGCCGAGGCTAGGGTGCCAGCAGTTTAGGTGCTTCCTATGTGGACTGCGGGTTCTGGTAAGAAAGGTTTGTTCCATAGTGCCAGTAGGACAAGCACCCCCTGTAGGACTGTGTGATTCGGTAACTGCGGCCAGCTTGCGGCATGCCAACTTTGCTTTTCAGGGGTAACTTCTGATACCCCTCCGGGTTCCAGCACCGTCAGCTGGTTCTCATCAGAGCCTTTGGCCTAGGTGCCTCCATCTCGGTATCCGAGTTCCAGCAACGTCTGCTGGTCCTTGGTAGTGCTTTGTAGCACAGGTACCTCCTGCTTAGTAACCGGGTTCCAGCACCGTCAGCTGGTCCTCGGTTGTGCCATTGGTTCTTATTCCTTCTGCTGCCCCTCCGGGTGCCAGCACTGTCAGCTGGTCCTCGCTATTTCCATTTGCTCTTGCAGCTTATGCTACCCCTCCGGGTTCCAGCACCGTCAGCTGGTTCTCGTCAGAGCCTTTGGCCTAGGTGCCTCCATCTCGGTATCCGAGTTCCGGCAACGTCTGCTGGTCCTTGGTAGTGCTTTGTAGCACAGGTACCTCCTGCTTAGTAACCGGGTTCCAGCACCATCAGCTGGTCCTCGGTTGTGCCATTGGCTCTTATTCCTTCTGCTGCCCCTCCGGGTGCCAGCACTGTCAGCTGGTCCTCGCTATTTCCATTTGCTCTTGCAGCTTATGCTACCCCTCCGGGTTCCAGCACCGTCAGCTGGTTCTCGTCAGAGCCTTTGGCCTAGGTGCCTCCATCTCGGTATCCGAGTTCCGGCAACGTCTGCTGGTCCTTGGTAGTGCTTTGTAGCACAGGTACCTCCTGCTTAGTAACCGGGTTCCAGCACCGTCAGCTGGTCCTCGGTAGTGCCATTGGCTCTTGTTCCTTCTGCTGCCCCTCCGGGTGCCAGTACCGTCAGCTGGTTCAAGAGGACAAAGAACAGGAAGACAACCACCAAGATGCAGAACAACAAGAGAGAGAAGACAAAGAAGCATAAAAAAAACAAAGCAGAAGAACATTAAGCATAAGACTAATACTCTGAGCAAATGATATTATCTTATTTATAAGCAGAAGAAGACTAAGCAGTGTATGGGGGTGAGTCCGTTCCTCCTCGTGGTGCCCCTGGAAAAGGCCTGCTTCTGCAGGCCAAACTGAACGCGGACAAATCCTGTTGTAAATCTTTTGTGACAGGCAGAACGGAAGGTGTAAACTTCTAACTTTTCTAGATAACAACTACAGGAATGCCTGACACAAACAAGAATATGATGAAGAAGAATAGGAAGAAGATGAAGAAGCTGAATATGTAGAATAATAATTGTTGAATAAGAAGAATATGAAGAATGTAAGAAAAGGAAGAAGAAGAAGAAGAAGAAGAAGAAGAAGAAGAAGAAGAATGTAAAAAAAGGAAGTAGAAGAAGAAGAAGAAGAATGTAAAAAAAGGAATAAGAAGAAGAATGTAAAAAAAGGAAGTAGTAGAAGAAGAAGAAGAATGTAAAAAAAGGAAGTAGAAGAAGAAGAAGAAGAATGTAAAAAAAGGAAGTAGAAGAAGAAGACATACATGTCTGGCAAAATATAAATGAGGCTAACATAGTCAATATCTTTGTAACTCCTAACATCTTTAAAAAAAAAAGTTTAATTCCTGCTATTCCATTTGATTGGGCTAAACCTCTATGGCTTTAATGTCTCCTCCACCTCCCACAATACATTCTACATTATTCTTAGTTGTTTTTCTTCATGTAGAATTAACCTACAAGGAAAGAAAGGGTTTTTTTTAATTCCGATATTTTGGCCCCATTGACTTGCATTGGTTCCCGGTATCGGAATCGGCGATACCGATACTTTTTTTTAAGATCGGCCGATCCATTCCGATCCGATATTTTCAAGTATCGGCTGGTATCGCTCAACTCTAGTCATGTGTTAATATGCACTTACATTGTGCATACACATTAACTTACTTTTCTCAGTTCAGATTTGTTTTTTATTCATTTCATTGTGCATTCAGTGCATATATGGGTGTGACCACCCTCTTTCTGAGCTGGGAAAGCCATCCAGTCTGGCCTAAGCTGTTACTAGTGGTTCAGCCGCTCGACCCTTATTCACATTCACGCCACTTGGCAAGTGAAAAGGTTTTAAATACTAGAGTAGGGATACTAAATACCCTTATCATTATCATTACCTTTATGCATTATTTGCAGTATATTTTTTACTTTTTAGTTATATTTGTGTTTTTTGCTTTTTGTTTTCTCTGGTTAATGGTCATGTGTTAATATGCACTTACATTGTGCATACACATTAACTTACTTTTCTCAGTTCAGATTTGTTTTTTATTCATTTCATTGTGCATTCAGTGCATATATGGGTGTGACCGCCCTCTTTCTGAGCTGGGAAAGCCATCCAGTCTGGCCTAAGCTGTTACTAGTGGTTCAGCCGCTCGACCCTTATTCACATTCACGCCACTTGGCAAGTGAAAAGGTTTTAAATACTAGAGTAGGGATTCTAAATACCCTTATTATTATCATTACCTTTATGCATTATTTGCAGTATATTTTTTACTTTTTAGTTATATTTGTGTTTTTTGCTTTTTGTTTTCACATTCAAAATATATGTCTCAGGAGGCAGGCTCAGACGGTGTTAGGCCCAGTATGGATTGCACGTGATTGCACAAAGGTTAGAAAGGGTACCGTATCCCCGGATAACATGTATGGATAGCGTACACATTCAAAATATATGTCTCAGGAGGCAGGCTCAGACGGTGTTAGGCCCAGTATGGATTGCACGTGATTGCACAAAGGTTAGAAAGGGTACCGTATCCCCGGATAACATGTATGGATAGCGTACACATTCAAAATATATGTCTCAGGAGGCAAGCTCAGACGGTGTTAGGCCCAGTATGGATTGCACGTGATTGCACAAAGGTTAGAAAGGGTACCTTATCCCCAGATAACATGTATGGATAGCGTACACATTCAAAATATATGTCTCAGGAGGCAGGCTCAGATGGTGTTAGGCCCAGTATGGATTGCACGTGATTGCACAAAGGTTAGAAAGGGTACCGTATCCCCGGATAACATGTATGGATAGCGTACACATTCAAAATATATGTCTCAGGAGGCAGGCTCAGACGGTGTTAGGCCCAGTATGGATTGCACGTGATTGCACAAAGGTTAGAAAGGGTACCGTATCCCCGGATAACATGTATGGATAGCGTACACATTCAAAATATATGTCTCAGGAGGCAGGCTCAGACGGTGTTAGGCCCAGTATGGATTGCACGTGATTGCACAAAGGTTAGAAAGGGTACCGTATCCCCGGATAACATGTATGGATAGCGTACACATTCAAAATATATGTCTCAGGAGGCAGGCTCAGACGGTGTTAGGCCCAGTATGGATTGCACGTGATTGCACAAAGGTTAGAAAGGGTACCCTATCCCCAGATAACATGTATGGATAGCGTACACATTCAAAATATATGTCTATACATCAGGAGGCAGGCTCAGACGGTGTCAGGCAAAGTATGGATTTGACGGCCCAGATTACACAGCGGAGGAGCAGGGAGAGGTAAAGATTGCAAATGCTGGGGCCCTGCCCAAGCAAGCGGGGCCCACTCGTGGGCGTCGGTACTGGCACTGGGCCCCTCATAGTACAGCGGTGTGTCTGACGGCGGGTGTGCACCACCACCGTCAGAGACACTTGATTGCACTATGAGGGACCCTGTGCCAGTGCCCGCGCCCAAGAGTCGGCCTACCCACCTGTCCAGGGCAACAGCACTCGCACGGTGTCGTGCGCTAGGTGGTGACCCCGGCCATGGGGGGGAGGCAGCACAGTTAGGGAGTTTTAGAAAGTGGCATATGTTGATGTTGGACATTCAGCTGATGCAAAAGGCGAAATAGGTGAAGTACCAGGAAGAGGTGGCCCAAAGAAAGCCATTTTTCTGTCACCCTATGTGTCATCAGGGGAAGGTGGGACAAAATCCTTGGAAACCCATGCGTGGTTCATTTTAATGAAGGTTAGATCATCCACATTTTGGATTAATAATTGTATGCACTAAAAGGTTGAGACAAGAGCGCAATAGGGTCTTATCCGAGAAAAATGTATAAATAATAGCGGTATTTATACTCACCTTCTCCAAGAGAAAGTAAAGCCTGTATAGTATGTCAGCCTGCTGCACGTCCAACGCGGAACCGCAACAAAGTAACTGAGGAATAATTTCTTGGACTTTACGTGCGCTGCCAGACAAATTCCATAACCACAACAGGTTAAAAAGTTAACCCTTTAATCCCTACGCGTTTCGAAGCATAACACTTCTTCTTCAGGGGTTGACACATGAATACAGAGAGCTGTCACAGCATTTATACATACAGGATTCAAATTTGGCGCCATGAAAGACATGAGGTGCGGCGCAAAGATCAAAGGTCAAAGAAGTTCAAGCGTCATGAAGAGTTCATAGGAGTAAATCGTTCAATAATCGAAACAATAAATTCTATCTTTATTATATTTTTGCAGTAAAGAAGAAAAAAGATGGAAAACGGAATATATGGAAAAAAATATATATATGTGAAAAAAAGGGGGAATAAGGAGAAAGAACCCACAACGTGAGGAAAAGAAGGATCAAAGTCCAACAACGAAACCACCACACCGAGGAGAGTGATTGAATTTAGACAAGAGAGATTGAAATCCAGACTATCAAAGGGGAATGAATCTCCGAAATGAAAATGAAATATAATACATATATGTGAATTCAAAAAATGCATGAAGAAAAGGATAATGAATAAAAGATTTAAAAAAAAAAAAAATAAATAAAAAAATAATAAAAATAATATTATATTAAAAAAAAAAAAAAAAAAAAAAAGATTAAAAAAAAGATTAAAAGATTAAGGATAAGGATGAAGAAAAAATGCATGAATTCAAAGGGGACACACTTTTTTAATATTATTTTTTATTTTTTTTTTTTTTAATCTTTTATTCATTATCCTTTTCTTCATGCATTTTTTGAATTCACATACACTCACTGGCCACTTTATTAGGTACACCTGTCCAACTGTGTGTTAAGACTTAATTTCTAATCAGCCAATCACATGGCGGCAACTCAGTGCATTTAGGCATGTAGACATGGTCAAGACAATCTCCTGCAGTTCAAACCGAGCATCAGTATGGGGAAGAAAGGTGATTTGAGTGCCTTTGAACGTGGCAAGATTGTTGGTGCCAGAAGGGCTGGTCTGAGTATTTCAGAAACTGCTGATCTACTGGGATTTTCACGCACAACCATCTCTAGGGTTTACAGAGAATGGTCCGAAAAAGAAAAAAAATCCAGTGAGCGGCAGTTCTGTGGCCGGAAATGCCTTGTTGATGCCAGAGGTCAGAGGAGAATGGGCATACTGGTTCGAGCTGATAGAAAGGCAACAGTGACTCAAATTGCCACCCGTTACAACCAAGGTAGGCAGAAGAGCATCTCTGAACGCACAGTGCGTCGAACTTTGAGGCAGATGGGCTACAGCAGCAGAAGACCACACTGGGTACCACTCCTCTCAGCTAAGAACAGGCATCTGATGGCTACTTTCAGCAGGATAATGCGCCATGTCATAAAGCTCGAATCATCTCAGATTGGTTTCTTGAACATGACAATGAGTTCACTGTACTCAAATGGCCTCCTCAGTCACCAGATCTCAATCCAATAGAGCATCTTTGGGATGTGGTGGAACGGGAGATTCGCATCAGGGATGTGCAGCCGACAAATCTGCGCCAACTGTGTGATGCCATCATGTCAATATGGTCCAAAATCTCTGAGGAATGCTTCCAGCACCTTGTTGAATCTCTGCCACGAAGAATTGAGGCAGTTCTGAAGGCAAAAGGGGGTCCAACCCGTTACTAGCATGGTGTACCTAATAAAGTGGCCAGTGAGTGTATATGTATTATATTTCATTTTCATTTCGGAGATTCATTCCCCTTTGATAGTCTGGATTTCAATCTCTCTTGTCTAAATCCATTCACTCTCCTCGGTGTGGTGGTGTCGTTGTTGGACTTTGATCCTTCTTTTCCTCACGTTGTGGGTTCTTTCTCCTTATTCCCCCTTTTTTTCACATATATATTTTTTTCCATATTTTCCTTTTTCCATCTTTTTTCTTCTTTACTGCAAAAATATAATAAAGATAGAATTTATTGTTTCGATTATTGAACGATTTACTCCTATGAACTCTTCATGACGCTTGAACTTCTTTGACCTTTGATCTTTGCGCCGCACCTCATGTCTTTCATGGCGCCAAATTTGAATCCTGTATGTATAAATGCTGTGACAGCTCTCTGTATTCATGTGTCAACCCCTGAAGAAGGAGTGTTATGCTTCGAAACGCGTAGGGATTAAAGGGTTAACTTTTTAACCTGTTGTGGTTATGGAATTTGTCTGGCAGCGCACGTAAAGTCCAAGAATTTATTCCTCAGTTACATTTTGGGTTGACAGATGGGTCCTTTTTTCTGTCAGGATTGATCCAGCTGCACTGAAGACTCTTTCCGATAGCACACTTGCAGCTGGGCAAGCGAGCTCCTGTAAGGCATATTGGGCCAATTCAGGCCAGGTGTCCAGTTTAGCGGCCCAATAGTCAAAGGGGAATGACCTGTGTGGGAGAACATCGATATGGGAGGAAAAGTAGTTTGTAACCATAGTTGACAACTGCTGTCTCCTGTCACTTTCCATCGATGCAGTATTACCAGTTGTGTGAGCGGTATTTGAAAAATCAGTCCACAACATTGTCATGAAACCCCTGTCTCCAACGCCACTTCTGCTGTGTGCACCACGAACACCTCTGCCAAGCTGCCCCCGGCCCGTACGGCTCGTGTGAGAACCATCACCGCTGCTGTGTGCTGGGAATGCCTCAAGCAACCGATTTACCAGAGTTGCTTGTTTATTAGCCAATATTAGGTCAAGGTTCTCCTGTGGCATGATGTTTTGTAATTTGCCTTTATAGCGTGGATCCAGGATGCTGGCCAACCAGTAGTCGTCATCGTTCATCATTTTGGCAATGCGGGGGTCCCTTTTTAGGATCCGCAAGGCATAATCTGACATGTGGGCCAATGTTCCCGGTGTCAATGATGCACTGCGAGTGCTGGGTGGAGGAGCACTTTCTGGCAAATCCACATCCCTCCAGTCACGCACAAACCCTATACCAGACCTTGCCACGCCAACATTTTCACTTGCCCCACGAGATGCATCCTCCTCCCCTAAGTAATCATCCCCATCATCATCCTCCTCCTCCTCTTCTTCCTCCACCTCGTCCAGGAGAGGTCCCTGAGCAGACAATGGCTGAATGTCATCAAGGATTCCCTCCTCCTCTTCCTCCTCATCAACATTGGCTGCAGACGCCTGCTCCTTAAGGTACGTCAAAGTTTGCATGAGTAGACGCATAAGTGGGATGCTCATGCTTAGGATGGCGTCGTCTGCGCTTACCAGCCGTGTGCATTCCTCAAAACACTGAAGGACTTTACAAAGGTCTTTCAGCTTCGACCACTGAACACCTGTCAACTCCATGTCTGCTCTCAAAGTGCCTGGCCGTGTATCCTCCCACAAATGCATTATGGCCTGCCTCTGCTCGCACAGCCGCTCCACCATGTGCAGGGTGGAGTTCCACCTTGTTGCAATGTCGATAATGAGGCGGTGGTTGGGAAGGTGGAGCAATCACTGCAGCTTCTGCATACGAACGGAGTGTACAGGCGACCGGCGGATGTGCGCGCACAGTCTTCGCACCTTCTGGAGCAGGGCTGTTAACTCCGGATAATTTTTGAGGAAGCACTGCACCACCAGGTTCAAGGTGTGAGCCAAGCAAGGTATGTGGCTGAGTTTTGAAAGGGCTATGGCTGCCACAAAATTACGGCCGTTATCACTAACTACCTTGCCTGCCTCAAGATGTACACTGCCCAGCCATGACTCAGTTTGTCGCTTCAAGTACTCGGCCAGCACCTCGGCGGTGTGTCTGTCGCCCAAACACATCATCTGCAACACAGCCTGCTGACGCTTTCCACTAGCTGCTCGATAGGGGGACACATCATGTGCAACAGTGGCAGCTGCAGATGGAGTGCTCGTACGACTGCGCTCTGTGGACGAGCTTTCGCTTCTGGAGGAGGAGGAGGAGGGTCGAACGCCTACAGCCAACTGTTTCCTAGACCGTGGGCTAGGCAGCACTGTCCCACCACCGCTGTCCCCTGTGGACCCTGCATCCACCACATTAACCCAGTGCGCAGTGATGGACACGTAACGGCCCTGGCCATGCCGACTGGACGATGCATCAGTTGTGAGGTGCACCTTTCCGCTCACTGACTGCTTGAGTGCATGGACAATGCGGTCTTTCACATGATGGTGGAGGGCTGGGATGGCTTTGCGAGAGAAGAAGTGGCGACTGGGTAGGTCATAGCGTGGTACTGCATAGGCCATGAGTTCGCGGAAAGCTGTGCTTTCCACCAACCGAAAGGGCATCATCTCAAACGAGATTAGTTTGGCAATGTGGGCGTTCAAACCCAGTGTACGCGGATGAGAGACTGAGTACTTTCTTGACCTACTCATAGTGTCTGGGAGGGTGAGCTGGACTTGAGAGCTGCATATGGTGGAAGTAGCGGTGGACAGGGCGGACTGAGAGAGGGTTGATGATGGTGATGGAGTTGGTGTTCTTTCTGATGGCCTAGAATCAGTCTTTCGTTGATATAACAGTGGGATTCCCTGACTTCTGTGGTCTTGCAATGACACCTCAACATTTGCTGCTGTGCTAACCGGTGGGCTTACAGTGGGGGAAACAATGTAGCGTTGCTGACTACCTTCGTTGTGATCAGTTGCACATGTGGCACTTGAGGTTTGGTGTTGTGTCCACGCTTGCAAGTGCATGCTGGTTAAATGTCTAAGCATACAACTGGTATTCAAATTTTTCAGATTTTTCCCTCGGCTAAAGGTCTTTGCGCACTTCTTACAGATAACCTTGGCCTGATCATGAGGATTTTGTTCAAAAAAGTGCCACACTGCACTCTTCCTACTTTGGCAGACATTTTGCGGCCTAGCACGCTGTGATCTTTTGACCCTCTGGACAAGCTGTCCAGCAACTCTTTTGATGTTTGGAACCTGTCTTTGGAGTGCTCCGGGCCTGCCAGATAACAGCTGTTGCGATGTCGATGTCTGCTGTGGATGCTCTTCATCTGAGCTATTGGAAGCAGCACCCTCTTCCCCCAATGGATGCCAATCTGGGTCAACAACTGGGTCATCCATCACCTCCTCTTCTATGTCATGTGCACCTTCCTCTGTGTCACCGTGTATGGTGGTATAGTGTGCGGGAAGGGGCACCTGAGTCTCATCAGGGTCAGAATCTGGCTCTGTACACTGCGAGGACAATGTAGTGCTGTGAGTGAATGTACCAGCAGAATCATCCATCAGCGGCTGTGCATCAGTGCACTCCATGTCAGATTCATCTTGGCCTGGGTAATTCACCATTTCACTTGATAATCCAGGCATGGTATGTGAAAACAGCTCCATGGAGTAATCAGTAGTATGGCCTGCGTCATCCTTCAATCTTGGTTGGGGTGAAGGACACAAGGAAAGGTGTGGTTCATGAACATGAGCCTCCAATGACGACTCAGTGCTTTTACTTTTTACAACTGAAGAAGAGGAGGCGATAGAGCTGGAGGCTGAGTCAGCAATGTAAGACAAAACTTTTTCCTGATGCTCTGGCTTTAAAAGCGGTTTGCCAACTCCTAGAAAACTAAGCGTTCGAGGCCTTATGTAGCCAGACGATGACGCAGGGTCAGCACCTCCTGCATTCGGTCCTATTTTGCTCTTGCCACTACCATCAGATCCACCACCAACACCATCATTACCAGCTGCCAACCCCCGCCCAATTCCACGGCCTCTTCCACCAGCCTTCCTCATTTTTGGTAGAAATGTAGACAAAATCCAACAAACTACATAGTAATGTAAAACAAGGTACAAGGTGTCTATAGGACAGGGGAGATTTTGAATTTCTGCAGACACTTGTGGACACTGGATACTTTTGGATTGTGTGAGGCCCACTGATATCTGAGCGCTACGTGACAGGCTCGATGGCACAGCTGTGACCAAAGTGACTAGAGGATAAGGGAGATTTTGAATCTCTGCACACACTTTTGGACACTGGACACTTTTGGATTGTGTGAGGCCCAATGAATATCTGAGCGCTATGTGACAGGCTCAATGGCACAGCTGTGACAAAAGTGACTAGAGGATAAGGGAGATTTTGAATCTCTGCACACACTTTTGGACACTGGACACTTTTGGATTGTGTGAGGCCCAATGAATATCTGAGCGCTATGTGACAGGCTCGATGGCACAGCTGTGACAAAAATGACTAGAGGATAAGGGAGATTTTGAATCTCTGCACACACTTTTGGACACTGGACACTTTTGGATTGTGTGAGGCCCAATGAATATCTGAGCGCTATGTGACAGGCTCGATGGCACAGCTGTGACAAAAGTGACTAGAGGATAAGGGAGATTTTGAATCTCTGCACACACTTTTGGACACTGGATGGACACTTTTGGATTGTGTGAGGCCCACTGATATCTGAGCGCTATGTGACAGGCTCGATGGCACAGCTGTGACCAAAGTGACTAGAGGATAAGGGAGATTTTGAATCTCTGCACACACTTTTGGACACTGGATGGACACTTTTGGATTGTGTGAGGCCCACTGATATCTGAGCGCTATGTGACAGGCTCGATGGCACAGCTGTGACCAAAGTGACTAGAGGATAAGGGAGATTTTGAATCTCTGCACACACTTTTGGACACTGGATGGACACTTTTGGATTGTGTGAGGCCCACTGATATCTGAGCGCTATGTGACAGGCTCGATGGCACAGCTGTGACCAAAGTGACTAGAGGATAAGGGAGATTTTGAATCTCTGCACACACTTTTGGACACTGGATGGACACTTTTGGATTGTGTGAGGCCCACTGATATCTGAGCGCTATGTGACAGGCTCGATGGCACAGCTGTGACCAAAGTGACTAGAGGATAAGGGAGATTTTGAATCTCTGCACACACTTTTGGACACTGGATGGACACTTTTGGATTGTGTGAGGCCCACTGATATCTGAGCGCTATGTGACAGGCTCGATGGCACAGCTGTGACCAAAGTGACTAGAGGATAAGGGAGATTTTGAATCTCTGCACACACTTTTGGACACTGGATGGACACTTTTGGATTGTGTGAGGCCCACTGATATCTGAGCGCTATGTGACAGGCTCGATGGCACAGCTGTGACCAAAGTGACTAGAGGATAAGGGAGATTTTGAATCTCTGCACACACTTTTGGACACTGGACACTTTTGGATTGTGTGAGGCCCAATGAATATCTGAGCGCTATGTGACAGGCTCGATGGCACAGCTGTGACAAAAGTGACTAGAGGATAAGGGAGATTTTGAATCTCTGCACACACTTTTGGACACTGGATGGACACTTTTGGATTGTGTGAGGCCCACTGATATCTGAGCGCTATGTGACAGGCTCGATGGCACAGCTGTGACCAAAGTGACTAGAGGATAAGGGAGATTTTGAATCTCTGCACACACTTTTGGACACTGGACACTTTTGGATTGTGTGAGGCCCACTGATATCTGAGCGCTATGTGACAGGCTCGATGGCACAGCTGTGACCAAAGTGACTAGAGGATAAGGGAGATTTTGAATCTCTGCACACACTTTTGGACACTGGATGGACACTTTTGGATTGTGTGAGGCCCACTGATATCTGAGCGCTATGTGACAGGCTCGATGGCACAGCTGTGACCAAAGTGACTAGAGGATAAGGGAGATTTTGAATCTCTGCACACACTTTTGGACACTGGACACTTTTGGATTGTGTGAGGCCCAATGAATATCTGAGCGCTATGTGACAGGCTCGATGGCACAGCTGTGACAAAAGTGACTAGAGGATAAGGGAGATTGGATTGCTTTTAAAAAAGCAGTTTGCGGAGCAGTGGGTAAACAGCAATGCAGGAATGTCAGGAAGCCTTAGAAGGCAGCCCAACAACCAACACCACTGAAACACCACTATATAGCCTTCCCTTGCACTGCACACACAGTGACTGGTGTGTTGTGCAGGCCAAATTGCTAGCAGCAGAAGCAGTTTTTTTGTCTTCTCAGCAGGACAAAAAAAAAAAATTGGGATTGCTTTTAAAAAAGCAGTTTGCGGAGCAGTGGGTAAACAGCAATGCAGGAATGTCAGGAAGCCTTAGAAGGCAGCCCAACAACCAACACCACTGATACACCACTATATAGCCTCCCCTTGCACTGCACACACAGTGACTGGTGTGTTGTGTAGGCCAAATCGCTAGCAGCAGAAGCAGTTTTTTTGTCTTCTTCCCTGCCTAACGCTCTCCCTACAGAATCAGCAGCAACCTCTCCCTATACTAAGATCGGCAGAAGTAAGATGGCGGTCGGCGTGCACGCCCTTTTATACCCCCTGTGACGCCCACCAAAGCAAGCCAATCACTTGCATGCCCTTCTGAAAGATGGTGGTGACCCGTGCCTATGTCATCACGTTGCCCACAGTGTCCGTGGATCCTGATTGGCTGAAAAAGAGCGCAAAACAAACTTTTGAAACGCGACTTTGGCGCGTAAGTCGCCGACCTCGTGGCCGACCTCATCCTAGGGTCAGGTTTCCTTTCATGAAACCCGACTTTGCCAAAAGTCGGCGACTTTTGAATTTTTTCGACTCGTTTCGCTCAACTCTAGTCTCATCGTTGCCCACTAAAGTCACATCAAGATAGTTAATTTTATTTTTTTCGTGGCAGAAAGTGAAAGACAAATTGAAAGGATTATCATTCAGATAATTAACAAAGTTTGTAACTTCCGTGTCACTACCTTTCCAGATTAAAATCTGGTCATCTTGATACCATCCATAAAAATAAATTTTATCTTTGAAAATATTGTTTTCATCAAAGATAAATTTTTCATCCACTGGGGTATCCACTACGTTTAACATGTTCTTTTAACGAAAAGAAATAAAGGAATATTTTTTATAACTACCTTCCTGCCTGAGATCGCTGGAGATTACTGTGTGTTTGGACTTGTATCCGCCAGGCCAGGGCGGCTCCGTGCGACGGTGTGGTTCCTGCTATCCGGAGGACGCTAAGAGGTGAGCTGAAACATTTTTTTTTATAAAAAAAATCATTTATCTACTTTTTGTGCTCAAGTGACTTTTTTCCATTATTTGTGAGGCACCTTATATAATTGTATGTAAAATTGGTTCATTAATTTTAAATACATTAATAAATATGATTTTTTAAACAAACTCAATTGTTATCTTGGTTCTTATGTTGTGCACGGGACAATGGTACACGTCCATGTTCTCATTTGTTGATTATAGTAGTTTGAAATTGAACCATATATGTATGGACTTTGCTCATGTTGATATCTAATTATCCATTTAGGTATATAAAATCACAAATAAAAGGTATGAAATCCAGGTACTTGATGTTAGGGCTGGCGGAAAGAACCAAATAATAAAGAGACGGTAATAAGGTGCGTTCGCAGCCCGAGGTCCACTGTGCAGAGATGTTAACTGCTGCTCGGTAATAGCGGACA
Source organism: Dendrobates tinctorius (assembly GCF_039654945.1). Classification (NCBI taxonomy): domain Eukaryota; kingdom Metazoa; phylum Chordata; class Amphibia; order Anura; family Dendrobatidae; genus Dendrobates; species Dendrobates tinctorius. Next base: position 5,078,016 of record NW_027361910.1, read on the forward strand.
CTAAATGGCGGTATCGCACTGAACATACGTGGGTTAAATGCCACCCCATATGTAGTAGCAACTGTTAGTAGCGATGGGCTCTGTTGCTTCACAAAGCCACTATACCATGTAATACAAATTCCATACTTGGTTAACTGTCACAGGATGCAGCTGAGTCTGCAATAGTGTATGGTCACAAGATGCAGGGTAAGAGCCTCTCTAGACCCAGTAGATGCACGGCATTGCAACTGCAAACGCCACTAATAGATGCTGGCTACTGTGGAGTGCAGCCCAAGTGCACAGTGGCGTACAAGCAAAGCCACTCCTTGGCGCTGAAGCTAGGCCCTCACTCTGCCTCCTACCTACACTATCAGCCAAGGGACTACCTGGCAGGGCTGATCAACACATGCATACCAAGGGTAGGGGTTTTTTGATGAGTCAGTCACCAGAGACATTCAAAAGTGCATACAACACTCACTCCACATTGTCTATACTAGCACATGGCCGTGTGATCCTTTTATTACCGCAGCCTTCTGGGACCTTCCTGATGGCCCAATCCGAGCTTCTTGAGGACCTGAGCATGTGACCTCCGACCACCAATGAGTGTTCGTCTCCCGGGCATGCTCAGATGAGGAAAATCATGACTTAGTCCCAGGAGTGTGCTCGCTGCTGACAAATGCTGGATGCTATAGCTGAACCTGGGGCGGTAGCAGCAACCATACGCATAGCATTAGGCTGGGGTCACACTGCATTGAGGCAGTCCATTTAACGGACTGCCTTACACCGCGGTATAACGCGGTGTAAGGCAGTCCGTTAATGCTGCCATAGACCCCCATTATGTGGCGCATCGCAATGTATGCCATAAAGCGGCACGCGTTCGCGATGTGTCGTCAAACACTGATGGAGCTTCTGACGTGGGCTGCAGCGTCTGAGGCTCCATCACCTCTAGCACTGATGAATCATCAGCGCTAGCAGTATAGCATAACACATACTATGCTATAGCGTTAACGCAGTCCGTCAACGCTATGTGTTGAACGGGCTGTGTTAACGCTATGTGAACCTGGCCTTAGCCTGAGGAAGACGTGGGGACCGACGTTTCTGCTGAGCAGGAACCTCTGCAGCTGTAGAAGAATGGGAGGCTGCAGAGGACATGGCTTGAGATTCCCCCTGTGCAGTGGCGGGAACTTGACACATAACACTTGGTGCTCCTAAATAACAACAATCCAAACATTCACCAAGAATCAACAAGAACAATTAAAATGTATTAAATCCACAATGCTTTTCATCTTGAACCAGCTTTCTTCAGGAGCACCTGTACTTAGTTTAAACAGTTATTCAGGGCTTTCAGAGTCCCTTTAAGCTCAGTCATCATTAGAGTAGAATGATTCGGACCAGTTTGTGGGATTTTCCCTGCCCATTAATCCCAGACATCTGAAGATGGTATTTGGATCATTGTTATTTGTGAGTGCCAAGTACCTGGATTTCATACTTTTTATTGCTCTGTGATGGAATCTCTTTGGAGGACATCCCAACAGCTTACATTTCAGCTGCACCTTCTGTCATTTTCAAAATATGGTACACACATTTAGAGTTGTTCATCAGTTTCACAATCTTGCCATAGCACTATATTGATCTCCAACTTATTGCGCTCAGAAAGAGTCACCTTTTCTCACTATCTCACAGAGATATCCATGCAAATCATAAATATTCACTGGTGGTAAGACAAGAGCTTATTATTATAGACAGTTTTGATGAGTTACAATTGCATATCTAGCTGACTCAGCATGAGAATTTAAATCTGTGCTAATGTACTTTACTTTGGGGTTTAGAGAAGAATTGCAAGTTATTATTAGGATTAATGTGGCACATTTAATGCCTTTTTTATTTTTCATTTTTGTTTTCAATTTGCAGATGATCATAGGTTCATTAAAAGGCAGAAAGCATTGAATTCTACATTCTGAATTGAAAAGCATTTGCTTACCGTAGATGGTTTTGCTACAAGGGCAGAACATTGTGTTAACTGTGTCTGGGGACAATGAAGGAAAGAAAACATTGTGTATTTCACAGGTTAACTAATGATATCTACACTAAATGTGTGCTAATATATTTCCACTTAAATTGTGGCATTTACATTCTTTCCACACAACCAATTTCGCTGAGAATGATAGATTGTCCATGCATATAGGACCAATGTTGTCAGCATTTTAATGACTTCTGCCTTTATCAATCTACGTCCTCTTGCTCAGCCATATATATTGTGATATAGAATATTACTAACCATAATGACTCAAGAGAAAACTGAATTGTTTGTTGGCCTTGCTGACATTTATAGAAACAATCAAGAAATTATTCACAACTGCTTTTATGAGTAAAAGGCATAGAGAGAAAAAGGTTATTGGAAAGTTACATGTTTCAAAATGAGATTCTTAGGTATGTTTCAAGAAGTTATCATATCCATACACAGACATTTTTCAATAATTGTATCCATTTGCAGAGCTTTTGTAGAGCGTAAATTAACATTGGCCTGGGTTTTTGCTTCATTTAATGGAAAAAGGTATTGTATAAATATTCTAAATCGGTATAATATAGTGTTTTGTTACATTAATGTCAGTAGAAAATTGGTCCAGTGATGAGTGAATCTCTCTAAACTCAGGAAGATTCACTCAATTTGGGGTTTAGAGGACAGTGGTGGGCTAGATTCAGTTTTCATTGAAAAAAAATCAGACTGAATCTGCCAGGAATAGGTTAAAATAAACTAAAAACTCTCAGACCTCATTCAGACATCCATGTACCTGATTTTCTAATGGCTAGAAAACAAACCCATTATGAGCTATTCACAAGTCCATGTTTTTTTCACAGACTGTCTATACATGCAAAACTCATGGAGACATGTCCATTTTTCTCAGTTATTATGAAAGATAAGTACCAACACAAGTTTACGGGACTGTGAAAAACACATACAGCACACTGATGGACTCACTGATGGTAAAAAGGGACACATGGATGACATGTAAGGGGAGGCCAGGACTGTAGTCATGGTTAGAGTCACTGAATCATCTGCGTCCCGACCTTCCCTCACAGAAAACTGTATTTCACTTCTCAGCGTACCTGCATCATCAGTTTCAGGTCCCCCCAGGCATTCTCCAGGCTGCAATGGCCCCTCTTTCAGGCGACCCCCAGAGACACAGTACAGGACAACTTGAACATTGTCTTTACTTAATACTTCACACGTTACATCCACAGTTGGCACATCATGGAATTCACTTGTTTCCTCATCTTTCTTTTTAATATAGAAGGTTTGCCTTCATATCCCTTTAATTGCCTTTAATACTTCAATTGCCTTTTGCCTATTATTGCTAGAATTATTCTTATGACACTGCAGACTATTAGTCTCTGTTTCAAGGGGACTTGTTATCATATATGTTCTCTATAGTCAGCCACAACGTGTTCTGGGTACATTGTAAACAAGGTATTGACCCCGAGGTGATGGTGGGGACCACATGAGCTCCATCGAATTACATGTTGTTGTAAATGGTATAAAAGATTGCCTTGTATTTCATAACATCAGATAAAGTGATTTGCCCACGGCCCGTGTGAGCAGTACCTTTTGTCTCCAAACACTTGTAAATTAAGGGCGTAAAACTCCTAATTCGGACTCACTGGTGTGGCATATCTGACTCTGGGTCAGAACGAAAACAGCTATGACAGTTTGATGCCCAACGGGGACCGTGGAAACCAGCCTATTCAGAATCCGTATGTGGGAGCTTCCTGGGAGGTTGGACATGCAAAATCCAGCTGCAGCAGTTGAGAACATTTATTCTTACATTGATTTTGCGTTTGCAACCTCTCTAAGGATCTGTACATATCTCTGGGTAAGGCTGTACAACACGGTTCAAAAGAACCCACATCACCAGTGAGCAGTGAGTATGTCCGTATGAGAGTTGAATAATAGAGTAATAAGATAATAATTGTCATCTGTATTATCTGTAAATCTGTTCTGGCAATATACTAATATACTAACTGATTGTGTACTGGTGTACTGTGTAGCACAGAGCCTGGGATAGACTCTGTGCAGTGTTGATTTTGGATTGGCAGTAAACCATATGAGGCTGTATTTTGTATAGGGCTGTGGTTTTTGGTTGTTTTTGTTTTTGTTGATTCTTGTTGTTTAAGAAGTTGGCTTTGGTGTTCTCAGAGTGTCAGTGGACACTGCTGTAGTTTCATAAGGTGTTAATTCCAAAGTTCCAAAGTGCAAAATAGGCAGGCCGTGTGAATCCTTGTATGTATGTCTATGAGAACCTCTGAATGAGATGAGAGATGAGTAATTGAGTATAAGGGATATACATAAATCCCTAATTGATGAGGGATTCTGATTAGGAATGGTCCTCTGTATGTGACAGAGGACATTATTCAACTCACTTTGAGTTGAATTTGGCAGAGTGATTGAGATAAGGGATTTTTTGTTATCTTCTCTTTGTAAAATCAAATGACCACTGAAAAGGGAAAAATAATCCCTGAATGAGCACATATGAATGAATCATCACACATCATTTTGTGTCAAGAGATTGTTACCTTTCTAGTTCTTGTGGGAGATCCCGGACAGATATTTCAAATCTACATCTGAGACTGAATGAATTGAGTAATGATATAGCTCGTGTTATATGTGGCATTACATTGTAAAGTTTCCTGGATACATTTGGCCAGAAAAGGGCAAGTCTTGGTTACACACATTACACAGTTATCTGCTCTTACAGTGAAATCCCGTGATTCTGAGGGTTTTGTAGAAATTGATTTTGATTAAGTCTAAAGAACTACTGCATTCTGTTACTGTGTGAAGGACACTACTTTTCTAAAATTCTGATGGGAGGGGGGACTGAAAAAGCTGTGCGGTTCTCCTCTCCTCTCGTCTTATCTCTGCTGAGTGTCTAATGGGAGGGGGCACGGAGCTGCGCTCATGATTCTCTGTGTTTCTGTCCTTGGCGTAAATACTCGCTAGGAGATTTGTGCATTTTAAAGCAACAGTACTTTTGAAGTGGAATGAAATTTTGTAAGTTGAAGTTGGAAGTTGAAAGTAAAATATGGTGCCTAATTTAGAAGGAAATTGTAAGTGAATGTTTGGTCATTAATGTGCTTGAACCTGCTTCTAGTTGTGTGATTGATTTATAGCAAATTGAGGATCAACAAACGAGGTAGCCGACTGTATGGCTGATAAAGTAGGTTAGAGGCCTTTCACACCTGGGCCTTCTTACTTTAGTCAGCAGGTTTTTTGTTGTTGGTGAGAGACGAGGGCAAGGAGCCTTCTGGATACACCTTGGCAGGCTCACTCTGACTTGCAATGTGTGGCCTGTAAGACAAAGGTCCAGGCACACAGAAGGGCATTTCAGAAGAAAGATGAGCTGTCTAAGTTGAAGCAGCCTTCCCATGTTCCATGGAGCTGGGCTGGAAGGAAAAAGGCCTATTCCTATTCTAGCCAGCTGATCTAACGGGTGAGAGGCAGAGAGCCTTCTCGTTACATCCTGTAGGTCTACCAGGTGAGAGGCAAGGAGCCTTCCCGCTACACCTTGGCAGGCTCTCTCTGACTTGCTATGTGTGGCCTGTAAGACAAAGGTCCAGGCACACAGAGGGGGATTTCAGAAGAAAGGTGAGCTGTCGGGAGAAAAGGTTGAAGCCATGGGCAACTTCTGTGTACAGTCAGTGCCCCCAATGGGATCCAAGACAGCTATGCAGATTGTAAAAGACAGAAGAAAGGAAGAAGTAAAACAAGTGGGACCAATATTAAAAAAGGCAAAAAAAAGACCAGAGTGTGAATGTTTGGATGAACAAAAAGGCACAGACAAGGGAAGAAAATAGCAAGTGAATAAATGATGTTTGAGAATGTGCAGCAGTATGGAAGTAAGGTGTATTACGAATGTTTTGATTGACAAAGTTTAACCAGAGACCCAGACAAAACAGATGGACTTGAATAGACTGAATAGCTACTTGTGTGACCAGTGCTACTGACCTAAGCGAGTTGTGCTAAATCCTGTCCAGACAAGATCATATGTAGTGACATAAGAAGCTGACATAATAGTGTGGGTAGTGGGTAGTGGGGACATTGACCTTTGAAGAGTAAGCTGACAATAGACATCAGATGACCAACCACATCAGGACCTAGAAGGGAGATTAGAATAAGAAAGATGCAGGTGTATTATCCCTGGAGCCCCTCTGACCAGCTAGCTTTGCTGGAGCAGCTGCCTGACCCTGAAAATCAACCATTCCCGTTTTGCAGACACATAAAGGAAATACAGGAGACATAAGTGTACCTAGGCAGACCTAGAGAGGTTGGTGAGTTTAAAGGCAGGTGACGCACTAGGACATATAATTAAGACATACACAGATGTGGCAAAGAATCAGGCTTGGGGCATGGATGATCAATCTGCACGGTCTGGGGAGATGTACTGTGAGTCACTAAAACAGTGGGATACAGTGGAACAAACAGAGCAGTCTGTACTCCTGACTAACGTGACACAGCAAAAAGGAGAGTGTGTAGATATGTACTTTGGACAGTTACAGCTGAAATGGGCAGACATGGGGTACAGTCGCATAAACCCACTTGATGTGAATGCATCCATTGACGGTATGAACAAAGGCTTAAGAGACGCAGTACAGACAGCCAGACCTGAATGGAGATATGTAGATCCGAAAGACCTCCTTAAGGTAGCTAAAGTAGTTGAGCAAACAAGGACGATAAGACAACCTGTCATATATGCTGGAGCACAAGGAAAACAGTGGAGATGTAATAAGGGACCAAGGGACCTAGAAACAGTGAGGTGCTGAAATTGTGGTGCTTACAAAACATTGTTAGTGACAATACCCCTATGAATTTACTGTCATGATTAAAGTGGGGAAAAAAAAATAAAAGAGGAAACACTTCTTGTTTAAAGCAATACCCCTTGAGCCTAGCCAAATCAATGGCCCTGAGGAGGGATATTAAAGAGTATGATAAGGCAGGGGTTCTGGTGCAGAGATCTTCCCACTGAAACACCCCTTTGCATCCCATTAAGAAAAAAGGACCCAAGGGTTCCCCTGACACTTATAGAATGGTTCATGACTTAAGGGCTATTAATGATGTTACAGAAAGTGTGACCTCAATTGTCCCTAACCCACAAACATTACTGTCACAGGTCACAGATCCCAGCAACGTCAACATGTTTTACAGTCATTGATTTGGCTAATGCATTTTTTCTCTGTACCCCTGCACCCTGGCTGACAGTATCTTTTCCTTTACTCATAAAGGTAAACAACATTGTTGGACAGTCCTCCCACAAAGGGGAAAGAAATCCCCTGCCATCTATTCAGCAGCGATGGCAGGGATCCTTGAGTAGTGGCAATCATCTCATCCGCAGATTGCACTATTACAGTACGTGGATGACCTTTTGCTCTGCTGCCCGGACCAGAGGTCCTGCAGGGAAGCTACAGTTTCCTTGCTATGTCTTTTAGCAGAAAAGGGTTGCAAGGTCTCACGTGACAAATTACAGCATTGCAAACAAAAGGTGACATTTTTGGGACATTGTATTGCCGAAGGTACAAGACACCTGACTGAAGACAGAAAACAGGCAATTCAAAGTCTCCCTCTACCCAGGTCACATCAGCATCTGCGCACCTTCCTAGGTTTGGTGACCTACTGCAGGCCTTGGATAAGGTCTGCTTCACAAAATGATGCAACCACTTTATGACTGCTTGTCATCAGACCCCTAATGATCTCACTCAAAAAGCAATTGATTCCTTCCACTCCCTCAAACTTCTCATTGTGTCAGCCCTGGCCTTAGGCATGCCAAACTATGACCAGCCATTTTTCTTGTTTTGCACAGAGCAGGGAGGACATGCTACCGCAGTACTGACACAACAACATGGAGGGAAACAGAGACCAATAGCTTACTACTCAGCACAATTAGACCCAGTGATCAGAGGGTCACCTACTTGTGTCTGTGCGATAGGAACAGCTGCACTACTACTAGAAAAGGCATGTGAGAACACACTGACTTTTTCTTTGACAATTTATTCCCCAAATGACATTAATGCCATACTCGTACAAATGTAGGATAGGCGAAGGAGTGATCCAACAGGAATGGGGGGTGACCCACTTCTTGCCACCGACAGACATGAGACTGAGACAGGGGTTATATTCAACAGGTCCATTTTTATTGGCCACCTCTCTGACGATCACCGCCATGCATCACAGGAATTTCACAGTCATTTTGTTCACAGACCCAGGTACCTTCACTTCTTATTTTTACCATGGTGGCGTCCTTTGTGGCTCTTCTCATTGTGGCTGCCCTAGGCCAATCCACCACAGCGTTTCACCATTCCAAGTACACCATCCATTTGGCACCCCCAGACCATCTCCGTCTGCAGCTACTGTCCTCTGGGCCACCCCCTGTGACTGTCTCAACTGTCAATTCCTCTCTGGAGGCTTTCTGCCGTCTTGCTCTCTACAGCAGAACCTCCTTACTAGTGAGCTCCCTTGGCTGACAGACTTTCCAGAACCTTCCCTCAGCCTCTTATACTCCCAGTTCTGGTGGCTCCACCCACTATCACCTGACAGTTAATTCGACCAATGGCAGTTACACAGTCACACTCCTACACTCCCCACTGCCCTCTAATGGTCAAACTACAGCATGGCACCTTTTTATCTTAATCTCAGCACTTTTGTACCTACACTACGCTAACCCTCTGCCTCTTACTACAGGCAGATCTATCCGTCAGTTCAACCTCCCTACACTCTCCTTCCTTTGTCCATTGTCCTCGACAATCTTGTTCTGGGGGTACGTTGTACTGGGGGCCTGACTCAAGGACCACTGTCTGTCTACCTTCTTCCTGTCTCGTCGTCCTGTCAACTTGAACACGTCATGGTCGGCATACTCCAAGTACCTTGGACCTGTTGAACACACTTTTTTTTATAACATTTCAACATGTCAAATTTACTACACACTTTACCATGTTTATTGCAATGCATTTTTATAAAAACACATTTTTTTTTAGCCTTTTACTTTTTTTTTTTTTAAACCACAAACAATTCACTCTTAAAAAATGAAAATATTAACCAAATGAGGACAGGGGTGCTCCCCCTTCCTTTGAGAAAAACACTCCCTTTAGGCATTCCCACTTCTCCAGGAGGAGGATCTTCTTTCTTATGGGGATGCGGAACAGTCCCCTTTATTGTGCAACAGTGCACTGCAGTCCCGGCAGTCTATTAAGGTGCTCTGGGCCACCTCCTGGCGGCCGATGTTTCGCCAAACAGGAGACTCCACAGCCGTGGGGTCTCTGGAATGCTTGTAGTCTCCCTGGGCCTCGAGTGTCCCTAATGCTCGAGACCCAGGAGTCCTCGTCTCTTTATGGGGGCTTGTACCCCTCAGGGTAGGCGATGACGGCCACCGCATAGTGTCCGCGGGGGCAATATTCTTTGTAATAGGAGACTAAGTCTCCCTCCCGCGGAACCCGGCCGTGTTTGATGGAGGCCACTTTTAAATAAATCTTATAGCCGGTGGTGAGATCTCTAATAAAACCGTAGCCTTTGCCGGTGTCCATATACACCAGCCACCAGTATGACTGAGGAACAGACATGGCGGCCTCCCCCTTTTCATGGAGTAACGCCCACAACTCCCTTTCCTTGGCCTTCTTCTTTTCAATAATTCCGCAACCCAAGCAGAGGGTCCGGTATAGGCTGCAGAGTCCGGTGGGCGGGCCGCAGCCGAGAGTGGAGCAGAGGCGGCCGCAGACATTGGGGAGCAGGCCGCAACCGGAGTAGCGGGCGGGGCAGAAACGGCCACAGGTGACATCGGGCAGGCTGTGTAGACGGCCGCAGCAGGAATCAAGGCGGCCGTGCGCTCCAATGAGTAGGTCGCAACCGAGGCCGGGGATGGTACAGCGGCGGCCTCGGGTGTTGGTAAGTAGGCTGCGGTGACCTGCGGCGGGCCCGAAGTGACAGCAAGCTCTGGTGAATAGGCCGCAGCTGGAAGACAGATTACGGCAGGGGCAGCCGTAGGTTCGCTCCGCATCGGCGCCACCGGGCGGGGCACATCGGGATGATTGCCAGGAGTCATGAAGTCATCCAGGGCCATCGCTGAAGAGCGGGAGGTCAGCCGGGGAAGTTAGAGGCCGGCGTCAGGGTCCGGAGGCCTGTTTTTTGCACTGGACATGGGGGTGGGATCTGCTTGCGATGCCACCGACTGGGCTGGGGGAACGCTCACCTTCCCCGGTGTCGCGGCTCCCAGCAGGCTTTCCCGCAGCTCCTCCAATAGCCATGGATCTTCACCCTGCCATCCAGCAGGGCCGGCCTCCAGGCCTGAGGCCTCCGCGAGAGGTCCTTGTGCAGCTTCCTCCAACGGCTGCTGCAACAGGGCACGGGGTACCGAGAATGACTCCCAAGGGCAGGTCTTCTAGTGGGTTTCAACCTCCTGACACCATTTCCACTCTAGACGACCGAGGCCACTGCAACTGCAGCATCGCATATCGCCCGAGTTCCCGAGGCTCAATGGCGCCAAGCAGCTACAACCTGTCTCTTCACTAGGGCCACTCCCGCTCGGAGGTGGGGCGTTGGTCAGCTCCTCCACCCATCTTCCAAGGTCCAGCATGGGAGGGAGGCTGTCTCCTGATGTGAGCAGCTCCCCCCAGGGGCGGATGCGACACAGTCTCAGATTGACCATTACGGCTGCAAACTCCTGTGTCTCTTCCTGATGCTGAAATGCCACAACCATTTTAACAGTACACTTTTCTGCTCTGGTTTTACTTAATGGCAGCCAGCAATCTGAAGGACAGCCCCCAAATTGTATTCCACAGAGAAAGAAAAAAAAAAATTCTTCTCCCCGTACAGCTTGGGGGCCTTTGGTACTTGGTGGCAGGCTTGCCGCTGAAGATGTAGTATTTGAGGCAATTATCCTGCCGACTACGCCAAATGTAGGTTAGGCGAGGGAGTGATCCAACAGGAATGGGGGGTGACCCACTTCTTGTCGCCGATAGACACGAGAATGAGACAGGGGTTATATTCAACCGGTCCATTTTTATTGGCCGCCTCTCTGACGAACACCGCCATGCATCACAGGAATTTCACAGTCATTTTGTTCACAGACTCAGGTACATTCACTTCTTATTTTTACCATCGTGGCGTCCTTTGTGGCTCTTCTCACTGTGACTGCCCTAGGGCAATCCACCACAGCGTTTCACCATTCCAAGTACACCGTCCGTTTGGCACCCCCAGACCGTCTCCATCTGCGGCTACTGTCCTCTGGGCCACCCCCCGTGACCGTCTCAACTGTCAGATCCTCTCTGGAGGCTTTCTGCCGTCTTCCTCTCTACAGCAGAACCTTCTTACTAGTGAGCTCCCCTGGCTGACTGGACTTTCCAGAACCTTCCCTCAGTCTTTTATACTCCCAGTTCTGGTGGCTCCACCCACTATCACCTGACAGTTAATTCGGCCAATGGCAGTTACACAATCACACTCCTATACTCCCCACTGCCCTCTAATGGTCAAACTACAACACGGCACCTTTTTCTCTTAATTCCAGCTCTTTTGTACCTACACTGTGCTACCCCTCTGCCTCTTACTACAGGCAGATCTATCCGTCAGTTCAACCTCCCTACACAAGTTCAACCAAAACATCTGTCCATGGCCAGACAGCTCCGATTTGAATGTGCTCTACTAATTACTGAGTATGTCATCCTCAAAAGGTCTAACATTTTGAATCCAGCCTCCTTCCTGTCTGTGGATTCAGAAAAGTGGGAATTGGTGACCGTATTAGCAAGTGAGCAGGAATACTTTGACATGACGCATGAACATGACTGCATAGAACTGATGAGTCAGGAGACAGTGGGTTTTGCAGATGCTCATGAAAAACCTGTTCCTAATACAGATTCTGAGTTTTCTTTATTGTAGATGGCTCCAGATACCACCAGGATGGACGATTCTACACTGGATATGCAGTAGTATCCTCTCATGAGGTAATCCGAGCTGAACCACTCCCTCCTCACTTGGCACAGGAGGCAGGGTTGAAGGCACTCACTGAGGCGTGTAGAGCCGCTGCAGTTAAAGTCGATAATATTTACACAGATTCGAATTATGCATGGGGAATAGCCCATGATTATGGCCCTATCTGGAGAAGCAGAGTGTTCCTTACATCAGCTGGTAAGCCCATTAAAAATGCAGAGCTGGTGAAACAATTGATGGAGGCATTGATGTTACCAGTCCAGGTTGGCATTGTCAAGGTAAAAGCACACACAAAAGGTGACTCCGTGGAAGTAGAGGGCAACAGAAGGGCGGACGATGGTGCTAAAGTAGCAGTGGAAGGTGGCAGGGAAGGGAGCAGTGGAAGGTGGCAGGGAGTCAGCGTATTCCAGCCACACTGAGCCTAGATGTCTTGAAATCTCTCCAGCAAAAGGCTTCCCAAACAGAGAATGAACACTGGGGGAGACTGGGAGCTGAGCTGAACTCAAACGGAGTATGGGAGAATAAGAATAAATTTTGCCTACTGAAGTCCCTGTTCCCAATCATGGCGCAAGCAACACATGGCCCCACTCATGCCTCAAAAAGTCACATGTGTGCCATGGTAGATGCCTTCTGGATCGCTCCTGGTTTCAGTTACGCAGCCGCGAAACTCGTACAATCATGCCTCATCAGTGCACAGCACAACCCAGGTAAAACAGTAAACGTCCCTAAGAAAGCGACACCTAGGCTTCTCTACCCATTTCAGAGATTGCAGATTGACTACATACAGCTACCAAGGTAGGAGTGTATGCAAATGTCCTAGTATGTGTAGATCTCTTCTCTGGTTGGCCGGAAGCCTATCCGGTAAAATGTGAAAATGCTAAAATTACTGCAGACATACTGATGAAAGAACTGATCTGCAGGTATGGTGTCCCAGAAACCGTAGAAACCAATAGGGGTACACACTTCATGGGAGAAATAATGAGGGAAGTCATGCAGGCTCTGAGTGCACAGCAAGCATTTCATACACCATATAGACTACAAAGTAGTGGGAAAGACTAAATGGGACACAAACTGAAAATTCAAAAGGCCATGGCAGACACAGGAAAGAGCTGGGTAGAGTGCTTGCCTCTTGCACTCTTTTCAGTCAGACACACTCCAAATAGAAAAACAGGTTTGTTTCCTTTTGAAGTCCTGTTTGGTAGTGCACCAAAGACTGGTCTGTACTTCCCACAGGTGCTACAAATGCAACACGGTGCTAGGACAGCCTATGTCGAGGCATTGCAGAAAAGACTTAATGTGGTACTTGTGTTTTCATCCATCCCAGATCCTAATGTCAGTGCAGATGTGCATCAGCTGAATCCAGGTGTTTGGGTGGTTATACGTAGACACATGAGAAGGAGCCTGGACCCACAATTTGATGGCCCCTTCCAAGTCCAGCTGACCACATCCACCTCTGTAAAACTTGAGGGAAAGCCCACCTGGATCCACGCCAGTCACTGCAAGAAGGTCCTTTCAGCAGCAGAATGACTGTTCTCCTAATCACCTTGCTGGCAGTGATAGGGTTACTGCACTCTACAGAGACACAGGACAAACTCTTAAATGCTGACTGGGACAACAAACTTATTCGGCATCATGCTCTTCTCATAAAGGACATGGAAGGACAGAAACCAAAAGCCTGTTGGATCTGTACACACAGCCCAGTATCTGCGAGGACTATGCCGTACTTAGCCTTACCTCTAGAGCCATGGGAGGTATTAACCCCACACTGCATACACAATGAGACTTGGACTCTAGGTTTTGGGGAAAAGATGTGCCCCGTGATATATCTGCCTCATTGGCTATAATCGGATGGGCCGCTAATCCCTGGTTTCGGTTTAATACAACGCGGCCTAAGGCACAAATGTGAAGGAGGAATGTGTCAAATAATTAGTCCCACCTGTTGTAATTATATCGACCCTGCTGGCAATCTCCAGATCAGGGCCAGTATAGACAAAATAGGTGAACTTTAAGACCAATGGTTAAAACAACACAGCGCAAACAGAGACTCCTGGTGAGGTAACGCATTCTTTTTTAATCCAGCAAATTGGTTTAATGGCCTGGATTTTTTTTTTGGCATTGTACAGACTTGTATGCAAATTTTGTTGGTTTGCTTATTGTTTTATGTAGCCATAAAAGCACTAATATATGTATTACTTAAGCTACTGAATAATGTATGTGTAAAAAAAAAATCTAAGGCTGAACCTTCTGTAGTGTATCATAGACCCCAGATAGCCATTGCTGATGGGGAAAGTGAGTGTCCACACTGAGGGTGGATGGGCGAAGCACGTAGGAAGCCCCCTTTATGCGTACTAGACCCATGAGACATTAGCTCCTTTGTGGACATCAGCTGACCCTGTGGCAAAGGTTATACCATTTACAAAAGGGGGAAATTGATATAGAAGGGTTGCCTTCATATTCCTTTAATTGTCTTTAAGGCTGAGTGCAGACGGAGTTTTGAGCCCTGCCGATTTTTCCGTGCAGAATGGAAGAAAACCGCAGGTCAAATGACCTGCATTTTTCCTGCGGATTTCTTCCATTTTTCACGCGGTTTTCATGCGGTTTTTGTGCGGTTTTCCATTGCGGTCTTCCCCCTGCGGATTTGGTAACAGGGGAGATAGAAAACCGCACAAAAGAAGCAACATGCTGCGGATTTTGTACCGCAGGAAAACCGCGCGGAAAAATCCGCAGCGTCTGCACAGCGTTTTTTTTTTTTCATTCATTTTAAAGGTACTGTACATCACAATGCGGATATGCAACGTTTCTGCGCGGTAAAATCCGCTGCGGAAACGCTGCAAATCTGCATCGTGTGCACATGGCCTTATACTTCAATTGCCTTTTGCCTATTATTGCTAGAATTATTCTTATGACACTGCAGACTATTAGTCTCTGTTTCAAGGAGACTTGTTATCATATATGTTCTCAATATTCAGCCACAACGTGTTCTGGGTACATTGTAAACAAGGTATTGACCCTGAGGTGATGGTGGGTAATGGTGGGGGCCACATGAGCTGCATCAAATTACATATTGTGGTAAATGGTATAAAAGATTGCCTTGTATTTCATTATGTCAGATAAAGTGATTTGCCCACGGACCATGTGAGCAGTCACTTTTGTCTCCAAGCACTTGTAAATTAAGGGCATAAACCTACTAATTCGAACTCACTGGTGATCTGGCATATCTGACTCTTGGTCAGAACGAAAACAGCTACGACACCTATTTGCTAACGCTTCTGTGCAGCACATGTCTGGACCGGACCATCTTAGACTGCTCCGCAGATCCTTCCTGGTCTAATCTCATCATTATTATTATTATAGATTTTTATAGTGCCATTTATTCCATGTCGCTTTACATGTGAAAAGGGGCAAATATAGACATAGGACAAACATAGCCATGATGACAATTCCTTCTGCATGTTTCGCCCCAGACTCGGAATTAACAGACACCCACTTGGTTGCCTTTTGTAAAGCATCCGGCCCATCTGTACTGTTCCCATCGAAGCTCCAACTTCCTTCAACTTCTCATTCCAACCGACTCCTGCCATAAGGGCGTCCGCCCTGGCTATGAGTTGCCCCATCTTTCTTCTCCTGTACTTGCCCACTGCAATGATGCCCAGTGGCCATGAATTACGTGGGCTGCAGCTATTTAATGTTGTGTGGCTGCCAAGCCGTCCAAGCCTATAGCCCATGTGGACACTTCAGGCACCCTGGCCCCATCTGAACTAACTTCCTAAAAACTCCTGTCTTACCTTCTAGCAGCCCCTTCTACACTTAATCCTCTATACACTAACTATAGCCTATTCTAACTGTGCACACTAGAATGCCCCCATCTAGTGGCCCACAAACAAACTACACTTACCCTTATCTATGAGAACTATAATGCTAAGGTGCCCCCCCCTCTAATGTCCGAAGGGTGTACTTCACTTTCCCTAACTTGTACAGCCGTAGTAAACATTATTACATTATAGGAACACAACACAATATACATAGCATAATATACATAGTCCTACAGAGAATGGTAACACATGTATGAATGTGGCAGTACCATAAATGTAAGCGGTAATACATATTACTATGTAGCAGTACCCCAAATATTAACATAGACATTACCAACATTAGCACATGTAAACATCAACACACTGAGAAGAATTAAAGGAAGTTGAGCAAGGAGGTAATTCTATCCAATCCCCTTACAGACACACTGATGGAAAAAGTAGACACAGTTCAAACACTGATGACACACTGTGCCAAGACGATGACACTGGTACCATTTTTTCACATATATGTTTAAATACAGATGTTTGAATGAGGCCTTATACTCACCTATCGATGGTCCACACCATACCTGTCCCACCACAGCACCATTCTCCAATCAACTCTTCTTCAGCTCGCCTACGTTTGTAGCATTAAAGTTAAAGATGTTCATTACACCCCACGTGACAGGGGCTATAAGGAGACATAGGCTGAAGTGAAGTCGATTAGAGGACTGGAAAATGGTGGAACATGGTGAAGGCTGAAAAGAGGCGAGTATAAGAGTTTGTTGCTTTTATAGCAATTGCTGGCCCTAATAATCATGTAAAATGGCAGCTGGACAACTGCTATTTTGCTACATTTGCCCAAATCAAAGTTCAAAAATTCATATTCTTTAGAGTCCAATTTTTTTGCTACATTTTCTTGCAAAAAAATGATTCTTTTAAAATTGATTTGCTCATCTCTAATAATGACTAATTTGATTGTATGTACAGTGGCATGTGAAAGCTTGGGCACACTTGGTCAAAATGACTGTTATTGGGAATATTTAACCCCTTTATCCCCAAAGGTGGTTTCCATGTTAATGAACAAGCCAATTTTTACAATTCTGACCACTGTCCCTTTATGAGGAAATGCAATTTTCCAAATTTGAATTTTCATGTCCTTAAATCACAGAGATATGTCACACAAAATACTCAATAAGTAACATTTTCCATATGTTTACTTTACATCAGCACAATTTTGGAACTCAAATTTTTTTTCGTTAGGAAGTTATAAGTGTTACAAGTTGAACAGTGATTTCTGATTTATACAACACCATTTTATTTTAGGGACCACATCTTATTTGAAGTCACTTTGAGGGATCTCTGTGATAGAAGATACCCAAAAGTGACATCATTCTAAAAACTGCACCCTTCAAGGTGCTCAAAACCACATTCAAGAAGTTTATTAACCTTTCAGGTGCTTCACAGGAATTTTTAGAATGTTTAAAAAAATGAACATTTAACTTTTTTCCACAAAAAATGTACTTCAGATCCAAATTTATTTATTTTCCCAAGGGTAATAGGAGTAATTGGAACACAAACATTGTTGTGCAATTTGTTTTGAGTATGCTGATGATATCCCATACGTGTGGGTAAACCATTGTTTGGGCTCATGGCAGAGCTTGGAAGGGAAGGAGCTCCGTTTGACTTTCACAATGCAAAATTGTCGCATTTGGAGAGCCACTGATGTGCCTAAACAGTGGAAACCCCCTGCAAGTGACACCATTTTGTCAACTAGACCCCACAGGAGCTTATCAAGATGTGTGGGGAGCACTATTAACCCCCAAGTGCTTCACAGAAGTTTATAACGTAGAGCTGTGAAACTAAAAAATAACAATTTTTCCACAAAAATTATATTTTTGATTTTACCAAGGGTAAAAGGAGAAATTGGACCGCAAAAGTTGTTCTGCAATTTCTTTTGAGTACATCGATACCCAACATGAAGGGGAATACTACTTTTGAGGCAGAGTGCAAAGCTCCAAAGGGAAGAGGTACCATATTGGAGTTCAGATTTTGCTGTAATGGTATGAGGGTGCCATGTCACATTGGCAGAGGCCCCGAGGTGCCAGAACAACAGAAACCCCTATATGTGAACTCATATATATTACAAACTACACTCCCAATGAATTCATCTAGGGCAGCAGTGATAATATTGACACCATGCTGCACAGAATTTTATACCACTAAGAGGTGAAGAAAGAATACATTACATTTTTGCCACTAAATTGTTGTTTTAGCCCCAAGTTTTTAATTTTTCTAAGTGCTAATAGGAAATTTTTTACAACAAACTGAGGTCCATTTTTTTCTGAGTGTGTAAATACCCTACATGTAATCAGGAAGTATTTTTCAGGCAGGGTGCAAAGCTCAGAAGGCAAGGAGCGCCATATTTTACTGTTATGGTTTGCAGATGCCATGACCCACTGGGAGAGCCCATGAGGTGCCAAAACAGCAGAACCCCCCATAAGTGACCCCATTTAATTAACTACACCTCTCAATGAATTAATCTAGGGGTGCAGTGATCATACTAACACCATGGGTGTGTCACAGAATTTTGTACCACCAAAATTTTGTTTTCACCCCAGATTTTACATTTTCACACAAAAAGTGGGCACCAAAATGTGTCCCACAATTTCTACTGAATGTGTCAATACCCCATATGTAGCTGTACAGTACTAATTAGCCATACAGAGAGATTCAGGAGGAACAGAGTGCTATTTGTCTATTCAAGTGAATGGGTCTGTGCACATGTCAGTATGTTTCCACAGGCCATAGGTCCATGGGTAAAACATGCTGACATGTCCATTTTTAATGTCAGTGCAGGTCGCACAACGTCCCATCATGTGCACATGCATAACACACATGGATGTCATCCATGTGACACACATCGGCGCTGGGGAAGAAGCTTTACAGTAAGCGTTGTTCCCTGGCACCGGGTGCTGAACACAGCTCTCATCATTCTCCCCTGCTCTGCTAACAATATAGACGTCATACAGGTTACCTCCAGTCAGTGAAGCTCCGTTCACAGGCAGGCTGAGCTGTTGTGAGATCTGGTGAGATTTCCGCTAGCACCTTGAGTGCTCACAGCTCAAGATGCTAGCAGGGAACTCAATGCAGTTCAGCCCAGCTAGGAAAGGAGCCTCAGTGACCAGTAGTAACCTCTGAGATGTCACCGTTGGTCACTGATGCTCCGTTTCCAGCAACTAATTCACCAGTGGTTCTCAGGCTGGATGGTCGCATCTTGGCACCATCCCGGTTAAAAACTAATTATAGCCCAGACATTGTTTACGGTGTGGGACAGAATGACCGATAGGTATGGTATACTGTTGTTTTTTTTATTTTTGTTTTATTACAGGAGAATGATGGGCTTCGGTGGAATAGGCTTTTGGTGAGTATAGGTATGTTTGTTATTTTTAAATGAAAAAGTAAAACTGTGCTATATTTTATTTCTAATAAAAGACTATTCTGGCTGTGTTTTTACTTACAATACAACTATAGGATTAGTAATGGATAGGTGTCTTACAGTCGCTTCTCCATTACTTAACTGTGAGCTTGATGTCATCTGACAATACAAAGGTGAAATCAACCCCACAAATATGAACCCCACTTGCCACCGCTACAGGGCAAGTGGGAAGAACCGGGCAAAGTGCCAGAATTGGTGCATCTAATAGATATGACTTTTCTGGGCAGCTGGGGGCTGCTATTTTTAGGCTGAGAAATCAATATTCATGGCCTGAGAATACCAGCCCCAGGTGTGTTTTTTGTAATTATTTTTTTAAATAATTAAAAAAAAATAGCATGGGGACCCCTCCATTCTTGATAACTAACCTTGCTGAAGCTGACAGCTGAGGGCTGCAGCCTCCAGCTTTGCCTGGCTGATTATAGAAAATACAAGGGAACCCATGTTGTTTTTTTAATTTATTTACTTATAGTGCAGGCAGCGACTGATGAATACCCCAATCAGCCTCTCCTGCTATCACTGTTATTAGCTGCAGTAGGGGAAGGCTGATGGGAGTAATAGTCCCATCAGCTGCCACATGCTGTCTCTTTTATCACTTAAATATAACTCTCAACATTCCCCCTGCTCATGCCGAACGCAGGCAGAGTTGATGTTTTTATTGGCACTACTTTCGGGCACATGACATTTTTTGATTGCTTCCTATTCTGATTTTTGGGAGGCAGAACAAACAAAAACCAGCATTTCTTGAATCTCTTTTGGGAGGGGGTTTATGCCATTCCGTGTGTGGTAAATTGATAATTCAGTTTTATTCTTAGGGTCAGTACAATTACAGCGATACTTCATTTATATAGTTTTTTTATGTTTTGGGGCTTTTATACAATAAAAACTATTTTATAGAAAAAATAATTATTTTTGCATTACTTTATTTTGAGAGCTATAACTTTTTTATTTTTTCGGCTGATGGAGCTGTATGGCGGCTTGTTTTTTGCGGGACAAGATGACATTTTCACGTTTATTTATATTCATCTTTTTGATCGCATGTTATTCCACTTTTTGCTTGGCCGTATAATGATAAAGCTTTGTTTTTTGCCTTTTTTTATGGTGTTCACTACAGGGGTTAACTATTGAGACAGTTTTATAGGTTGGGTCGTTGCGGACGCAGAGATGCCAAATATGTTTACCTTTATTATTTAGATTTTTTTTCATTCAAATATTTATTTAGATACAGAATATATATTGATTTTTATTATTATTATTATTATTATTATTATTATTATTATTATTATTATTGATTTTTTAAATATTTTTGCAATTATTTAATTTTTTTTTTACTTTTTTCTGACTTTTTTACTTAGTCCCACTGTGGGACTATCACTTTTTGCAGGCTGATCGCAAGGGAATGAAGCAGCATTGCCATGCCATAGAAACGGTCAGCTCTGAACTGACAGAGACTTGCTGATCATGCACTGCGCATGATCACCACGTTTTATAGCTCTGGTGACCCGGATGTCGTCATGATGACATCAGGTCACCATGGCAATGTTCGGGACTCCGCATCATGTCATGGGGTCTCTGATCCAAAGACAGAGGGGCTGTCAGCCCTCTGCCAGCTTCTGGAATGATGCAATTGTGTTCGATAGTAGCATTTTGGGAGTTAAAGTGGTCTGTGACTGCTCCTGGCATCTAGATCCAGGTGTCAGCTGTAGGAATCAGCTGACACACGGTGGCGATCACCCCCACACCCCAAGTATGCACGGAGGATCGCGATAACAAAATGATCCATCCCTGGTCAAATAGGCCCAGGTCACATGGATGTATCATTATGTCCAATGTCAGAATGGGGCTGAACAAGTTAAAGGTGAAATGATCTCTAAAAGGCCTAATGCTAAATATGACACATTCCTTTTGGATTTGAGGCAAAAAAAAAATATGTTGCCTTTTTTTCATTTTAAAAACTATAAAAGAAAAATGGGATGATGCAAAAAGTTGGTAGCCCTTAAATATTTTTGTGCTCAGATACCTTTGACCAAGGTTTCAGACCTCAATTAGCCTGTTAGGGCTATGGTTTGTTCACTGTCATCATTAAGAAAGGGCAGGTGATGCAAATTTCCCAGCTTTAAAAAACCCAGCCTCCTCTAACCTTGTGCCAAAAAACAACAGCCATGAGTTCTTTTAATCAGCTGCCTAGCACTCTGAAAATGAAAATGGTGGAGGTCCACAAAGCAGGAGAACGCTATAAAAAGATAGCCTTACAAGTTGTCCTTTCCTCAGTTTGAAATATAATTAAGAAATTGAAGTTAACAGGAACAGTGGAGGTCTTGAAGACACATCTAACTTTCAGTGGGAGATGCACATAGGATTGCTAGAGAGGCAAATAAGAAGCCCCACTTGACAGCAAAAGGGCTTCAGAAAGATTTAGCAGACTCTAGAGTTGTGGTATGTTGCTCTACTGTTCAGAGACACCTGCATAAATGTGGCTTACATGGAAGATTCATCAGAAGAAAACCTCTCCTGTGTACTCACCATAAAATTCAGAAATATGCAAAAAAAAACCTAAACAAACCTAATATATTTTGGAAACAAGTCCTGTGGATCGATGACATTAAATAAGAATTCTTTGTCAACAATGATGAAAGCAATGTGTCGAGAAAAAAGGGCACAGAATTTCAAGAAAAGACCATCTCACCAACCATTAAGCATTGGCGTGAATCAATCATGATTTGGGGTTGTGTTGCAGCCAATGGCATGGAGAACATTTCAAAGATAAAGGGAAGAATGGATTCAATTCAATTTCAACAAATTCTTGATGCAAACATAACATTGTCTGTAAAAAGATGAATTTGAAAAAAGTATGGCTTCTGCAAATGAATAATGATCCTAAACACACATCAAAATCCACAATAGAGTATATCAAAAGGCACAAGCTGAAGGATTTAAAATGGCCCTCACAGTCCCCTTACCTGAACATCATTGAAAATCTGTGGCTAAACCTCAAAATAGCAATGCATGCAAGATGAACCAGAAGTCTCACAAAACTGGAAGAATTTTACAAGTAAGAATGGATGAAAATCCCTCAAACAAGAATTTAAAGAATCTTAGCTGGCTGCAAAAGCGTTTACAAGCTGTG
The DNA here is from genome assembly GCF_039654945.1 of Dendrobates tinctorius. Classification (NCBI taxonomy): domain Eukaryota; kingdom Metazoa; phylum Chordata; class Amphibia; order Anura; family Dendrobatidae; genus Dendrobates; species Dendrobates tinctorius. The sequence continues at coordinate 5,100,371 of NW_027361910.1, forward strand.
ATACTTTCAAAAAAGGGTACAACTAAGTATTAATAATGCAGGGTGCCCAAACTGTTGCATTGGCCCATTTTCCTTTTTGTACCATTTTAAAATGCAAAATATGAAAATATATATACAATTCTGGCAAAAATTAAGAGACCACTGCACAGTTTTATATAAATCATCTTCTCTACATGTCTGACAGTCTTTCCATTCCAGTGTCAGTTGAATTCCAACCTGATTACACCTCATTCTACTTATTGTGCTTCTGATTAGGTGATCACCTGAACCAAATTTTATTTAACGACAGAAAGTATAAAAAACCCTGCTGTGGTGTTCACAAGACTCTTGCAATAGGACAAGCAGGATGGCAAAACATGTTCTACTAATATCCCAAAAGTAATAGGAATGAAAAAATAACTTTTAACCATGAGTTAAAAAGAATGAGTTAACCAAGGAGTTGAAAAGAAAAGTCTTGAGTGAGGAAAAGAAGGGCTTAATTCTGGCTTTACTAACAGACGGATACAGTGAGCATCACATTGCCTCCATCCTTAAAATTTCTAAGACGGCATTCCATTACAACAAGGTCAAGCAGCACACATTGGGGACAAAAAAGCTACAGATCGGTAGAGGGTGAAAACGACTCTCCACTGACCGGGATGACCGTCATATTATTCAAATGTCACTCAGCAACCGCAGAATGACATCAAGTGACCTACAAAAGGAATAGCAATTGGCATCTGGGGTGAAGTGCATGGCAAGAACAGTTACTAACAGGCTCCTAGAGGCAGGGCTCATGTCATATAAAGGTACAAAAAAGCCTTTCATCAATGGGAAACAAAGGAGAGTGTCAGGCGTCGGGTTTCTCCCTCTGCACAGGAGGAATCCCGAGCCTTGCCTTCTGCAGTCTCCCATTCTTCCCTGACCGCAGAGGAGGCTGCTCAGCAGAGGCATCGATACCGGCGTCTTGCTCTGGCTAACACTGTCGGTATGGTTGCTGCTGCCACCCCTGGTCCAGCTATAGCAATCCACGCTAGCCAGCAGTGAGCAGCTCCTGTTGCTAAGTCCTTATTTTGGTCCACTGAGCATGACCTCTCATTGGTCGGAGTGTTATGATTGAGTCACCGTAGGAGGCAAAAACAAAAATGCTAGCTAAGTCCAGAAAACCAGAGAGGTTGGCAGCTATCAGATTGCAGACCCCTGATCCTATCACAACAACTAACAGTAGCCGTGGGGGGTTCCTACGATGCCCTAGACCCCTCGATCACAGCCGGAGAATTAAATGGGCCTAAAGAAAGAAAGGGGAAATCTAAACTGCCCCAGAGCAGACCCCAAAGCAATAGGCAGCCCCCAACATATAATGACGGTGAAACAAGATGAAAACACTAACACAGACAGAAAGATAGACTGAGCAAAGATGGGGCCCAAACTACCTAGATAGGAAAGGACAGGAAGGCTGCTGTCTGCAATCCGTGAAAAACCCTATGAAAATAAGAGCCAACAGACTGACAGTGAAAAAGGCCCTGAAGACGCTAGGCTTCAAAAAAGCTATGTCAGTACTCAGGAATATTCTGAAGACAGAGCAACCGGCAAAAGGAGATTCAGCTCATCCCAGCAGGGAATGGCAGAATCCAGAAAAGCAAGGAAAACAAACACAAAACATAAATGCAAACAGACAAAGCAGAAACTTAGCTTTAGGGAAGCAGGAATCAGACTGGTGTCCTAGAAGTCCACAGAGAAATCACCCGCAGGGCAGAAGGGCGTCGGCAGCCTTATATCCAGTCAGTGACTCCACTCAGCCAGTCATCCTCATTAGACTCAGGTGCCTGATAATCAGGCTCATTACCTTCCTTTACCAGAATAGGGAGTTCACCAGACCTCAGTGACGAAGGGGAAAATGAACTCACAACATCCGAGGTCATGTGCTCAGGTCCTGGTGCTGCTCCGATTGGACCACTAGGAAGGTCCCGGAAGGCTGCAGCTATAAAAGCCTCGCTAATATAGAATTATGTACTGGTGTGTGTGATTATGGATGCATGTTTCTGGTGACTGACTCATTATGATTCCCCTCCCTTGGTTGTGCATTTAATAGAGTTAGTGGAGTTAGAGTCAGCGCCAAGTAATGGCATTTCCTATGCGCCACAGTGCATCCAGGTCTCTTCACACGTGTTAGCGCCAGAGTGTGCCATCCTGCGCAAGGCACGACTGTGCCGCATGTACAGCAGCATCCATCAGCGCAGCACCGGGCGCAATAAGTGCACTTTCCAGAACCTAAGCTTAGGCTGGTTAGTGGCGTCCGCCAGAGCGGTGCTGTATGCACTTCATGCAATTAATCTACTAGCGTAGTCTCTCCTGGTGCCTCAGTTGTGGCGTCGAGCAGTAGTGGGTCTAGAGGGACTCTAGCCCTGTGTCATTGGGGCAGAGTCCTGTGACTGCACACCAGCACTCTCCTTGCGAGGTCTGTGAGCATAACAGGCTTCGGCATTTATGTTCCACGTTAGCGAGACTGTGTGAAGCAACAGAGTCCGCCTCTGTACACACCCGGAGACGTAAACCCGCGTATGCTCATCTGTTATACCGCCATATTGTGTCCGCCATTACCAAGCAGCAGGTAACATCTCTGCTTGGTGGACCCCGGGCTGCAAACGCACCTTATAGCATCTTTCTTGTTTGGTGAGTTCTGCAAGCCCATAACAGAGAGTCAGGCTGAAGTTTGCCAAAGACCATATGGATTGGACTATAGAGAACAGGAGTAAGGTAATCTTCACTGAGTCTAATTTTCAGCTTTGCCCATCACCTGGTCCTCTATTAGTTAGACGGAGACCTGGAGAGACATAAATGACACAGCGTCTTGCACCCACTGTGAAATTTGGTGAAGGATCGGTGATGATCTGCAGATGCTTGAGCAAGGCTGGAATTGGGCAGGTTGATCTTTGAGAAGGACAAATAAATCAAGCCGCATACAAAGAAAATGTTCCCCATCTCTGAGGACTGTGTTTTCCAGCAGGACAATGTGCCATGCCACACAGCTAGGTCAACTAATGTGTGGATGAAGGACTACCACATCAAATCCCCATCATGGCCAGCCCAATCTCCAGACCTGAACCCCATTGAAAACCTCTGGAATATAATCAAGAGGAAGATGGGTAGTCACAAACCATCAAACAAAGAAGAACTGCTTAAATTGTTGTCCCAGGAGTGGCATAAGGTCACCCAAAAGCAGTGAGTCTGGTGGAAAGCATGCCAAGACGCATGAAAGCTAGCTGTGATTAAAAATCATGGCTATTCCATAAAATATTGATGTCTTAACTCTTCCTGAGTTAAAACATTAATATTGTTGCTTCTAAATGATTATGAGCTTGTTTTCTTAGCATTATTTGAGGCCTGCAAGCACTTCATTTTTTTGTTATTTTGACCATTTCTCATTTTCTGAAAATAAATGCAAAATTTAGTGCTTGGAAAGTCGAAGACATGTTGTCAGTAGTTTATAGAATAAAAGAGCAATTTACATTTTACTCAAAAATATAGCTATGAAGAGAAAAATCAGACAAACTGAAAATTTTGCAGTGGCCTCTTAATTTTTGCCAGAGCTGTATATATATAAAGATCATTTAATCTTCGACTTGCTTAACTTTTCACAATAACAGTAATTTTGACCATAGTTGCCCAAACTTTTACATGACACCGTAGTGTTAATGATTCAGCTGACCAAATAACTTGAAATTTTGCTTTGTGAATGCCAATTTTGTGATTACAGGATTATAGGATCCTGCCTCATGATCAGAATCAGATATCACATGGAACATTCATTAAATCATACATTAACATGTTGGAATTGTTCCGCCTTATCCTGCAATTTACACTTAGAAAAGCAGTGTCAGACTTATCAGGCAGTCACTTATCTCTGTCTGCTGCAGAACATAATCATGCAGCTTTAGTTGACCAAAAACAATTACGGTATATTCAAATATTTAAAATAATTCAATAGAAACACAAATAGAGCAGAAGCACCTATGCATTTTTGCTGCATCCTGAATCTATGGACCAAAGGAGTAATAAGTAGTATAATTTGGGGAGTTAAAGTTATACAGAATTATTTTTTTTTACTATGGGCCTAAAATCAAACAGGCAGTTAGTTGCTAACTTGGCTGCACACAGAGGTAGACACAGGAATGATGTCTCTTTAAATCTTCCACTGGTTTATCAAATGTACTGCGTAATATATACAAAATAGTTAATAAATAACATTTCCAACCTGTCCACTTTACATCAACACAATTTTTTAAGCATAATTTACTTTTGTTAGAAAGTTAGAAGGGTTAAAAGTTGACCAGTGATCACAGGAAAAGCCCAGGGACACTATCCTCAGGGTCCATTTCTTTGAAACCAAGGAGAAGGTTTTAAAATCTTTGCGAGAGAGGTTCACCCCCTGAGCCTTATAAGGATCTTAAGATTTTCCAAGACTTTTCCAAAGAGACTATGGACGCAAGAAGCTCCTTCAGTGATCTGACCTCTAAACTTAGGGAACTTAGAGTGTCATATAGATGGGGTTTCCCTACCAAGCTTTTAGTCTGGTATAAAGATAAACACTACCCCATCTATACTCCACACGAGGGTCAGAGGTTTCTTAAATTCCTGATGGATGAGCCATCCTTTAGAGATAGGGATTAGGATTGATCTTTGATCTTTGTCATATGTTTGAATTTATTTGAGGGTCACTATTATTTCCTTTTCCTGAACATGAATATTAGTACCCGTAATTACAGTTTATCGTTGTCACTGTGGGAACTTGCCACTTAATTTTTTTCTCGTTTTTCCCCCGATCTAAGGTGAGACACCAACCAGTTTGGAGTCCTCCAGGAGAACTCTCAAGTTCTTAATTTTTTTTTCTTTTCTGTATTTCATTGTTCTATTTGTTTCCCTTTCTTGTTTTGATATTGCATTCTAACGATGAAAATTTTATCGTACAATGTTAGGGGGCTCAACAGTCCGAATAAGAGGTATGCGGTATGGAAGGAGATCAACCAAACCCGGGCCGAATTGGTATGCCTTCAGGAGGTTAAACTGGCTTCCGATCGACACTCGGTCTTCCAGCACAAGAACTTCCCACACATGTACAAGTCACTCTCCACAAAGAAAAAGGCTGGGGTCATCACATTGGTAGGTGGCACCATTCCTTTTCAGCTCATCAAAGAAATACCAGACTCCTTGGGCAGGTTTCATATACTCATATGCTTACTCCATGAAAGACCATGCACAATAGTGAATGTATACGCACCCAGCAAGGGACACATTCGTTTCTTGAACAAGCTTATCAAAAAAATCGACAGTTAAAACAGGCGAACTCATCTTATTGGGCGACTTTAATATTGTCCCAGATAGCAGCATTGATTCATCCTCTTTAGTTCACCACAAGGTCCCAGCTTTAAAAAACTGGTTAATTCAAAATGAGCTTTATGATGCTTTCCGCTGCTTGAATACATCGTCACGTGAGTATTCCCACTTTTCAGACATACATAAGACAGCTTCCAGGATAGATCTTCTACTTACTAACATATTCACTCTGTCCAAAATTAAGGACATTCGCTTCTTGCAGAAGTCCATCTCGGATCATACCCCGGTTCTCATTGACTTCCTTGTGGGTCCTCCCCGTGACAAACCATTCCGCTGGAAGCTTAACTCAGCTTTGCTATATATACCAGAGTACAAACAAGAGATAGAAAACGCTCTCTTAAACTACTTCAAGGAAAACGTACCTGGTGAAGTAGATCAGTTCACGGTCTGGAACGCCCATAAAGCGGTCATGAGGGGGTGTCTTATGCAAATTCTTTCTAAACATAAGAAGAGAAATAGGGAAAATATTACAAACCTACAGGCCCAAATTAATGATCTAGAGAAAAAACAAACAAACTTAAAAGTTCCTTCCCAGACCGTCCAGGCTGAGATTTTGAGACATAGACAGAGTTTGAGATCTGAAATCTACCAGGAATATGATGCAGTCATCAAAGCATCTAGGTACAAATCGTATGCGTCTCTTAACAAGCCTACCAGGTTTATGATGAGGAAATTAAAAAGAGAAAGAATTAAAAGGAGAATAAATAAGATAGTATCTCCCTCGGGTGACCCCAAAACTCACCCTAGGGACATTGTCAACTCGTTTGCAGAATTCTTTAAAAATCTCTATAACCTGAAAGATGACCCCCAAACACCGGTGGTTAACTTGAATTTTGCAGATTCTTTTCTACAGAGTATCGATCTACCAAGAGTCGATGAGCTGGACTTGAATTATGTCAATAGCCCCTTTACAGAGAGAGAAATTGTTGACGTTATCAGGAAACTGCAGTCCCAAAAATCACCAGGGCCGGATGGCTTCTCTGGAGACTACTATAAATCCTTTTCAAAAGTTCTGGCTCCACAGCTGGCTTCCGTCTTTGATCTGGCGTCCTCTCGGGGTTCCTTCCCAAAGGAGATGTTAGAGGCAACAATTATCATGATTCCAAAGGAGGGGGGGACCCCGAGAGGATACAGAGCTATAGGCCAATATTGCTCATAAATAGCGATATTAAAATCTACTCAAAGATCATTGCAAACCGATTAAAAAACATCCTTCCACGTCTGTTGGTGGATGATCAAATAGGCTTTACAGAGGGCCGCCAGGCCTCAGACGGAACTAGAAGGGTGTTGAATCTGATAAATTTAGCGAACAACCTGAGAACACAAACTGCTTTTCTGGCACTGGACGCCGAGAAGGCATTTGATAGGCTAAACTGGCTTTACTTAAAAGCAACTCTCGCTAGATTTGGCTTTGACGAGAAGTTTCTATCAACAGTCTTCGCCTTGTACTCGGGTCCTAGTGCCAGGATTTATGCAAACAATTTCCTCTCCGACCCGTTCGACATTACCAATGGCACGAGACAGGGGTGCCCCCTGTCCCCCCTTCTATTTGTGCTTGCCATAGAGCCCCTAGCCGAAAAAATAAGAATAAACAATGATATTAAAGGCTTTGAACTGCCATCACGAAATTTTAAAATTGGATTATTCGCAGATGATCTATTCCTCACGCAACTGATTCCTGCAAACTCCATTAAAGCCCTTTCAGTTGAACTAGAAAAATTCTCTAGAGCATCTTATTTTAAGATAAACCCAAATAAATCAAAATTTATAACTCTAAACATGAAACAATCTGAAATTAACAAAATAAAGGCCCAAACCCAGTTCATTTGGGAGGAGAAAGAGATTGTCTATCTAGGGATTAGAATAGCTGGATCAATCCAAGCCACAGTTAGGGCCAATTTAGACAGCATTATAAAGACTATAACAGGCGATCTATCCTTTTTGGCTCAGCTAGAGACTTCCATCTTTGGGAAGATTCTGGCAGTCAAAACTTTTATCCTTCCCAAAATTTTATACATATTTAGGACTTTACCAGTTAGCTTTCCGCGCCAAACCATTGATAAAGCTCAAGAGCTCATCCGACTATTTATTTGGAAAGGTAAAAAAGCAAGAATATCTGCAGACTTGATGTACAAAAATAAAAAACATGGGGGCGCAGGACTGCCCAACATATACGCTTATTATCAGGCCTCGCTCATCAAACAGAGCTGGCACTGGTTTACTGAAAACATGACGCATCCAGCTTGGTATGGCTTGGAGAGAGATGCTAGTGATAGAGGTTCATTGCAAAAGCTTTTCTTTAACTTCCTTCTGCAAAAGCCCAGTGCGAACTCATCTCATCCTATATTCCGGCCGTTAATCTCAGCCTGGAGGGATCTCATTAAGCCGACTAAAAATATCAAAAAAGCAGAGCAAATCTTAAAGTTGCCTCTTTCTTCATTGGCACTGATGGATGATCTCCCAATACCGGAGGTTTGGGGGAAATCTGGAATTAAAAGGGTGTTTTTAGTGGAGTGGAGTTCCTGAAATTCGGTGAGATCAGGGTTAAATATAATTTACCGTCATCTGAGCTAGTCTTTTACACCATGTTGAAAGACAGAATTTGGAAATTCATAAACGGGAAGACTTTGAATTATGAAATGCTAACTTCACTGTTGTGCAACCTTAAAAATAAAAACCTCTGGAGTCTGCGTAATTTGTATAGATCTGTCGTCAAGGACCTAACGAGCCACAAAGACACATAAATGAAGAGATGGGAATCCGATTTTGGTGCTGATATCCGTCTCGAGAACTGGAACGATGCCATCAAAAACACTTACAATTCCAACATACCAATGGGTCTTCATGAGAGCTATTTCAAATTGTTAAATAGGTGGTACTATACCCCGACGAGGTTATCACATTTTAACACAGAGCTATCTTCCTTGTGCTGGAGAGATTGTGGACACCAAGGGAACCTCTACCATATTTTCTGGGGTTGTTCAAAAATCAAAAACCTCTGGCTTCAAGTCACACAGCACATTAACCTCATTGCTAAGGACTTCACAATTACACCCGAAAGAGCACTTCTTTCATTAGACATGGAACAATTTGATGATTCGGTAAGACACATTACCATTCACATCCTCTTAGTGACCAAGACCATGTTAGCACAATGGTGGAAGAAAGCAGAGGTTCCCAAGTTTTCAGACATACTTGACAAGATAGGCCAACACAGCGATTTAGAACGCAGATTTGCAATTAACAACAATCACATTCACAAATACTCAAAAAAATGGAAGACCTGGAACAACAAATTTCATATCAAATAGACTTAACAAGAGGCACTATATTTTGAAGTTTAAACCTGGGCACTTTAGTGCTGGGATGCTGTATCTCCTTCCAAGAATGTTACCCCATAATAAGGATTGTCGATTTTTTTTTCTTTTATGTTGTTATTCGATATATGTTATTCTATGCCTATTTGTGGGTTCTCTAGTTTTTTAAATTTTTTTCCGTACCTGCACAAGGTTGTTTATTCCCCACTCCCTTCCCTCCCTTCCTACCTTCCTTTCCCTACCCTGTTTATTTCTAAAAAAACAATAAAATTACTTGAAAAAAAAAAAAAGTTGACCAGTGATTTCTAATTTTTCCATGTAAATTTACAAAATCATTCTTTTAGGGAAGTAACATTGAGGGGCCTATATGACAGAAAATACCCAAAATTGACACCATTCTAAAAACTGCACCCCTCGAGGTGCTCAAAACCACATTCAAGAAGTGTATTAACCCTTCAAGTGCCTCACAAAAAACTGAAGCAATGTGGAAAGATAAAATGAACATTTAAATTTTTTTCACAAAAATTTTTCTTTGGACCCAATCTTTTTATTTTCACAAGCATAATAGGAAACAATGGACAACAAAATTTGTTGGGCAATTTCTCCTGAACACATCAATATAACATATGTGAGGGAAAAGTACTATTTGGGAAAACGACAGGACTCGGAAGGGAAAGAGTGCTATTTTTCCTTTTTAAAATCAAAATTGGCTGGTATCATTAGTGGATGCCATGTCGTGTTTGGAGAGCCCCTGATGTGCCTAAAGAGAAACCACAAATGACCCCATTTTGGTTTAGACCCCTCAAAGAATGGAATATATCTAACCTTGAGCTGTGAAAATAAAAAAATAAAATTTTCCCACAAAAATATTCTTTTAGCCCAATATTTTTATTTTCACAAGGGTAACAGGAGAAATTGCACCACACAATTTGTTGTGCAATTTCTCCTGAGTACACTGATGCCTCATATGTGGTCAAAACCACTTTTGAGGCACAGTGCAAAGCTCAGAAAGGAAGAAGTGCCATATTGGAGTTCAGATTTTGTTGTAATGGTTTGAGGGTGCCATGTCACATTGGCAGAGCACCTGAAGTGGCATAACAGTAGAAACACCCAATAAGTGATGTAATTTTACAAACTACACCTCTCAATAAATTCATCTAAGGGTGCAGTAAGCATGTTGACTCCATATGTGTCTCATAGTCATTTATATCATTGGGCAATGAAGAAAAACTAATTACATTTTTACAGCTAAAAATGTTGCTTTAGCTACATATTTTTAGTTTCCATAAGACCTAATAGGAAAAAATTGACCTTTCAATTTGTTGTGCAATTTTTCCTGAGTATGACAATACCCTACAAGTAATCGGGAATTACTTTTGAAGCACAGTTCAAAACTCAGAAGGGAAGTGTGATGGGTGAGTACGGGGTGATGGACAGTCATCCTGGAACTGGCTGCAGGTCATTACGATTAGCTCAAGCACCTTCTTGATTTTTGTATCTCTGTTGTGGAGTGATATCCCTCTCCCTTAAGGACCCAACGGTTCCCTCCCCCTTCTGCTGCTAATTAGACACCTTGCTTCATTCAGCGTCTTCAGCATGTTGCTGGTGTTAGCTCTTACTTGTCCCTGTCTAGTTGGAAGTACTAACAGTTGGTTAGAGCCTTCACAGAAGACTCTTGGAGGATTACTGGCGTGACATCTTGGTTTTCTTCTCAGGTAAGTGTTCCCCTCATTCGTCTACCCTCTCTGTCTTTATTTGTAGTGGGGATTGACTACTGCCACCCCATTCTCTCTCTAAACAGGGTCTATCGCTAGGGTCAGGCAAGAATTAGGTTACTGCTTGGCAATAGGTGCAGAACATATATAGGGACGATAGGGAAGACAAGGTGATTTTAGATCTGCCTAGGGGTCTCAACTCCCCACTTCCATAGTGTTTGAGCTCCTCCCTCTCCCCTTTGTTGTGAACTTGCTCCTACCTCAGCCAGCATGACAGGAAGGAGCACCATGATTTAGCGCAGATTTTACTGTTATGGTTTGAGGGTGCCATGACCCACTGGAAGAGCTCTTGAAGTTCCAGAACATTAGAACCCCTTATAAATGACCACACTTTACAAACTATACCACACAATGAATTCATATAATGATGCAGTGGTTATACTTACACAATGGCTGTATCACAAAATTTTATATTGTTGGACATTGAGTAAAAATTAATTAAATTTTTACCAAAAGAAATTTATTTTCTCCCCAGATTTTACATTTTCACATGGGAAAATAGGTTAAAATGGCACCAAAATGTGTCACACAATATCTGCTGCCTTTCATGTAGCTGTACAACACTGCTTAAGCAGAGGGTGAGACTTGGAAGGGCAAAGCGCTATTTGCCTCCTGGAGATCAGATTTTCCTTGAATAGTTTGCGAACTCCATATACAGAAAGGATAATAGAAAAAATTTGAGTCCTGCTCAACAAGACTGGAGTTTTCTTTTCTTTATATTTTTTCAAAGAAATTATAGTGCATACAAAAGAAAATTTTCGTGGTTGACATGACCCAGTCTACGTGTTTCGACTGCACTAAGCAGTATTACTCATGAGTAGAGATGAGCGACTTTGCCTTTTTTAGGGTCGAGTCGGGTTTCATGAAACCCGACTTTCCCAAAAGTCGGGTCAAACGAAATCTGCCGACTATAGGGAAAAGTCGGAGGCCGACTGAAACACGAAACCCAATGCAAGTCAATGTGGAAGCAAAGTCGGCAGGGAGTGGAGGACAGTAAACACACCTATAGTGCCCATTTCAATGCCAAGAACATCAATTCTTATTATTGAAGCTTGCCAACCTTAACTTACTTCATAATAATAGTTATGCATTGAAAACTGGGGGTTATTTGGCTAAAGTTGAGGGGGGGTAGGGCTGGCACCTGGTTTTCGTGTGCCCTGGGCCAAATAGTGTCAGTGCGCCCCTTTAACACATACCACAACTCATGATGCTCTGATACGGCACAGAAATATAGGTATAGTACAATGACAAATACTTCACTGCTTACATGACATGACTGATTAATTTTAAATTCTACAATAGCTCACAAAAAGGACAGTATATTACTCCATACAGTATTATGGCCACCACATTGTGTGCAATACAGAATAATGAGCCCCATATATTTCTCCATACAGAATAATTGGTCACATTTAATGTTCCATACAGTATATGATGAGCTCCACATAATGCTACAGTATATGATGGTCCCCATGGACAATGCTCCAGTGAGTTATGGGCCCAAATAATGCTCCATATATAATGGGCCCCATTTCTAATGCTCCAGTTTATGTGCCCCATAGATGCTGCTCCAGTGTCTGATCTGCCCCATTTAGAATGCTCCAGTATATGATGGGCCCCATGGATGATGCTTCAGTGTCTTAAAGCCCCAAATAATGCTCCATTTATAATGGGCTCCATTTCTAATGCTCCAGTGTATAATGGGCCCCGTTAATGCTGCTCCAGTGTCTGATGTCCCCCATTTGGAATGCACCAGTATATGATGGGCCTCATGGATGATGCTCCAGTGTATGATGGGCCCTAATAAAGCTCCATATATAATGGGCTCCATTTCTAATGCTCCAGCGTATAATGGGCCCCGTAAATGCTGGTCCTGTGTCTGATGTCCCCCATTTGGAATGCTCCAGTATATGATGGGCCTCATGGTTGATGCTCCAGTGTATGATGGGCCCAAATAAAGCTCCATATATAATGGGCCCCATTTCTAATGCTCCGGTGTATAATGTGCCCCATAGATGCTGCTCCAGTGTCTGATCTGCCCCACTTATAATGTTCCAGAATATGATGGGCCTCATAGATGATACTCCAGTGTATGATGGGCCCTAATAATGCTCCATATATAATGGGCTCCATTTCTAATGCTCCAGTGTATAATGGGCCCCGTTAATGCTGCTCCAGTGTCTGATGTCCCCCATTTGGAGTGCACCAGTATATGATGGGCCTCACGGATGATGCTCCAGTGTATGATGGGCCCTAATGAAGCTCCATATATAATGGGCTCCATTTCTAATGCTCCAGCGTATAATGGGCCCCATAAATGCTGGTCCTGTGTCTGATGTCCCCCATTTGGAATGCTCCAGTATATCATGGGCCTCATGGATGATGCTCCAGTGTATGATGGGCCCAAATAATTCTCCATATATAATGGGCCCCATTTCTAATGCTCCAGTGTATAATGGGCCCCATAGTTGCTGCTCCAGTGTCTGATCTGCTCCATTTATAATGCTCCAGTATATGATGGGCCTCATGGATGATGCTCCAGTGTATGATGGGCCCTAATAATGCTCCATATATAATGGGCTCCATTTCTAATGCTCCAGTGTATAATGGGCCCCGTAAATGCTGCTGCAGTGTCTGATGTCCCCCATTTGGAATGCTCCAGCATATGATGGGCCTCATGGATGATGCTCCAGTGTATGATGGGCCCAAATAAAGCTCCATATATAATGGGCCCCATTTCCAATGCTCCGGTGTATAATGTGCCCCATAGATGCTGCTCCAGTGTCTGATCTGCCCCACTTATAATGATCCAGAATATGATGGGCCTCATGGATGATACTCCAGTGTATGATGGGCCCTAATAATGCTCCATATATAATGGGATCCATTTCTAATGCTCCAGTGTATAATGGGCCCCGCAAATGCTGGTCCAGTGTCTAATGTCCCCCATTTGGAATGCTCCAGTGTACGATGGGCCTCATGGATGATGCTCCAGTGTATTATGGGGCCAAATAATGTTCCATATATAATGGGTCCCATTTCTAAAGCTCCAGTGTATAATGTGCCCCATAGATGCTGCTCCAGTGTCTGATCTGCCCCATTTAGAATGCTCCAGTATATGATGGGCCTCATGGATGATGCTCCAGTGTATGATGGGCCCTAATAATGCTCCATATATATTGGGCTCCATTTCTAATGCTCCAGTGTATAATGGGCCCCGTTAATGCTGCTCCAGTGTCTGATGTCCCCCATTTGGAATGGTAAAGTATATGATGGGCCTCATGGATGATTCTCCAGTGTATGATGGGCCCTAATAATGCTCCATATATAATGGGATCCATTTCTAATGCTCCACTGTATAATGGGCCCCGTAAATGCTGCTCCAGTGTCTGAGGTCCCCAATCTGGAATGCTCCAGTATATGATGGGCCTCATGGATGATGCTGCAGTGTATGGTGGGCCCTAATAATTCTCCATATATAATGGGCCCCATTTCTAATGCTCCAGTGTATAATGGGCCCCATAAATGCTGCTCCAGTGTCTGATGTCCCCCATCTGGAAGGCTCTAGTATATGATGGGCCCCATTTTTAATTAACCCAGGCATGGTATGTGAAAAGAGCTCCACGGATTAATCTGAAGTGTGTGCTGCCACATCCGTCACTTTTGGTGTGGGTGAAGGACACAAGGAAAGGGGTTGCTCCTGACTAAAAGTCTGCACTGACGACTCAGTGCTTGCACATTTTTAAACTTCAGAAGAGGCGGCGATAGAGCTGGAGGCTGCTTCAGCAATGTAAGCCAAAAACAGATACTGATGCTTTGGCTTTAAAAGCAGTCTACCTGCTCCCAGAAAAGGGAGCCTTACCGGCCTTCCAGAGCTACACCATGACACAGGTTCAACACCTCCTGCCTTAGCTGCTATTGTGTTTTTGGCACTACCAGCAGATGCACCAACATCACATTCAGTACCAGGTGGCCCCCCACGCCCAGGTGCGCGTCCTCTTCCACCATACTACCTCATGTTTTGGAAAATGGACCCAAAATACCAGCAGATATATGGTACTGTATGAGAAGCGTATAGCTCTATACAGTCTAGGGATAACAGTAAATCTCCATATATATTTCATGAGTCATACACAGCCACTCACAGGCTCAGTATGGATTACACAATAAAATAAAAAGTTGAAAAATGGTACAATATCACCAGATACAAGGTATATTTAGTATAGTGTAAACATTATGAATCTCCGTATATATTTCAGGAGGCAGACACAAACGCTCTCAGACCCAGTATGGATTACGCAAGAATATGAAAAGCTGTAAATGGTTAATGTAACACAAGCGTACAGCTGTATACAGTGTTGGGGTAATCTTAAAGCTCCAAATATATTTCTGGAGTAACAGACAGGTGTTCACAGGCTCAATATGGATTACACCAGAATCTAAATAGCAAAAAAGGTTACTGTATCAGAAGCGTACAGCTGTATACAATGTTGGCCAAATTTGAAATCTCGGTATATATTCCCGGAGTCACCCTCAGATGCTCGCTCAGTCTGGGTTTGACCATAATAAAAAATGTTGCAAAAAGGTACTGGATAACAAGATAGCAAGTATATATATTATAGGGTACAATTGAAATATCCGTATACATAGTCCCGTAGTCACTCTCAAACGCTTACTCAGTATGGATTTGACCGTAATACTAAATGTCGAACAAAGGTACTGTATAACAAGATAAAAGCTGTATCGAGTATATGGTAAAAATTGGTATCTCCGATTCACCGTTTATATAGAAGGTGCAAACCACACACGCTCACTCACTATGGATGATATCGTAATAAAAAATTTTGATCAAAGGTACTGTATCAGCACATACCAGGTGTATCCAGTCTAGGGGTAATTGTAAATTTCTGTCTATACTTCCGGAGTCAGATACAGACACTCACAGGCTCACCTTGTATTACACCAGAATTTAAAAAATTGAAAAATGGAAAGGTATTCGAAGCGTACAACAGTATACTGTATTGTGGTACTTTTAAATCTTTGTATATATTTCAATCTGGGTAAGCCAGTCCAGACTCTCCGCTACTGGAAACTACATGGATACAAGTACAGACGGAAAGTCGAGTGTTAGCCGAAATTTGGGAATTACTCATCGCGGGAAAACCTCACGGTAGATGTTGCAGAGGCGATGCAGACCCTCAATTACTGTGTCTGTGGAGACAGCAAAAACGGTTCTTTGTGAAGAAAGGATTGCTCTATTGCAGTAGCGTGGATCACATCACCGATACTCGCCTCCATCAAATTGTGATCACAGGGAGAGATGTAGACATGGTCCTCACTGCCTATTATGATGTGTCTGGTCATTTTGGAGTGCAAAAGACAGAAACCACAGGCCGTAGGCGATTCTATTGGATTGGCATGAGAGGAGACATTGAAAAATGGTGGCAGGAATGTCACACGTCTGTGACTATCACAACTGTGAAAGGTGATCATAAAGCACCACTGCATCCGCTTGTAAGTTGATGTCCATTACAAATGGTAGCCATTTATCATCTGAAGGTAGAGGCCAGCAGGACAGGCCATAGCTACATCTTAACCATCATCGATCAATACAGCAAATTTCTAGTGGCTGTCCCTGTGAAGGATTTAACTGGCCAGACTACACAGCGGTAGAGCAGGGAGAGGTAAGTATTGTAACTTGCAAGTGCTGTGGCCATGACCAAGCAGGGGGGGCACATTCGTGGGTGACGGCACTGGCACAGGGCCCCTCATAGTACGCTGATGTGTCTGAGGGTGAGAGGGCCCCCCCACCATCAGAGACACTGTATTGTACTATGAGGGGCCCTGTGCCAGTGCCGTCAGCCATCAGTGGGCCCATTCACCTGTTCAGAGCAATGGCAATTGCCCGGGTGCGCCAGGTGTTGACCCCAGCCCTTGGGGGGGTGGGCAGCTCAGTTAGGGAGGTTTAAAAAATGGCATATGTTGACGTGTAGGCTAGACATTCAGCTGCTGTAAATGGCGGAATTGGGCAAGTCCGAGGAAGAGGAGGACAAAAGCGAGGCAGTTTTCTGGCAACCTATGTGTCAGCAGGGGAAGGTGGGACAAAATCCTTTGAAACCCATGCATGGTTCATTTCAATGAAGGTTAGATCATCAACATTTTGGGTCGACAGACGGGTCCTTTTTCATGTCAGGATTGATCCAGCAGCACTGAAGACTCTTTCAGATATCACACTAGCAGCAGGGCAAGCGAGCTCCTGTAAGGCATAGTGTGCCAATTCAGGCCAGGTGTCCAGATTAGAGGTACAATAGTCAAAGGGGAATGACCTGTGAGGGAGAACATCAATATGGGAGGAGAAGTAGTTTGTAACCATAGTTGACAACTGCTGTCTCCTGTCACTTGTAATCGATGCAGTATGCGCAGTCGTGTGAGCGGTACTTGAGAAATCATTCCACAACATGGTCATTAAACTCCTGTCTCCAACGCCACTTCGGCTGTGTGCACCATGAACACCTCTTCCATTTTGCCCACTACGGCTCGTGGGAGAACCAGCACCGCTGCTGTGTGCTGGGAAAGCCTCAAACAAACGGTTTACCTGAGTTGCTTGTTTGTTAGCCAATATTATCTCTAGGTTCTCCTGTGGCATGATGTTGTGTAATTTGCCTTTGTAGCGTGGATCGAGGATGCTGGCCAGCAAGTATTCGTCATCTTTCATCATTTTGGCAATCGCATATGTGGGCCAATGTTCCAGGTGTCAATAATGCACTGCCACTGCTGGGTGGAGGAGCACTTTCTGGCAAATCCACATCCCTACAGTCACGTACAAACACTGTACCTGACCTTGGAAACCCAACATTTTCTCTTGCCCCCTGAGAAGCATCCTCCTGCCCAAAATATTCATCCCCTCATCCTCCTTCTCTTCCTCTTCTTCCTCCACCTCGTCCAGGACAGTTCCCTGACCAGACAATGGCTGACTGTCAGCAAGGCTTCCCTCCTCCTCCTCCTCCTTTTCCTCTTCCGCTGAAGACGCCAGATCCATAATGTGCATCAAACTTTGCATGAGCAGTTGCATAAGTGGGATGCTCATGCTTATGATGGTGTTGTCTGCGCTTACCAGCCATGTGCATTCCTCAAAACACTGAAGGACTTTACAGAGGTTTTTCAGCTTTGACCACTGCACACCCGACAATTCCATGTCTTCCCTCAAACTGCCTGCCCGTGTATCCTCCCACAAATGCATTACAGTCTGCCTCTGTTCGCACAGCCTCTCAACCATGTGCAGGGTGGAGTTCCACCTTGTTGCAACGTCTATGATTAGGTGGTGCTTGGGGAGGTGGAGCAATTGCTGCAGCTTCCGCATACGAGTGGAGTGGACATTTGAGCGAATGATGTGCGAGCACAGTCTTTGCACCTTATGGAGCAGGGATGTTAACTCTGGATAATTATTAAGGAAGCACTGCACCACCAGGTTCAAAGTGTGAGCCAGGCAAGGTATGTGTGTGAGTTTTGCATGGGTTATGGCTGCCACAAAATAACGGCCGTTATCACTAACTACCTTGCCTGGCTGAAGATGTAGACTGCCCAGCCATGACTCAGTTTGTCGCTGCAAGTAGTCGGCCAGTACCTCCGCGGTGTGTCTGTTGTCACCCAAAGACATCATCTTTAACACAGTCTGCTGAAGCTTACCACTAGCTGTTTAATAGTGGGACACCTCGTGTGCAACACTGCCAGCTGCGGATGGAGTGCTCGTGTGACTGCGCTCTGTGGACGAGCTTTCGCTTATGGAGGAGGAGGGTCGAAAGCCTACAGCCAACTGTTTCCTATACCGTGGCCTAGGCAGTACTGTTCCACCGCCGCTGTCCCCTGTGGAGCCTGCATCCACCAAATTAACCCAGTGCACAGTGATGGACATGTAATGACCCTGGCCATGCCTACTGGACCATGCATCTGTTGTGAGGTGAACCTTTCCACTCACTGATTGCTTGAGTGCATGGACAATGCGGTCTTTCACATGCAGGTGGAGGGCTGGGATGGCTTTTTGAGAAAAGAAGTGCTGACTGGGTAGGTCATAGCGTGGGACTGCATAGGCCATGAGATCACGGAAAGCTTCGCTTTCAACCCAACAGTAGGGCATCATCTCTAATGAGATTAGTTTGGTAATGTAGGCGTTCAAACACAGTGAACGCGTATGAGAGGATGAGTACTTTCTTGTCCTACTTAGAGTTTCTGGTAGGGTGAGCTGGACTGGAGAGCTGCATATGTGGGAAGTAACGTGGACCGGATGGAGTGAGAGGGGGTTGGTGATGGTATTGGTGGTGATGGCCTAGATTCAGTGTTGTGTTGCAAAACCATTGTGATTCCTTGAGTGCTTTGGCCTTGCGATGACACCTCAACATTTGCTGCTGGTGGTGTCCTTAACGGTGGCGGTGGTTTTACAGTGGGGAAAGCGATGGAGCTTTGCTGGCTACCTTCAGTTAGAGCAGGTGAACATGTGCTACCTGAGGATTTGTAGTCCATCCACGCTTGCAAGTGCATGTTGGTTAAATGTCTAAGCATGCAACTGGTATTCAAATTTCTCAGATTTTTCCCTCGGGTAAAGGAGTTGTTTACCTCGGCTAAAGGTCCTTCTGCACTTCTTACAGGTAACCTTTGCCTCATCAGTAGGATTTTGGACAAAGAAATGCCACACTGCACTCTTCCTGCTATGATATACATTTTCTGGCCTTGCACGCTGTGCTAAGTTGTCCGTCTGGCCAAGTTGTCCTACAACTCTTTTAGTTTTTGGTCCACGTTTTTGGACAGCTACGGGCCTGCCAGATAACCGCTGCGATGTCAATGCCTGCTGCAGATCCTTCTCCTTATCTGAACTATTGCCAGCGCCACCCTCCTCCCCCAATGGATGCCAATCCGGGTCAAGAACTGGGTCATCCATCACCTCCTCTTCAAAGTCATCTGCACCTTCCACTTTACTTTCCTCTGTGTCACCGTGTAAGTTGGTATAGTATGCGGGAAGGGGCACCTGAGTTTCATCAGGGTCTGATTCTGGCTCTGTAGACTGCGAGGGCAATGTAGTGTTCTGAGTCAATGTACCAGCAGAATCATCTAGCAGTGGCTGTGCATCAGTGCACTCCATGTCAGATTCATCTTGGACTGGGGAATTCAAGATTTGACTGGATAACCCAGGCATGGTATGTGAAAAGAGCTCCATAGAGTAATCTGAAGTGTGGGCTTCCGCATCCTTAACTTGTGGTGGGGGTGAAGGGCACAAGGAAAGGTGTTTTTCCAGGCCAGAACCATGCACTGACGACTCCGTGCTTGATGCTTTTGAATGTTCAGAAGAGGAGGCAATAGAGCTGGTGGCTGTTTCGGCAATGTATGCCAAAACCTGTCCCTGATGCTCCGGCTTTAAAAGCGGTTTTCCTACTCCAAGAAAAGGGAACCTTACTGGCCTTCTTGGGTGAGATGATGATGCAGGCTCCACACCTCCTGCCTTAGCTGTTATTGTGCTTTTGCCAGAACCAGCCGATGCACCACCACCATAAGTACCAGCTGCGCCCCCTTGCCCACGTCCGTGGCCTCTTCCACCATACTTCCTCATATTTGGGAAAATGTACCAAAAATACCAGCAGAGAGATGGTACTGTATGAGGAGCGTCCAGCAGTGTAAGGTGTACTAAAAAAAATTAAATCTACATATATATAGTTAGTCACTAACGCTCTCCAAGTATATATTTGACCGTAATCCAACAAGCAGATATACGGAACTGTTTCAGAAGTGTACAGCTGTATAAGTTTTTTGTGTAACTAACAATCTCCGTATATGTATTTACGGAGTGTCACACACAGACGCTGACTCTGTATAGATGTGACTGTAATGCGAACGGCAGATATACAATACTGTTTGAGAATCGGACAGCTCTATACGGTGTCTGTATGGAAAATTGTCAGCCTCCGTCTATTTTTATATGGAGTGACACACGCTGTCTCTGTATAGTTTTGAGCATAATCAAACAACAGATCTACGAAACTATTTGAAAAGCAGACAGCTCTACGTATAAGGTGTAGGTCTGGAAAAATGGAAAATCACCTTGGTTTGTTTTTCCAGAGTCACACACAGATAGCTTGTATTTGTCCGTGATACCAGCCGGTCCACGGTAGTGTGTGAGCAACGTACCCCGCTATACGGTGTTTGTATGGAAAATTGTCAATCTCCTTCTATTTTTATACGGAGTTACACACGCTGTCTCTGTATAGTTTTAGTGAAGAGAAAACAGCTGCACTCTGGGAAATTTTGATTTTCAATGCAAAAAATTTTTTTTTATTGAAGACACCACAGGGGAATAGTGCATTGAGGTAACGTTTCGACCCTATGTCGGGTCTTTTTCAAACCTCACTTAAAGCACAAGAGAAAAAGAAGCACTCACAGCAGTATGAATGTGCAGGAGGGGCTAAAGTGCCATATGTAGAAGTATGGTCTGGCAGGGACCAGGCAGAGATCCTAAGATGAGCTGGAAGCGTGGGGCAGCAAGCGCCGTCTGTGGTGTAGACACTACACCACAGACGGCGCTTGCTGCCCCACGCTTCCAGCTCATCTTACGACCTCTACCTGGTCCCTGCCAGACCGGACTTCTACATATGGCACTTTAGCCCATCCTGCACATTCATATTGCCGTGCTTGCTTCTTTTCCTCTTGTGCTTTAAGTGAGGTTTGAAAAAGACCCGACATAGGGTCGAAACATTACCTCAATGCACTATTCCCCTGTGGTGTCTTCAATAAAAAAATTTTTTTGCATTGAAAATCAAAATTTTCCAGAGTGCAGCTGTTTTCTCTTCACTGGATGACCGTCTGGACTAAGTTCCAGGTTCAGCTTGCACCTACCTCATATCCACAGAGTGCATGCCTTGTCTGTATCACTACTCTGTATAGCTTTAAGCGTAATCAAACAGCAGATTTACGAAACTGTTTGAAAAGCGGACAGCTCGAGAAGATGTAGGTATGGAAAAATGGAAAATTTCCTCAGTTTGTTTTTCCAGAGTCACACACAGATAGCTTGTATTTGTCCGTGATACCAGTCGATACAGGGTAGTGTGTGAGGAGCGTACACCGCTATACGGTGTCTGTATGGAAAATTGTCATTCTCCGTCTTTTTTTATACGGAGTGACATAGGCTGTCTCTGTAAAGTTTTAAGCGTAATCAAACAGCAGATATACAAAACTGTTTGAAAAGTAGACAGCTCGAGAAGGTGTAGGTCTGGAAAAATGGAAAATCTCTTCGGTTTGTTTTTCAGAGTCACATACGGATAGCTTGTATTTGTCCGTGATACCAGTCGGTACATGGTAGTGTGTGAGGAGCGTACAC
The DNA here is from genome assembly GCF_039654945.1 of Dendrobates tinctorius. Lineage (NCBI taxonomy): Eukaryota > Metazoa > Chordata > Amphibia > Anura > Dendrobatidae > Dendrobates > Dendrobates tinctorius. The sequence continues at coordinate 5,122,195 of NW_027361910.1, forward strand.
CGCTATACGGTGTCTATAAAAAATTGTCAATCTCCGTCTATTTTTATACAGAGTGACACATGCTGTCTCTGTATGGTTTTGAGCGTAATCAAACAGCAGATATACGAAACTGTTTGAAAAGCGTACAGCTCTATAAGGTGTAGGTCTGAAAAATTGGAAAATCTCCTCGGCTTGTTTTTCCAGAGTCACACACAGATAGCTTCTATTTGTCCATGATACCAGCCAGCACATTGGTAGAGTGTGACAAGCATACACCGCTATACGGTGTCTGTATGGAAAATTGTCAATCTCCGTCTATTTTTATACAGAGAGACACACCCTGTATCTGTATAGTTTTGACCTTAATCAAACAGCAGATATACGAAACTGTGTGAAAAGTGGACAGCTCTCTAAGGTGTAGGTCTGCATGCCTTGTCTGTATCACTACTCTGTATAGTTTTAAGCGTAATCAAACAGCAGATTTACGAAACTGTTTGAAAAGCGGACAGCTCGAGAAGATGTAGGTATGGAAAAATGGAAAATTTCCTCAGTTTGTTTTTCCAGAGTCACACACAGATAGCTTGTATTTGTCCGTGATACCAGTTGGTACATGGTAGTGTGTGAGGAGCGTACACCACTATACGGTGTCTGTATGGAAAATTGTCAGTCTCTGACTATTTTTATACGGAGTGACACATGCTGTCTCTGTATAGTTTTTAGCATAATCAAACAGCAGATATATGAAACTGTTTGAAAAGCGGACAGCTCGAGTAGGTGTACGTCTGGAAAAATGGAAAATCTCCTTGGTTTGTTTTTCCAGAGTCACACACAGATAGGTTGCATTTTTCTGTGATGCCAGTCGGTACACGGTAGTGTGTGAGGAGCGTACACCGCTATATGGTGTCTGTATGGAAAATTGTCAATCTTCGTTTATTTTTATGTGGAGTGACACATGCTGTCTCTGTATAGTTTTGACCGTTATCAAACAGCAGATATACGAAACTGTTTCAAAAGCGGACAGCTCGAGAAGGTGGAGGTCTGGAAAAATGGAAAATCTCCACGGTTTTTTTTTCCGGAGTCTCACACAGATAGCTTCTATTTGTCTGTGATACCAGCCGGTACACGGAAGTGTGTGAGGAGCATACACCGCTATACGGTGTTTGTATGGAAAATTGTCAATCTCCGTCTATTTTTATACGGAGTGACACACGCTGTCTCTATATAGTTTTGACTGTGATCAAACAGCAGATATGCAAAACTGTTTGAAAAGCGGACAGCTCTGTAAGGTGTAGGTCTGGAAAAATGGAAATTATCCTCGGTTTGTTTTTCCAGAGTCACACACAGATAGCTTGTATTTGTCTGTGATACCAGCCAGTACACGGTAGTGTGTGAGGAGCGTACACCGCTATACTGTGTGTGAAAAAATGAATGCTCGTAACTCACCAGAACAAAATAATAAAAGTTGGAGTGCTTTGAGAAAAGCAGTTTGAACAGCAGTGTGCACACAGCAATGCAGCTATCAGGTAGCCTTAAAAGGCAGCCTAATCACCACCAGCGCTGTTGCACACAACAAAAATCCTCCCCTTTCACTGCACACTAACTGTACAGTGAAAAGCGCTATCAGCAGAAGCAATTTTTTTTCTTCTTCCCTGCCTAACGCTCTCCCTTTTTGAGAATCAGCAGCATCACCTCTCCCTCTTCTAAGATCAGCAGAAGTAAGATGGCGGTCGGCGGTCACGGCCTTTTATAGCCACTGTGATGCCACACAAAGCCAGCCAATCACTTCAATGCCCTTCTCTAAGATGGTGGTGGCATCTGCCCATGTCATCGCGTTGCCCACAGTGTGCGTCCTCCATCACTGACTGAGAAAAGGCGCTGGAAGCATTATTTGAAACGCAACTTTGGCGCTCGGCGACCTCATGGCCGACCACACGCTATGGTCGGGTTTCGATTGGCGAAACCCGACTTTAGCTAAAGTCGGCGATTTTTTAATTTGACCGACCCGTTTCGTTCAACTCTACTCATAAGTCCTGGGTAAGACTGCTTAGTGCAGTCAAAACACATCGGCTGGGTCATGTCAACCATGAAAATTTTGTTTTGTATGCATTATAATTTCTTTTCCAAAAAAGAAATGGAAAATCTAGTCCTCTTGAGCCATCTCCAATTTTTTCTACCATCCTTGATGTGAGGCCGGGGTGTGGTCAGTGTCTGAGCCCCATGTGGATGAGCACAGAGCAACTGGGTGAGCTACAATTAAGTTTTTATAATCCATATACAGGACCCCTAAGTGCTAGAAGAGCAGAATATCTGCCTTAAGTAACCATATTTTAGGAAATATACCCCTTTAGGAATTTAAAAACAAGTATAGTGATGATTTTTACTCCATGGATATTTTCCCAAAACAAGCAGCAGTGGATGTTGCTGAGTGAAAATTGCAAATTTGTAATTGTAGTGACCATACATTGTAGTTCTTAGTACGTTGTAGTGCCCAGTACATTATATCCAGCGCGTGCTTTTGGAGACATACATCTGTAAATTAAGTGGGCTCTTATCGCTACAGTAATGCCAAACATGGATGTTAAATGTTGGTTTAGAACATTTTACACAACATTTGGAATCTCGCGCGCCCTACACTGAGCACTTATATCAGGATTTTCATCTAAATTTCCAAATGACAGGATACAGATGAAACCTCCAAGCAATCCACTCATTAAAATGAGGCAGCAGAGTCACCCTGGATGCCGTCTGGCCTCTGTTCAGTGTTGTCCTTTTCAGAGATGCACAAAACTGTGGCTGACGAGTCGACACTTTTATGCATCCCTGAAATGTTGGACACCACCGGATCATAGGTCAGACAGTGTGCACAGTGCCTCCATCTGCCTCATGACAGGTAATCTTCCACTGACGGTTCCATCTGAATCATGTATTTCAGAGATTTACACAGACATCCCAATGTAAGTGATTGGCTCAGAGCTCAGGATAAATGTTCGCCGAGCCTTGCTGCAATCTTTGTGAGACAAAATGAACAAATCTACAGGTGAAGAATTGGCCTAATTTATTTTTTACGCCGTTCCTCACGCAGTTTAAGTAATTAGATGACTATTCGTTGGGTCGGTGCAATTACAACGTCAGATTTAAAGGGTAGGCCATTTATATGGATACACCTAAATAAAATGGGAATGGATGGTGATATCAACTTCCTGTTTGTGGCACATTAGTATACGTAAGGGGGAAAACTTTTAAAGATGGGTGGTGACCATGGCGGCCATTTTGAAGTCAGCCACTTTGGATCCAACTTAATTTTTTTCAATGGGAAGAGGGTCATGTGACACATCAAGCTTATTGGGAATTTCACAAGAAAAACAATGGTGTGATTGGTTTTAATGTAACTTTATTCTGTCATGAGTTATTTACAAATTTCTCTTTGTTTACAACCATTGATATGTCACAGAGGATGACACGTGAGGAGCAGATAGAAATTGTGTTGATGTCTGGTGAATGAAGTGCCCAGGTCATTGCAGAGGATTTCAATGCAAAACACACTACGAGACCACCCATCTCCAATGCTACAGTTAGCAAACTGCTTGCCAAATTTAATGAAACAGGTTCAGTATTGGCTTTGCCAAAATGTGGATGCAAGAAAACTGTCACTAATGAAGAAACATCAGTGGCTGTCCTAGCTTCATTCACCAAGAGCCCACAGCAAAGCACTTGCCGCATATCACTCACTGGAGGATGGCATCAGTTGAACATCCCTTTGGCAGATATTAGCTACTCACAAATGGCACCCTTTCAAAATCCAGCTGCTACAGGATCTCAATGAGGATGACCCAGATCGGCACACTGAATTTGCAGAATGGGCAAAACAAAAATTAGAACAGGGCCCTCAGTTTACACAGAACATTATGTTCAGTGATGAGGCAAACTTTTTGTGAATGGTGAAGTTAACAAACAAAACCATTGCTATTGATTTGATACTAACCCACAGTGGATAGATCCCTCCCAGACTGTTGGAACACAAAAATTGATGGTATGGTGTGATATATGGGGTACAAAGATAGCAGGGCCATTCTTCATCAATGGAAACCTCAATGCCACTGGATATCTGAAATTGCTACGTGATGATGTGTTGCCCTCTTTATGTGTTTCCCTGAGTTTTTCCAGTGAGATGGTGCACCACCACATTATGGGTGTCAGGTCCAAGCATTTCTTCATGAACAGTTTCTTGGAAAGTGGATTGGTCGTCGTGGGCCAGTTGAATAGCCACCAAGGTCTCCCGATCTGACCTCCTTATACTTTTATCTTTGGGGTCATCTGAAGGCAATTGTCTATGCTGTGAAGATACAAGATGTGCAGCATCTGAAACAATGCATACTGGAAGCCTGTGCTAGCATTTCTTCTGTGGTGTTACTATCAGTGTGTCAAGAGTGGGAGAAGAGGGTTGTATTGACATTCCAACACAATGGGCAGCACTTTGAACACACTTTATAAGTGGTCATAAACTTGTAAATAACTCATGAAAGAATAAAGTTACGTTAAAACCAAGCACACCATTGTTTTTCTTGTGAAATTCTCAATAAGTTTGATGTGTCTCATGACCCTCCTCCCATTGGAATTAATAAAGTTGGATCCAAAATGGCCGACTTCATAATGGCCACCATGGTCATCACCCATCTTGAAAAGTTTTCCCCCTCCCATATTCTAATGTGCCACAAACAGGAAGTTGATATCACCAACCATTTCCATTTTATTTAGGTGGATCCATATAAATGGCCCACCCTGTATATTGTTTTTTTATGTTTGGCTACTGTCACCACTGAAAGACAATTTTTTTATTTTTTGCAAAAACTTGTTTTTGCAATGCCATATTTTGAGAGCCATAATTTTTCCATATTTCTGTCGACAGAGTCGTGTTAGGGCTTTTTTTGCAGGATGAGAGGATGAGTTAACGTTTTTATTGGTGCCATTCTAAGGCACATATTTTTTGATTGATTTCTATTCTAATTTCTGTGAGGCACAATGAACAAAAACCAGCAATTCAGAATTTTTTTTTATTACCATTCCGCTTGTAGTAGAATTTATAAGGCATCTTTATTCTTCAGCTAAATATGATTACAGTGATACCATAAAACTATTTTGCAGAAAAAAAATATTTTTGCATTTTCTGAAAGCTATAATTTTTGTTTTTCCACTGATGGAATCTATCGCATCTTGTTTTTTGCGAGATAAGTTGATGTTTCAATTTGTATAATTTTCAGGCACATGACATCTTTTGATCGATTTCTATACCATTCTTTGGAAGGCAGAATGATCAAAAGCCAGCAATTCAGGAATTTTTTTTGACTTTTTTGTTTTTTTGTGCCATTCTGCATGTGGTAAAATTAATAAGTTATTTTATTTTTCATTTCTGTAGAATTACAGCGATACCACATTTATATATCATTTTTTATCTTTTGACGCTTTTACATAATAAAAACTATTTTGTAGAAGAAAAAACTATATTTTTGCATTGCTTTATTCTGACAGCTACAACTTTCTTATTTTTCTGCTGATGGAGCTGTATCATGGCTTGTCTGGGAGACAAAATTACATTTTCATCAATACCATTTTTATTTACATTTGTCTTATTGATCTTGTTTTATTCCACTTTTTGTTCTGAGGTATGATGAAAATGCATACTTTTTTGTCTCCTTTTTAATGGTGTTCAATGAAGGGGTTAACTATTGGGAGAGATCGTCCAGGTATATGTACTTTTTTTTCTTAAAAATATTTATTTACTGGTGTATTATATTTTTATTTTTTTATTACTATTTTGTCACTTTTAAAAATATTTTTACAATAAAAATATGTTATACTATGGGACTTTCACTTTCAGAACTCTGTTCACAGTTATAAAGCATTTCAATGAAACTGCTCATGATCTAACTAACTTGCTAGCCCCGGTGACACGAATGTCGTCATGTCGACATTGGGTCACCATGGAAACGATCATCTCCTCGCCATTATACCGATCACAGGGCAGAGGGAGCCCCCTCTTTCTGCCTGCCTTTTAAATGCTGCAAGTGATATCGATCACAGCATTCAGAGGGCTAAACTGCCGTGAATGGTGCTGTCATGTGAGCTGAACAACAGGCGGCGACCTCCTGTAAGTATCCATTCATCCAAAGTCGGGAAGTACTTTCCAATGTAGGCGTAAGGATTCAACTAAGGTCATGCAGGAGTTAAACAATGCAATAGTAGAAAGAATTCTTCAGTTGAATCTTTACCTGAAACTTTCTCAATTGTGCATTAATCGTTATGTCACTCACCAATTAATGATTTCAGAGCAGTGACATTTTTTTTTCAAAACATTTCTCTAGATAGCTTTGATACATATTAACTTCAGATCATAAAAGAAATCTGTTAAGCTGCACAATGAAATTTACCGACATATTATCCATAAATCTAACAGGCCTTGAATTTTATACAAGAATAAAATCTAATACACTCATCAAATATTTATTCTCTTGGAATGTAAGTCTTGCGGAGAAAAAATTCCCTACCTGTATATATTCAGCTGCAGTCAGGTTGCTTGATTTGTGCACAGATTGGTATTTTTTGATTAGGAATCACTGGTTTGGCTGCTATGGATATTTTCTTCCTTGATTTTTTTCCAGTCTATTATAATTATATATAATTACTAGCTATGAACCCGATCAACGCCCGGGTGGTGAGCATTTTAATTGGTATATGGTCTCGCATCCTGGTATGTGCTGCCAGTAGAGATGAGCGACTTTGCCTTTTTTCGGGTCGAGTCTGGTTTCATGAAACCCGACTTTCGCAAAAGTCGGGTCGAACGCAATCGGCCGATTATTGTGAAAAGTCGAAGGCCAACTGAAACACGAGACCCAATGCAAGTCAATGGGGAAGAAAAGTCAGCAGTGAGTGGAGGACAGGAAACACACCTACAGTGCCCATTTTAATGCCAAAAACATCAATTCTTATTACTTAAGCTTGTCAACCTTAATTTACTTTATAATAATAGTTAGGCATTGAAAACTGGGGGTTATTTGGCTAAAGATATGGGGGGTAGGGCTGGCTCCAGATTTTCGTGGGCCCAGGGCCAAAGAGTGTCACTGGGCTCCTTTAACACATGCCACAATTCATGATCCTCTGATATGGCAGAGAAATAGCGGTAAAGTACAATGAAAAATACTTCACTTCTTACATCACATGACTGATATCCATTTTAAATTCTCCAATAGCTCCAAAAACGGACAGTATATTACTCCATACAGTATTATAGCCACCGCATAGTGCGCCATACTGAGTAATGAGGCCCATATATTTCTCCATACAGAATCATTGGTCCCATATAATGTTAGATACAGTATATTATGAGCTCCACATAATGCTACAGTATATGTTGGTCCCCATGGATGAAGCTCCACTGTCTTATGGGCCCAAAAAATGCTCCATATATAATGGGCCACATTTCTAATGCTCCAGTGTATAATGGGCCCTGTAAATGCTGCTCCAGTGTCTGATGTCCCCCATTTGGAAAGCTCCAGCATATGATGGGCCTCACGGATGATGCTCTAGTGTACGATTGGTCCAAATAATGCTCCATGCATAATCTGCCCCATTTACAATGCTCCAGTATATGATGGGCCCCATGGATGATGCTCCAGTGTCTTATGAGCCCAAATAATGCTCCATACATAATGGGCCCCATTTCTAATGCTCCAGTGTATGGTGGGCCCCATATATCATTCCCCAGAGTATAGTGCTCCCCAAAAATTGCTCCCAACCTTTAAAACAATTAAATAAGTCTCCTCGCTAGGGAATCCCTGTACTCTAGACTCCTCGTCGTCCCCATCTTCCATCTCTCTGCACTTAGACTGTTTAGGCAGAGGGTGTACAGACATGATGTCATCGCGCTCTCTGACCAGAATCTCACTGTTAGGAAATGTGGAAGATGTCATGGCGGTGGAGCAGGGAGAGGTAAGTATTTCAACTTTACAAGTGCTGTGACCCTGAACAAGCAGGGGGGGCACTCATTGGCGATGGCACTGGCACAGGGCTCCTCATAGTACGGCAGTGTGTCTGACGGGGGTGGGCCCTCCCCTCCCCTCCCCTCCCCTCCCACCGGCAGACACACTTTTGCGTACTATGAGGGGCCCTGTGCCAGTGCTGTCGCCCATGAGTATGCCCCCCCACCTGCTCAAGGAACCTGCACTTTCAGCTGCACTTTCCTCTTTGTCACCGTGTAAGGTGGTATAGTATGCGGGAAGGGGAACCTGAGTTTGATCAGGGTCAGATTCTGGCTGTGTAGAGTGCGAGGGGAATGTAGTGGTCTGGGTCAATGTACCAGCAGAATCATCTAGCAGTGGCTGGGCATCAGTGCACTTGTGGCACCCTCAGGAGTATGGTCGCCACAGTGGTATTATCTTCTTCCTAGAGAGTGTGATGTCATGCTTGGGAGCAGCTAAGGATCTCTCTAGCAGTTAAACCAACACACAACACAGTTCCCACTCCAGGCCAGCAGGGAGAGCTCTGAACCTGACTGCTGAGGAGCTGCTCTCTGTGGTCGGGAGGAGGGAAGTTAGGGCAGTCTGTGAAGCGAAGGAGAAGTGTGTAGACGTGAGAAGGGGAGTTGGACGATGAGCAGAGTTATCCTGGTATGTATGGTCCCCTCACCCCCTATCTTGGTATGCATAGTCCTCTCATCCCCCAATCCTGGTATGCATGGTACCCCTCATCCTCCAATCCTGGTATGCATGGTCCTCTCACACCCCAATCCTGGTATGCATGGTACCCCTCATCCCTCAATCCTGGTATGCATGGTACTCCCTCATCCCTATCCTGGTATATATGGTCCCCTCACCCCCTATCCTGGTATGCATGGTACCCCTCATCCCCCAATCCTGGTATGCATGGTCCTCTCACTCCCCCAATCCTGGTATGCATGGCACCCCATTCTTCATCCTGGTATGCATGGTCCCCTCAACCCCAATCCTGGTATGCATGGCACCCCATTCTTCATCCTGGTATGCATGGTCCCCTCACCCCCCTTTTCATGGTATGCATGGTCCCCTCACCCCCTTTCGTGGTATGCATGGCCCCCTCACCCCCAATCCTGGTATGCATGGTCCTCTCACCCCCCTATCCTGGTATGCATGGTCCTCTGTCCTCTCACCCCCCCTATCCTGGTATGCATGGTCCTCTCACTGCTCCCTATCCTGGTATGCATGGTCCTCTCACCCCCCTATCCTAGTATGCATGGTCCCCTCACCCCCTATCCAGGTGTACATGGTCCTCTCAAACCCCAATCCTGGTATGCATGGTACTCCCTCATCCCTATCCTGGTATGCATTGTCCCCTCACCCCTTATCCTGGTATGCATGGTACCCTTTATCCCCCAATCCTGGTATGCATGGTACTTCCTCATCCCTATCCTGGTATCTATGGTGCCCTCACCCACTATCCTGGTATGTATAGTACCCCTCATCCCCCAATCCTGGTATGCATGGTCCTCTCACCCTCTATCCTGGTATGCATGGTACTCTTCATCCCACAATCCTGGTATGCATGGTGCTCCCTCATCCCTATCCTGGTATGTATGACCCCCTATCCTGGTATGTGTGGTACCACTCATCCCCCCAATCCTGGTATGCATGGCCCCCTCACCCCCTATCCTGGTATGTATGGTCTTCTCACCCCCTATCCTGGTATGCATAGTCCTCTCATCCCCCAATCCTGGTATGCATGGTACCCCTCATCCTCCAATCCTGGTATGCATGGTCCTCTCACACCCCAATCCTGGTATGCATGGTACTCCTTCATCCCTATCCTGGTATGCATGGTCCCCTCACCCTCTATCCTGGTATGCATGGTACCCCTCATCCCTCAATCCTGGTATGCATGGTACTCCCTCATCCCTATCCTGGTATATATGGTCCCCTCACCCCCTATCCTGGTATGCATGGTACCTCTCATCCCCCAATCCTGGTATGTATGGTACCCCTCATCCCCCAATCCTGGTATGCATGGTCCTCTCACCCCCCCAATCCTGGTATGCATGGCACCCCATTCTTCATCCTGGTATGCATGGTCCCCTCAACCCCAATCCAGGTATGCATGGCACCCCATTCTTCATCCTGGTATGCATGGTCCCCTCACCCCCCTTTTCGTGGTATGCATGGTCCCCTCACCCCCCTTTCGTGGTATGCATGGCCCCCTCACCCCCCAATCCTGGTATGCATGGTCCTCTCACCCCCTATCCTGGTATGCATGGTCCTCTGTCCTCTCACCCCCCTTATCCTGGTATGCATGGTCCTCTCACTGCTCCCTATCCTGGTATGCATGGTCCTCTCACCCCCCTATCCTGACATGCATGGTCCCCTCACCCCCTATCCAGGTATACATGGTCCTCTCACACCCCAATCCTGGTATGCATGGTACTCCCTCATCCCTATCCTGGTATGCATGGTCCCCTCACCCCTTATCCTGGTATGCATGGTACCCCTTATCCCCCAATCCTGGTATGCATGGTACTTCCTCATATCTATCCTGGTATCTATGGTCCCCTCACCCCCTATCCTGGTATGTATGGTACCCCCCATCCCCCAATCCTGGTATGCATGGTCCTCTCACCCCCTATCCTGGTATGTATGGTACCCCCCATCCCCCTATCCTGGTATGCATGGTACTCTTCATCCCACAATCTTGGTATGCATGGTACTCCCTCATCCCTATCCTGGTATGTATGACCCCCTATCCTGGTATGCATGGTACCACTCATCCCCCCAATCCTGGTATGCATGGTACCCCTCATCCCCTAATCTTGGTATGCATGGTACTCCCTCATCCCCCAATCCTGGTATGCATGGTCCTCTCACCCCCTATCCTGGTATGCATGGTCCTGTCATCCCCGAATCCTGGTATGCATGGTACCCCTCATCCCCCAATCCTGGTAAGCATGGTCCTCTCACCTCCCCTATCCTGGTATTCATGGTCCCCTCACCCCCTATCCAGGTATACATGGTCCTCTCACACCCCAATCCTGGTATGCATGGTACTCCCTCATCCCTATCCTGGTATGCATGGTCCCCTCACCCCTTATCCTGGTATGCATGGTACCCCTTATCCCCCAATCCTGGTATGCATGGTACTTCCTCATCCCTATCCTGGTATCTATGGTCCCCTCACCCCCTATCCTGGTATGTATGGTACCCCCCATCCCCCAATCCTGGTATGCATGGTCCTCTCACCCCCTATCCTGGTATGCATGGTACTCTTCATCCCACAATCCTGGTATGCATGGTACTCCCTCATCCCTATCCTGGTATGTATGACCCCCTATCCTGGTATGCATGGTACCACTCATCCCCCCAATCCTGGTATGCATGGTACCCCTCATCCCCTAATCCTGGTATGCATGGTACTCCCTCATCCCCCAATCCTGGTATGCATGGTCCTCTCACCCCCCTATCCTGGTATGCATGGTCCTGTCATCCCCGAATCCTGGTATGCATGGTACCCCTCATCCCCCAATCCTGGTAAGCATGGTCCTCTCACCTCCCCTATCCTGGTATTCATGGTCCCCTCACCCCCTATCCAGGTATACATGGTCCTCTCACACCCCAATCCTGGTATGCATGGTACTCCCTCATCCCTATCCTGGTATGCATGGTCCCCTCACCCCTTATCCTGGTATACATGGTACCCTTTATCTCCCAATCCTGGTATGCATGGTACTTCCTCATCCCTATCCTGGTATCTATGGTCCCCTCACCCCCTATCCTGGTATGTATGGTACCCCCCATCCCCCAATCCTGGTATGCATGGTCCTCTCACCCCCTATCCTGGTATGCATGGTACTCTTCATCCCACAATCCTGGTATGCATGGTACTCCCTCATCCCTATCCTGGTATGTATGACCCCCTATCCTGGTATGCATGGTACCACTCATCCCCCCAATCCTGGTATGCATGGTACCCCTCATCCCCTAATCCTGGTATGCATGGTACTCCCTCATCCCCCAATCCTGGTATGCATGGTCCTCTCACCCCCCTATCCTGGTATGCATGGTCCTGTCATCCCCGAATCCTGGTATGCATGGTACCCCTCATCCCCCAATCCTGGTAAGCATGGTCCTCTCACCTCCCCTATCCTGGTATTCATGGTCCCCTCACCCCCTATCCAGGTATACATGGTCCTCTCACACCCCAATCCTGGTATGCATGGTACTCCCTCATCCCTATCCTGGTATGCATGGTCCCCTCACCCTTTATCCTGGTATGCATGGTACCCTTTATCTCCCAATCCTGGTATGCATGGTACTTCCTCATCCCTATCCTGGTATCTATGGTCCCCTCACCCCCTATCCTGGTATGTATGGTACCCCCCATCCCCCAATCCTGGTATGCATGGTCCTCTCACCCCCTATCCTGGTATGCATGGTACTCTTCATCCCACAATCCTGGTATGCATGGTACTCCCTCATCCCTATCCTGGTATGTATGACCCCCTATCCTGGTATGCATGGTACCACTCATCCCCCCAATCCTGGTATGCATGGTACCCCTCATCCCCTAATCCTGGTATGCATGGTACTCCCTCATCCCCCAATCCTGGTATGCATGGTCCTCTCACCCCCCTATCCTGGTATGCATGGTCCTGTCATCCCCGAATCCTGGTATGCATGGTACCCCTCATCCCCCAATCCTGGTAAGCATGGTCCTCTCACCTCCCCTATCCTGGTATTCATGGTCCTTTCACCTCCCTATCCTGGTATGTATGGTCCCCTCACTCCTATTAAAACTACACACATTCAAAAAAAAAACATTTATACTCACTCTTCTTTCCTGTGCTCCAGTGCTGTCACCACATTCTGCTGGAGGCCGGGGGAGGAGTCTGACACCAGAATAGGCGCATGCTCATAGCGCTGTCCGGCGCCATATTGCTGAAGACACACTGCAAGTGTGTCTTCAGTAAAATGGCGCCGGATCGCACTATGCGCATGCGCGATTCCGGCCACACTCCCGCCCCGGTCTCTGACCGAAGAGAAGCGCCGCGGCAACGCTCCTCCCAGTCAGGTAAGTATGTAAGTATGGCGTCGGAGATGGCAGTATGCAGTGTGTACGGTACCGCCATCTCCGGTGCCATACACACTCCTCACCGCTGGCTGCCTCATTCTGTCTGGAGCCAGACTGCGCAGGCACGTTGCACTTGCGCAGTCTATAAAGGCTTCGGACAGAGTGACGCTGACAGCGTTATATTATAGATTATGCCTCGGGGTTATCCTTGACACTGATCTCTCTTTCAAACCACATATCCAAGCCCTTTCCACTTCCTGTTGACTTCAACTCTAAATTATTTCACAGATCCGTACATTCCTCAACCAAGAATCTGCAAAATCCCTAGTCCATGCCCTCATCATCTCCCGCCTTGACTACTGCAACTTCCTGCTCTGTGGCCTCCCCTCTAAAACTCTCGCACCCCTCCAATCTATTATAAACTCTGCTGCCTGACTAATCCACCTGTCCCCCCGCTATTCCCCGGCCTATCCCCTCTGTCAATCCCTGCACTAGCTCCCCATTACGCAAAGACTCCAGTTCAAAACCCTAACCATGACATACAAAGCCATCCACTACCTGAGTCCTACATACATCTGTGACCTCGTCTCCCGGTACTTACCTGCACGAAACCTCCAATCCTCACAAGATCTCCTTCTGTACTCCCCTCTTATCTCCTCTTCCCATAATCGCATGCAAGACTTCTCCCGCACATCCCCCCTACTCTGGAACTCTCTACCACAACATATCAGACTCTCGCCTACCATGGAAACCTTCAAAAAGAACCTGAAGACCTACCTCTTCCGACAAGCCTGAAAACCTGCAGTAACCACCGATCCACCAAACCGCTGCACAACCAGCTCTACCCTTGCCTACTGTATCCTCACCCATTCCTTGTAGATTGTGAGCCCTCGCGGGCAGGGTCCTCTCTCATCCTGTACCAGTCATGACTTGTATTGTTTAAGATTACTGTACTTGTATGTATTATGTATACCCCTCCTCACATGTAAAGCGCCAAGGAATAAATGACGCTATAATAATAAATAATAATAATAATTATAATAATGAATCCAAAAGCAATAAAATTATTCTTGATTGTTTTGCGTTTCCTAACTATCCTTTTCATCTTCACACCTAAGGTGCTACCACATTCAAACGAAGGGAAATACATCAACCAAATGGAATCTTCCATTCTTAAAGGGTTTTTCTTACAAAGTACAATTTAATTAATAGATTTTGGAATAAAAATAAGTTCCACAAATGAATGTGTTAAACAAAAATGTCCCTGTGCTGAGATAATCTTTTAAATGTGCCCCTGCTGTGTACTGTTGTAATGACTGTGTCTGCTATACAGGGTTATGGTCTGATCATACCACAGCTCCTGGGCAGGGGAGGTAGTAAAAGAGAGTATACATACAGGACAGCATGGGGTCACGGCTGATTCTTTTATGTGAGATAAAGCATTTCCCTGCATGTTTTAAAAAAATGTTTTACCTCAAAGAAAGAATCAGCTGTGATCCCTTACTGTGATATCTGTATAATCTCTTTTGTGTTCTCCACTACTCAGGAGTTGTGGCATGATCAGACCATGTCCATATACAGAACTACTCAAATAAATGTCCAAAAATAGAAGCAATGGCACTTCCTGAACATTAAGTACAAACCAAAGGAGGCAAAGTGTGCACCGCCACCTAATGGAAGCGAATCATGAATAAGCTAAAAATTAACTTTATTAGAAACAATTCAAAAGTATTTAAAAAGGCCACATCTCCATAGTTCGCATAAACATGCCCCAAGGAGGAACAATCCAACAGAGCACAGTCCAAAATTACAGAGAAACAAGTAAATTATTAAAAGCACAGTATGATACTTATTATAGCAGGTCACAGTTGAAAAAGTGGAAAAGGTTACAAAAATGACAATGTAAAATCACAATGAGAATTATTTAACACTAACTAAGTGCTCAAATCATCTTTTCAAGTAATCTTCCCACGGAAGATATATAACAATGTGCTTAAACCAAGTGTGAGCGTTAAAATAGCAAAATGGCACTTGGGATTCGCGGTGGATACTGCGTCCACACTCCACAAATCACCACGCAGTGGGACGGCTTCATGTGCCTCCTCACATGATTGGTCTATCTCACAAAGCCCAGTCACTAAGAATCTCACAGTACAATATATCGTACATTGATGAAGGTCCTAGACCGAAACGTCTGTGTATGTATGTACTGTTGTATAATTAAAAATCACCTTTCTGCATCAGAAACCTTTGGTGTGTGCCAAGTTTATATATATTTAGTTCACGGATTGGGATCCTACTTGGGCACCACCTACAATTCTCAGGGTTGTGCCAACGGTTTTGTTCTTACTTATTATAGCAGGTCACAGTTGAAAAAGTGGAAAAGGTTACAAAAATGACAATGTAAAATCACAATGAGAATTATTTAACACTAACTAAGTGCTCAAATCATCTTTTCAAGTAATCTTCCCACGGAAGATATATAACAATGTGCTTAAACCAAGTGTGAGCGTTAAAATATAAATAACGTGACCATATCCACCAATTAAACAACATATTCAAGGTGCAAATACCATTACCTATTTAGCAGATAGAAAGGGATAAAGTCTGTGGTCTAATGATGACCCCCCTGCACCCCGACGCACATTTTGCCCTTTAGCTTCTTCTGGGGGCATGTCTACACAAATTAGGGTGATATATTTCTAAGACTAATCGGCCAATGGGCTGCCGAGACGATTGTTAAATATTTTGATGCCAAAAGTAAATGCAGGACTCAAAGACGCATGCACGTGTCACTCTACTCTGGAATTAAAAGAACTTCTGGATATGCGCCAGGTGGTCTGCAAGCTGGAACGCAAGCCGGTCACACTGTTGGCGCTGTCAGAAGTGTACGGAGGAATGACAATTGGTGCATGCGTACCATCCTGTTAGACTTAAATAAAATATTAATACACCATTAACCAAAAAAGAAAACTAAAAAGTGCAGATGTGCCGAAATACAAGTGACTTAAAGTTACTAGCGCTAAAGAAATAAATGAAATTTTATTCTCAAAAAATACATAAAGTGACAAAGAGAAGCATAAAGAGGTGAGATGCCATGTCAGTACAATTAATAAAAAGTGCTCAAAGTGAATATAAGGCTGACAGGCAAAAGTACAAATACATGAATAATAACTTTAATTTATTCAACTAATTCTATTCTTATTCAAGTAAAAGTGAAAAGTGCATAATAATATTAATGGATCCCTATTAATTTAAATATATTAATACTAACATGATAAATATACACTCACTGGCCACTTTATTAGGTACACCATGCTAGTAACGGGTTGGACCCCCTTTTGCCTTCAGAACTGCCTCAATTCTTCGTGGCAGAGATTCAACAAGGTGCTGGAAGCATTCCTCAGAGATTTTGGACCATATTGACATGATGGCATCACACAGTTGGCGCAGATTTGTCGGCTGCACATCCCTGATGCGAATCTCCCGTTCCACCACATCCCAAAGATGCTCTATTGGATTGAGATCTGGTGACTGAGGAGGCCATTTGAGTACAGTGAACTCATTGTCATGTTCAAGAAACCAATCTGAGATGATTCGAGCTTTATGACATGGCGCATTATCCTGCTGAAAGTAGCCATCAGATGCCTGTTCTTAGCTGAGAGGAGTGGTACCCAGTGTGGTCTTCTGCTGCTGTAGCCCATCTGCCTCAAAGTTCGACGCACTGTGCGTTCAGAGATGCTCTTCTGCCTACCTTGGTTGTAACGGGTGGCAATTTGAGTCACTGTTGCCTTTCTATCAGCTCGAACCAGTATGCCCATTCTCCTCTGACCTCTGGCATCAACAAGGCATTTCCGGCCACAGAACTGCTGCTCACTGGATTTTTTTTCTTTTTCGGACCATTCTCTGTAAACCCTAGAGATGGTTGTGCGTGAAAATCCCAGTAGATCAGCAGTTTCTGAAATACTCAGACCAGCCCTTCTGGCACCAACAATCATGCCACGTTCAAAGGCACTCAAATCACCTTTCTTCCCCATACTGATGCTCGGTTTGAACTGCAGGAGATTGTCTTGACCATGTCTACATGCCTAAATGCACTGAGTTGCCGCCATGTGATTGGCTGATTAGAAATTAAGTCTTAACACACAGTTGGACAGGTGTACCTAATAAAGTGGCCAGTGAGTGTATATATAATATATATATATATATTAACATATAAAAAATATGTACTACAAAAACAGACATAGCCATAAAACTGCATGTTGACTAAAAATTTGATCTCTAAAGCTTTACAAGCAGGGTTATATAAATCTAAGATTATTCATGCATGAGAACAAAGTAAAGTCCATTCCTAGATGATGTGCATACATATAAAAACAAGCCCTAAGTCTGGACAGCATGAAATAATTAATAACCCACACAAATAATTAACATCATACATAATACAAGATGCCATCAAATGATATAATCCCCATAATAGTAAATTATGAAATAAGAGATCTATAGAAAATATATACAAATATAATGATGTATTAATATACTGTATAATGATTTCTTCCTTCTTTATCCAGACACAATCAATGTCCAAGAAACCACAGCAGATCTGCAGAAACAGTCCTCAAGACAAGGCAGCAACCAACAGACTCAAGGTGAGTTTAGACTAAAAATGAAGTATACAAAAAAAGTTAAAATCCAATTATTATGCTAAAAAAATAAAAAACTAATAATACCCTAACCCATAAAAGGTACCTCCCAAAACATAATAGACTAAACTAGAATATTTATATTCATACGAACGCAGAAAAACCCAAAGCCTCATTAAGGCGGGGCTCAAAGTTCCCAGGCTGTAAATCCATTTGCTTTCAACCTGGGCAAGAATTTTGGCCAAGTCCCTGCCCCAGGTACCTAAAATGACATGATCTATGGCCTTAATAGTCAAATCCCTGGCATTACAATTATGTTGGGATTTAAAGTGCCTTGGAATAGGCTTAAGGAAAAAATCATCTTCACTATTTTGGCCATCTCGATGTCCCTAATGTGTTCTTGCATTCTTACCTTCAGCTCTCTTATAGCGAGGCCAATATATACTTTTCCGCATGGGCACTGTGCATGGTAAATGACTCTTTGAGAATTACAACTAAGATATTTCCGTATGTCAAATTGGCGGGATCCATCATAATTACAAAAAAATTGTAGATTTAGTATGATTAAAACAGCCTTTGCAGAAGCCGCAGGGAAAGAAACCAGTCAAACCAGGCCCTGACTTGTTTTTGCTTGATTCAAAATGGGTGTGAATCAGAGTATTCTTCAGATTCACTGACCTTTTGGCCTCAAAAGATAGATAGTTGGGTAAAACTTGACATAATATAGGATCAACCAACAAAACCCCCAATGTTTGCGGATTACTCCTTTAAGATCATTCCATTTGTTGCTATATGTAGAAATAAACCGTATCTGATCAGAATGATCAAGCTTCTTTTGAGTAACAGCACCATATAAAAGTTGATTACATGGGGTTTTAGAGGCCCTGTGATAGCCCCTCCTAATCATTCTTTTACTGTAACCTCTCTCCATTAACCTTTTGGTGAGATCCACTGCCTGTTTCTCAAAATTCTCTTCATTAAAACAAATTCTTTTGACTCGAAGGAAATGCCCAACAAGGATCGCACGAATTGTTGAAATAGGAGGAGAGGAATCAGCAGATAAAAATGAGTTGGTTCCTGTAGATTTTCTAAAAATAGCTGTATTCAAAAAACCATCAGGACCAACAACCATTTTGATATCCAGGAAATCTATTTCTCTGCCATGCTTAAAGGTAAGTCTGATATTCTTGTCATTATTATTGAGATATTGTATTAAGTTCTCCAAACCTTCTATGGGGCCATCCAAAATGAAAAGGATGTCATCGATATACCTCATCCAGTTATGAACATAGCTCATTTCCTGGATGAGGTGATCATGGAAGACATCCCTCTCCCAGGCCCCAAGAAACAGGTTGGCATATGCGGGGGGCACAAGAGGCCCCCATTGCAATGCCCTGTAATTGAAGGTGGGTATGTTTGTTGAATGTGAACACATTATGAGTAATCAGAAATTCCAACAGAGCCATAATCAATTCCACTAGTAAACCATCCAGGGAACTCAAATTTAAAAAGAACCGGACAGAATTCAAGCCATGCTGATGAAGAATGGATGTGTGTAGAGACTCCACATCAGCAGTTACAATGACCAATCAAACCAGGCCCTGACTTGTTTTTTGCTTGATTCAAAATTAGCATTAGCACAGCTCCCGGTTGTAAACTATAACCCCTTGATTTGGATTGTGGCGTGGGACATGACTGTACGGCAGATAGGTATGGGAGATTGTTGCTTTTTTATTTTTTATTTTTTACAGGAGAGCAAGGGCTTTGATTGGATTGAGAGTTTAATAAAGATGGCAAAAATGTGTTTAATTATTTCATTAAAACTCTTTATTCTTAATGTAATAGTGTTTTTTTTAACCCTTTCATACTATTGAATTAATAATGGATAGGTGTCTTATTGACACCTCTCTATTATTAACAGGCTTAATGTCACTTTACAATAGCAAGGTAACATTAACCCTTTATTACCCCATATGCCCCCCGCTACAGGCCAATGGGAAGAGAGAGGCTAAGTGCCAGAAATGGCACACCTTACAGATGCGGCTTTTCAGGAGTGGCTGGAGGCAGATGTTTTTAGCCAGGGGGTACAATAACCATGGTCCCTCTCTAGGCTATTAATATCTGCCCTCAGTCACTGGCTATTCCTCTCTGGCAGAGAAAATTGCACGGGAGTCCACACCAGTTTTTTCCGTGATTTAATTCTTTAATTTAACACCTACAGCTCCAAAATTTTACACACTAATAACATTATTAGTGAGGGACATATATAAATCTAACAGATATGCAATGATTTACTGTATGTAAACCATGTCTCATATCCTGTTGGGTTCTGTAATGATTTTACAGAAGCCGACAATTGAATTATCGGCTATTCTGCTATCTAGCTCTGTATGAAATATAAAGATTATATATATATATATATATATATACATATATATACACAGATATACTGTATGTGTCTCACTGACATATATACTGTATATACTGTACATATATTGCTCAAAAAATAAAGGGAACACAAACAGCCTGTTGCAAATGGAATAGTGTTCCCTTTTTTTTTTGAGCAGTATATGTTTTTACGAATATTTGAGGCCATGGATCAGTTAAATGTCCATTTTGCAAGGCTGCAAGAATATCTTGCCATACGGATGTCACACAGATGTCACACGGATGCTTAGATGCGAGAAAATCGCATCCTCACATTGCACACGGATGAGATACCGATCACTGCTCAGGGAACATTTCTGCAATTCTCGTCCGTGAAAAAAGGACTGATTTTTTTTATATGGTATGTGTGACTCCGGCCTTAAAGTGATATCCTCCCAGATAAGTGCTGAATCCTAATTAGCAACAACAATCTTCTGGTGACTAATTTGGAAGAACAGTAGCATTTTCCTCCAGAGATCCGGTTGAGAGTTTGGAACCTATTTCAGTAAATTCACTTTTTGTATCCAATGCAGTAAACTGATATAATTGTCTCAGTCATAAGCCCAACGTGAAACAGAAAAGCAAAAGAGAGAAAACTTATGAAGAAATGTTTGCATAATTCTAAGTAATATACGCTGGTCTCACAGAACTGACTCGCAGTTATACCAACAGATGAGAACGTGGGCAGATTCCACTTTACTTATTTTCCATTTCACACTCCCTTCCCACTTCCCAGTTTGCGAACTTGCGTCAGCCCCAGCCCAAGAAGAATACGGTGACATCATTTACCAATCTGCCATACATCACATTACAGTAAAACTGTACAAATCTGTTAAGATGAGTTATGTGTTTGCAGTAAAGCCTGCATTTTCCACTGATAAAGCATCAGTACAAAACACATTTCTAATATATCAACTAAAACTCCTTTCACATTTTTTAATGTATATGCAAATATTTGCATTTACTCCTGGTGCAGTGACAATGTGAAATACAAAGTAGATTAAATGCAGCTTATTTGCATCCCAGATATACTGTGATTATAGTAACCATACATTTCTCTGCTGGAGAGCTCGCTTGCTATTGGTCTTTTAAAGTGCACACTTTCAAAATGCTAAGTTCTTTACGCGCCCAACATATATCTTTCTCCACTAAAACAGATGGCACTGCAAGTTACAGTATTTGGAAAGCAATGATAGAAAAGACTATTCACAGATGGGGCCGCAGTTATCCAATTAAATGTTGTGCTATAACTCAGCAGTTACTTGTATTGGGTTTCATTGGATTCATTTACGTTGATGTTTTTTAAGAATACATTTTAGGGTAATTTATCAATTATCATTTTTTCTTTCATTGAACAACTTCTGTAATTTCTGTTCTCTCTTGTATTTGTGCAAAGATGTAAAGAAAGTCAGCACGTCGCTGGCATCCGCATCACCACGAGAAGCACTCTACTGCAGAATATCCAAATACTTTGCATTACAAAATGAACTCACATGCAGTAAATACTTAAACTTAGAGAAACTAAGAATCTATATTTCATCGATTTTTAACCCTTTCATGACCAGAGGCGTATCCGTTTTTGCGATTTCGTTTTTCGCTCCCCTTCTTCCCAGATCCATAGCTTTTTTTACTTTTCAGTCAAAATGGCCAAGTGAAGGCTTGTTTTTTACATGGCTAGTTGTACTTTCGAACAACATCATTGGTTTTTAACATATCTTGTACTGGAAAAAGGGAAAAAAATTCCAGCAGTGGTGGAATTTCAAAAAAAAGTGCAATTCCACAGTTGTTGTTTTTTTACCATGTTCACTAAATGCTACAACTGACCTGCCATTATGATTCTCCAGGTCATTGTGAGTTCATGGACACCAAACATGTTTGGGTTCTTTTTTATTTAAGTGGTGAAAAAAGTCCAAAATTTGGTTAAAAAAAGTCGCCATTTTCCGAGACCTGTAGCGTCACCATTTTTCATGACCTGGGGCTGGGTGAGGGCTTATTTTTTGTGCACCAAGCTGACATTTTTATTTATACCTTTTTGGTGTAGATACGATCTTTTGATCACCCATTATTGTTTTTTCTTGCAATGTAGCAGCGACCAAAAATCCTTAATTCTAACGTTTTTAATTTTTTTTCGTTATGCCGTTTAGCGATCGGATTAATTATTTTTTATATTGATAGATTGGCCGATTCTGAATGTGGTGATACCAAATAGGGGTCCGCGGGAGTGCTGCTCCAGGTGAGGACTCATAATGGGTAAGCGCTGACTTTTTTGCAGCAGTATACGTTTTGGCAGCACATAGGCGCATTGCATAATCTTTTATGACAGCTATTAAAGCAACACTACTTGAGCATTGGTCTGAGCACCTGAATGTGACTAACCATTTTCTTTGTCTGCCCAAGTCCTACTTTGGATCTGCAGCCTTTCCTTAGTATACCTGTTTGTTACCTCCTTTCTCCTATGGATGTCTGTAATACGTCATATATTGTTTTTTCTGCATTTTGCTTGATTAGTTAATAAAAGATATTTTTGTATTTTACAATTCAGTGGTTTTTCGTTACTCCTTTGCTTTTGTTGTTTATGGTATTGTTGGAGTACTCTACTTTTGGCAACTTTATTACTAGCATATTGGGAGAGTTAAATTTTAACATGCTCTCGGCCTTTCTATGTAAAACATGCATTTTGATTATCGTATTTCCTAGCAATGACATTTAGCAGATTATCATAAAGGTGGTCAGTACCTGGGCCAACACAAATCAACAGTTACCAGTAGAGCACAGTTTGTATGATGTTTTCTGTCTCCATAACCACTGAGTAAGTCTCTGTCTTCCATAGATTGTAAGATCTTATAGTCAACATCTTTCTCCTGTAGAGTGTTAGATATTATTATCAGCAGGGTCGCGCTCTCCTTTAGGTCACACTTGCGTTGAATACAGATGAGTGCTATGCGATAAAACATTGCATAACACTCGGACCACTGTTAATGTATGGGGCAGCTCCTATCACCGTTTTTTTTTCTCCCCCGTATTCTACGTGTGAGAGAAATCGCAGCATGCTGCGATTGGCACCAAGACTCGGCCGAATCTCGACTCACTCACTCCCATATAAGTCTATGGGAGCTAGTGACACAGCGCACATCACTCGGATATCATCTGAGTGCTGTGCGATATACGCTGACCCTGAGAGGATCGGAGCACAGTAGCATGATACTCGGCTCCCGCTTGCAGTAGAGCAGGAGTCGAAGGTCATTAGCATATCGCATCCAATGCTCTCACATCGGATGCCATACGCAAGTGTGACCCCGGCCTTAGAGTTTAAGCTCCTATGACCTGTGAGTATGCAGTCTCTTCTGTGTTGTGTAAGCTCTTAGGGTCAGCAAGGTCTTCTCTACTACAAAGTGTAAGATGTATTGGTCAGTAGGGTTCTTTCTCTCGCTCTCCTCCCTCTCCCATACATATATTTTACAAAGATTGACAAGCTTTTCAGTATTGAGCCCTATTGCCTCCCACAGTTGAGTCAATGGACCTTCCAACTCAAAGCTATGA
This sequence comes from Dendrobates tinctorius, assembly GCF_039654945.1. Taxonomy (NCBI): domain Eukaryota; kingdom Metazoa; phylum Chordata; class Amphibia; order Anura; family Dendrobatidae; genus Dendrobates; species Dendrobates tinctorius. The sequence goes on from NW_027361910.1 coordinate 5,145,864, forward strand.
CACAGAGGCATAGCTAGAGTTTCAGCCCAGTGAGGCGAAACATCTAAGTGGGCCCCTAACCAGGTAATCATGATTACAGCTACAGTGGGTGCTCCCTAATGGTGGGTATAGTGGAACCTCAGCTGGTGACCACGCTGTTATTGAAAATTAATCTATATACAAAAGCGAGTACCAATATTACCACCATATGGTAGCCATGTAAGATAACAGTACAGTTACAGATGGTGACTTACAGGTGAATTTCTTTCTTATGAAATCATTCATTTTTGCCATCTTTTCCATCTGGCCCAGACTGACATGACAACTTCTCCAGCCAGGACTCATCTGCAGAGATTACAGCACAGACACATCAGAATTCTCACATTTCCAGCCCCATCACTATCTATTCCCAACCTGCCCAAATTCCTCATCCTGCTGATACCCTAATACTGAGCCGCTGTCCCTATTACTGCACCTGCTGTGTGGTACAATAACGGCTCCTCTTACTGCCCCACATAGTTATTTTGCCACCACTGTTCTCCTGCACTGCTGCAGGTACTCGGACCGGAGCACTCAGCTGCATAGAAATACATGCAGCCGCACACTCCGGTCCTGATTGCCGGTGGCAGTGCGGGGTATTGAGATGCGAGACCCGTGCAAGTTTCTCGCAAGTGTGACCCCGGCCTTAGTAACAAAAACAAAGCAACTTTATTTAAAATATGACCCACAAAAAACATTATCAAAACACGATGAAACACATGTTAAATAAACACACAGAAAAATGCAATGGAAAAACACAAGTAAGCTAATTTAAGAAATAGGCACAGAAATTTAGCAACATCAAAAGCGCACTAAAAGCTCATGGTGGGAATGAAGCCTTAATACTACCAAAAGTGGTATAAATTAAGTCAAAAATATGTGCCAACTTTGGCTGGACTAACAATTTTGGAGAATGCACATGGCATTTGTAACATGCACCAAACTCATTAAAAAATGTAGGCAATTTCCAAAATCACAATGGGGTCTTACAGTAATGTACACATATATTTATTAAATTGTGCCAATATCAACTCAATTTTAAATCTGCCATCTGACTTCCACATACCACCTAAAAGAAGCACTTGTGTACCTTTCAGTTGCCGTTGCAATCTGTTATGATAGTGTAGGAACTCACTCTGGAAAATAAAGAAAACACTAAAACCTGCAACTGACCATTCAGGTTCTTGTACAGACTAAAGAACATGACCCCACAGCCCCTAGTGACTCCTGTGTGAGCTGAAACAGCCCTAACCACAGAGTAGACAATGGCAACTTGGACCTATGCTGCCTGAAAGGCTGTCAAGCCCTTCACATTTCTCCAAAAGAACCAGAGGGCAGAGCAGAGTGCAATATACCTACAGAAGGGAAAGTGTGCTGAAATAGAAAGAGATTCCAGAGTGAGTAAATAAACCACGACATGTAAAATAAAGGATTAAGTATGTAGTGTTATAGCATATGCCACCAACTTCCTAAAAGGAAACAGAAGATAGATGCAGAGTAAAGAACATAAACAGCAGAGTGGTAAACCCTAGCTGGTCTTTCACTCACTGGCTTTAACTATAGCAGAGTGGCTGGACATCCAAATGAGACTATCACCAGCTGGAAATACCAGCAAGGGGGGAAGTATATAAAGCAGCACCCAAATGGTGATAGGGCAGACAAATGAGTAAATCAAAACACTTGCTACCCTGAAAAGACTGAAGCAAGAATGAAAGAAACTTAACACCTGGAGAAAAGGTGTATATGTTTTGGTTTTGTGGACAGAGAAACTGACCACAAAGCACATGCTCAAGGGTTCAAACCCAAATGTATAACATAATCTTCCTGCTATAGTTCACAAGCTACTTGTCGATCATGAAGGCACTTTGAATGTTAACCCCTTTCTGACTGCTAACGGGATAGTACATCAGCAGTCAGACTCCCGTGCTTTGAAGTGGGCTCAGGCGGTGAGCCCACTTCAAAGCCGCAACAAGTCAGCTGTTATGAACAGCTGACATGTGCCCGCAATAGGCACGGACAGAATCGCCATCCGCCCGCTCCTATTAACTAGTTAAATCCAGCTGTCAAGCACTGACAGCAGGCATTTAACTAGAGCTTCCAGCCGCCGAGCCAGAAGTGATCTCATTGCCAACCCCGTCACGTGATCGGGGGTCGGCGACGCTTTGCCTGGACAACCAGAGGTTTCATAGAGACCTCCATGGTTGTTGCAGGCAGATCGCTTTGAGCTCCGCCTGGTGACCGACACTCAAAGCACTGAAGCAAATCTGCTACATATGGGCGATCTGCTCATCGCCCATATGGAGCAGAGCCGATCGGGTTATGCATGCTTCAAGCCTCCTATGGAGGCTTTTGAAGCATGCCAAAAGTAAAAAAAAATCTTTACAAATAAAAAAATAAAAAAAAAATGAAAGTTCAAATCACCCCCCTTTTGCCCCAGTCAAAATAAAACTATTAAAAAAAATCATGCATACACATATTAGGTATTGCCGCGTTCAGAATCACCCGATCTATCAATAAAAAAAGCATTAACCCGATGGCTAAACGGCGTAGCGAGAAAAAAATTCAAAACGCCAGAATTACTTTTTTTGGTCGCCAGGACATTGCATTAAAATGCAATAACGGGCGATCAAAAGAACGAATCTGCACAATCTGTGGTATCATTAAAAACTTCACCTCGTCCCACAAAAAATAAGCCCTCACTTGACCCGAGATCACGAAAAATGAAGACGCTACGGGTCTCTGAAAATTGCGCTTTTTTTTCATATTGGTAGGTCAGTTTTTGCATTTATTGAACCTAGCAAAAAAGCCAAGCAAAAAACAAATGTGGGATTGCACTTTTCTTGCAATTTCACAGTACTTGGAATTTTTTTCCCGTTTTCGAGTACACGACATGCTAAAACCAATCATGTCATACAGAAGTACAACTTGTCCCACAAAAACAAAGCCCTCACATGGCCATATTGATGGAAAAATAAAAAAGTTATGGCTCTGGGAAGGAGGGGAGCGAAAAACGAAAACGCAAAATTGAAAAAAGCTCAGGTCATGAAGGGGTTAATACTTTTGGCTCCCCTTTGTAAGTGGATCTCTATAAAACATTTCTCTAGCCCTTGCTAGAATTTCTCGTCCCTATTTGGAGATTTTTCAATCATTACTAATAGAATCTCATCATATCCTGGGGTAGGTACTCCTTGTTCTCATTTTTTTAGTGGAATATTTATGAAGTAAAGTGTCGAGCACTACATTTTTCTTGGTACTATTGTGATTGATTCAGTTTCAATGTATACTGAACACGGTTAATAAAAAAGCCTCAAAAGTGTGAAATTGCACCATTTTGCAATTTTAATATGCTTGGATTTTTTCCTGCTATCCAGTAAATCAGATGATAAAATGAATGATGTAAAGCAAAACTACAAGTCATCCCACAAAAAACAAGCCCTTATATGGCTATATAGCTATGTGGATGGAGTAATGAAAAAGTTATGGTTCTCGGAGGAAAACACAAAAAAATTGCCAATTGTCCAGAGTTGAAAGGGTTAAATTCTCACCCCTAAACTTCTTTCCACAACAGCATGTAAATGTCTATTTCTGATGATCATTATTTACTGCTATTTCTATTTATTACAGTGTGTTTAAGTTCAACTGTACCTTGATTACTATATGTTTTTACTCGGACATAACAGTATATACAGCTGTGTGAAAAAGTGTTTGCCCCCTTCCTAATTTCCTATTCTTTTGCATGTTTGTCACACGTAAATGTTTCAGATCACCAAACAAATTTAAATATTAGTCAAATATAACACAAAGAGTAGTTTTTAAATGATGGTCTTTATTATTGTAATTCAGCCATATTGGAGGCTTTCCCAGCATGAAACACCTTTTTAAGGTCATGCCACAGTATCTCAATCGAATTAAGGTCAGGACTTTGACTAGGCCATTATTTTTTGTTTTTTATTAAGCCATTCAGAGGTGGACTTGCTGGTGAGTTTTGGATGATTTTCCTGCTGCATAACCCAAGTGCGCTTCAGCTTGAGGTCATGAACAGGTGGCCGGACATTATCTTTCAGGATTTTTGAGTAGACAGCAGAATTCATGGTTCCATTTACCACAGCAATTCTTCCAGGTCCTGAAGCAGCAAAACAGCCCCAGATCATAACAATGCCACTACCATATTTTACTGCTGGTATGTTGTTTCTTTCTCATCAATCCACAGAGTATTCTCTCAAAAGTTTTGAGAATGATCAAGATGTTTTCAGGCAAAACTGAGATGAACCTTTATGTTCTTAATTCTCAGTAGTTGTTTTCATCTTGGAACCCTGCCATGCAGGCCATTTTTTCCAGCCTCTTTCTTATGGTTGAATCATGAATAGAGATTGGTGGACACCTGGATGTTCGGGTCCAGCGGGTTCGACCGAACAGTTATAAAAAGTTCAGGTTCGGGTTCAGGTCCCGGTACTGTTCTGATACGTCTCACAGTGCTGAGGCAAGTTCACCACTTTTCACCCGGAGAATTCTACTGCAGTGAATTTGAATTGCGGTGAACTCGCCTCTACACCATGGGAAAGTCTAGCGGGGATTTCACCGAGGTCACTGCATTTTAGCCCAGCTGGGAACACAGCCTCAGTGACCAGCAGCAACCTCGATGATGTCATCGCTAGTCACTGATGCTGCACTCACAGCAGTTCAGTTATCAGTGGTTCTCAGCCTGGACAGCAGCATCTTGGCACCATACAAGTTAAACTGTTTATCACCAGACATGGATTATGGCATGGGACAAAACAACAGACAGGTGAGGGATACAGAGGTTTTTATATTTTTACTATACTACAGGAGATGAGGGACTCAGTGGAATTAGGCATCAGGTGAGTATAACTGTGCTTGTTATTTTTAAATTAAAAAAATAAAAGTGTGTTTTGTTTTATTTCAAATAAAAGACTTTATTTTGGCTTTGTCTTTAATTACAATACAACTATAGGATTAGTAATGGATAAGTGTCTTATAGACGCCTCTCCATTAGCAACAAGTGGGCTTGATGTCACCTGACAACACAAAGGTGACAGCAACCCCACAAATATGAACCCAGTTGTCACCGCTACTGAGCAAGATGGTAGAGCCGGGCAAAGTGCCAGAATTGGAGCATTTAATAGATGTGCCATTTCTGGTTGGCTGCCAGCTGCTATTTTTAGGCTGGGGGGCGATCTCCATGGCTCTTTACCAGTCTGAGAATGCCAGCCCCCAGCTCTTTGATTAAGCAAGGCTGATTGTTAAAAATGTGGTGGGGACCCCACGCCTTTTTTTAAATTATTTATTTAAATAGTTAAAAAATATGGCATGCAGACTCCTCTATTCTTGATAACCTGCCTTGCTGAAGCTGACAGCTGAGGGTTTCAGCACCCAGCTGTGAGAACCCACATTGCTTTTTTATTATTATTTATTTACAGTGCAGGAGCCGGCTGATGAATGTTCCTATCAGCCACTCCTGCTCTCATTGTTATTAGCAGCAGCAGACGTCAGCTGATGGGAGCATTAGTCCCATCAACAGACACCAGTGACCAGAGGTAAACTTTTTGCTTCCAATCATAGCTGCTGCCTCACGCTGTCTTTTGAAAGTATGTGAACCGCAGCTGTCTTACTGGAGGTGATGATTTTACCTCCAATAAGAAGCGGTGTTTGCCGCTCTATCATGCACATGACAGCATGACAAACTCGGGGAGGTGTTCGGGGGCTGAACCCAAACAATAACATAGACTTCCTGCTGAAGTCTGTGTTTGGTGTACATGCCCAAACAGTAGGTGTTCAGTAGAGATGCCAAACTTTACTGTCGGGGTCGCACATCTCTTGTCATGAATACTGACCTTAACTGAGGCAAGTGAGGCCTGCAGTTCTTTGGATGTTGGTGTGGTATTTTTTGTGATCTTTTTCATGAGCTGTCGCTGCACTCTTGGGGTAATTTTGGTCATCTGGCCACTCCTGGGAAAGTTCACCAATGTTCCATTTTTTTCTCCATTTGTGGATAATGGCTCTCACTGGGGTTCGCTGGAGTCCCAAAGCTTGAGAATGGCTTTATAACCTTTTCCAGACAGATAGATCTTAATTACTTTGTTTCTCTTTTGTTTCAGAATTTCTTTGGATTGCAGCATGATGTCTAGCTTTTGAGTTCTTTTGTTCTACCTCAGTTTGTCAGGCAGGTCCTATTTAAGTAACTTCTTGATTGAGAATGGGTGTGGCAGTAATCAGGCCTAGGTGTGGCTAGGGAATTGGTACTCAGCTTTCCAAATCCTAAAGATGTGATAAAGCACAGTATATTTATGTTTAAGAGGGTAGGAAATCATTTTTTTCACACAGGACCCTATAGGTTTGGATTTCTTTTCCCCTAATAATAAGACCTCAAATTAAAAACTAAGTTTTGTGTTTGCTTGTGCTTTTTTGTCTAATATTTAAGGAGCAAACACTTTTTCACAAAACTGTAGAAATCATTTTTTTCAATAACCTTTGCCATTAGACAGAACAATACTGTCAAAGCTAACAATGATCATCAACAGTATGGAGAACATCCAGATAGGCACTTTGAATATATTTGAGGATTTGGAACTTGATTTTTCACAAATGCTTTAAATGATTACATTTTTTTAAAACTCTATTAAGAGGACATTTAAATGCCAATGATCCTTGGCATAGTTACATGGAAAGATTAATGCCTACAGCTTTTTTAAGAAACTAAGAAAGACTTTGACTGGACAAGGGCAGACTAGTTTTAGAAATAAAAAAACGTTAATACAAAAATTGCAGTGGACATGAATGTCATGAATATGTATTTTTCCATTGTGTAAATAGTTTTTTTTGTATTTACATCATTAAATTTTAAACATTAATTTTTACAATTCTCTTCTTTTTGATAACATCAAAAGTAAGGCTTAGGAATACATACAATATGACAGTTGAAATCTGATAAATTCTTGAAGGCGGTTCTTACTAATGATACATTTAGTGCACTTTTAAACTGTCTAGACTAGGATTGCATTAGAAATTTGGGTCTGCTAATAGAATTTGTTAAACTGAAATGTACTCAATTTGATTGCCCAAGTATGGTGGCTTGAAAAATAATGCTCCCCCTTTTCATGATTAACTCAAAATCTTGAATTTCAAAGGGTTTCCTTTTAGGATTTTCATCAGTTCATGTAAAGAACATGCCTACAACTGTGAACATTTGGTTTTCTTTTTGTTGTGATGCAAACAATAAATAAATGAAAACTTTATTGTGCATAACTATTCACCCTCCTAAATTCAGTACTTTGTAGAGCCTCCTTTTGCATCAATTACAGATACATTTTGCTTTGGATAAGCCTCTGTTACGTTTCCACATCTTGCCACTGGGATTTTTGCCCATTCCTCAAGGCAAAACTGCTCCAGCTCCTTCAAGTTATATGCTTTCCTCTTGTCTCCTTGAAGTCTGACTACAAATTCTCAATTGGATTAATGCCTACTCTTTGACTCGGCCATTTTAAAGCATCTACAGGTTTCCCCTTAAACCACTTGAGTATTGCTTTATCAGTATTCTGATAACACTGTGTGTATTCTTAATTATGCCAGACATATGTTTCAGTAGGTCGAGGGAATGAGCTATTATTCATATGAGACTGAATACTGACTCTTAATGTAGGTTGAATTGATGTTTGTTGATTTGTTGAATGGCTGCTGACAACCTATTGTATCAGTCCTTGTAACTTATTGTTCTGCTGTCCTCGAGGAGCAGGTTAATTGAGCAATCAATGTTTGTTAATATGTTAATTACCTATTGTATCAGTCCATGCAGGCTTGTTGTTCCTGGACTAGATATGCAGGTTATTTGAACACTCAAACAATGAGAGATGACCTCCTCCCAGCTTCCCCAATCATGTGGAAAAATCCCTGAATAAGAGCTCTGAACTATAAAAGTGGGACCTGCCTCTGTTTACAGTTAGACTCTACAGTCTAGCAACCATGAAGCCATGGCACCAAGGAGATACAGATTTGATTCAGAGACCATCACTGAACCGACAGAGACATTTATAGAACCCAGGTTGGAACAGTCAAGTCACCTGGCAGTATACCTCAATGGACTCTGTAAGATTCCTAAGCTTGCCACTACCTCCTCTCTGTGGGCATCCCCCAAAAGCATGGTACTACTAGTTGGGGCAGTTACCTCTGGAAGCCCCAAAGTTGCAGATGTCCTAATTCCTGGTGAGCCAGTGGAAAGGTGAGACTATGACTTTTGCATCTCCTTATGCACTTGCTAGATCTGTGTTTTATGTTATTGTCTATAGGTGGTTCAATAATGTATTGCCACACTGTTTTACCCTCACCTTGTGTTGTCCCAGTAGTATTCTGCTCATGGCAAAGGAGTACAGTGTGAGGCAGTGACCACTGTTACAGCTAGGGGGCACTGTGTGTTCTCCCCAGGATATGAACAGAGGCGTATGGAGGCTATGGGAATGCATTACGGTCACAGGTGTAGCTGTGAATGCAATGGTGAAAAAGTGATCGATGTCACAGGGGTAGGAGTCACTGTGTAGTCTCCCCAGGATATGCATGGAGGTGTATGAAGGCCATAGGTGTGCTTGGCAGTTACGGGCATAGTCTTGGACATATTAATGTCCAAGGCAGAGGTACGGAAAACCTGCACTGGATGTTGCGTTTGAAACAGATTGCAGTATGATAGTGTTGAAGTCTGTTCCATTCTGGACCCAGGTTTTCCATGTGGCTGAAAGTCATAAATATTTGTAACAAAAGACCTGCAGGAAAGGGTTAGTGAGATCTGAGTAGGTCTGAGTGAGTCTGAGGAGTCTCAGGTGTGTCAGGGCCAGAGTGAGCCCTGACAACCCACAGCGTACACAGTGATGCTGTCATCCACAGTGACTGGTAACGGATGTGGATGTCTTGTGCCCAGAGGTGAACAGAGGCAGACAATTCCTGTTCAGGAAGAAAGACTGGCGTGTGTAAGGGCTGCAACCAGATGGATATGGTCTTCTTTGCATATATGCGCTCTTGTGTTTGTAATTAATTTCTGTAATTTTTGGTTTAACATAATGTTTGTACACATACAGTCACATTGTTATTGTTGACTATTCACTTACTGTTATGTAATCCCTCTTAATCAGTTATTTTCGTCTAATAAAAATATCTTCCTCCCTTCTCATGGGGTTTGACTTACAGTATATACATATAATGAATGCCGCCTTTGGTATACTGAACGCTGCCTCTGTCATACTGTGATATCTTTACCTTATTATGCTAGTGCATATTTTGCTCCTTACCAACAGGCATTAGTAATTTCTCATAACTCACAGTTTTCACTGTGACATAGTTATATGGATGTCATTATTATTGGACTGCTATGCGCATGCCCAGACCTTGACTATGTGACTTTAAAGTCCTGACATCATCGCTGTTTATTCAGTGCCTATGCACATGCACAAATGTATGACCCACAGGCCCTGTTGTTCATTTTCACTATTATATATCTTTTTTTTTCATTCCTTTGTTATTCGTGCATTTTATTCATGATTTGTCTATTTTGACATGTTTCTATATCTTGTTGCCGTTTTTGTTTTTTTTCGTTGCACGCATGCCTAGCTCAATCATGTGACCACAAGGTCCTGTTACCATCGCTGCCTTTGTTTTTCATCTGCGCATGCGATAATATGATCACGTGACCTTAAGGTCCTGTTATTCGCCTTTATTATAACTTTTATTTTTAATTTTGCAACTTGTGTATTCTACTGATATTAAGGTCCTCTCCTTGGTATTATGTATATTCAAATTTGAGTGATTATATCTATACTAGATGGTGGCTAGATGATATTGCATTGGGAGGGCAGTAATGTCACAATGGGGGCAGGCTTTGCAGCATTAAGAATCTCTCCCCCATGTGCTCACCCACCTATCCACTCTCTCTTTCCCCATGTGCTGACTTCTCCCGTTTGTGCTCTCTTCTTTGACCTGTCTACCCCATGTGCTATCCTGCTTGTCTGGTGTCTCTCTCCTTCCTGTGCTGTGTTCTCCCCTCATTTGCTGTCCCGTTCGAGCTGTCTCCCCCCTGTGCTCTGTCTCTCTCACCCCTGTGTCTGACAATATAGAGAGCATCTCTTATGGAATAAAATTCTTGGACTTATGTGCGCTGCTAGACAGAATATCAAATCCAGATCATGTAGATAAATTAGCCTTTTATTTCCCAACGCGTTTTGAAGTCCATAACACTTCTTCCTCAGGGGATGACATATATGATATATGTCATCCCCTGAGGAAGAAGTGTTATGGACTTCGAAACGCGTTGGGAAATAAAAGGCTAATTTATCTACGTCATCTGGATTTGATATTCTGTCTAGCAGCGCACATAAGTCCAAGAATTTTATTCCATAAGAGATTTACGTGGCGGTCACTGTGTGGACCGTTGGACGTGCAGCAGGCTGACAAATTGATTCTATTTGCTCGGCTCTCTCCTGGAAAGGGTGAGTATATCTCTATATTGTCTTTTGCAAATCACCCGGATAAGACCCTATTGCGCTCTTTTCTACCTATAGTTTGAATAATATAGAGAGCATACCACAGCTCCTGGGCAGGGGAGGAAGCAAAAGACAATACTGACATTACAGCAGGAGATCACAGAGGATACATTTTGTGAGGTAAAATATTGTTTAAAAAAAACAAATAATTTTACCTCACAAAATGAATCCTCTGTGATCCCCTGCTGTAATGTCAGTATTGACTTTTGCTTCCTCCCTTGCCCAAGAGATTTAGTATGCTCCGTACACGGTCAGACACAGACAATTTTTAAACTGAACTTTTGTTCGTGGGAAAACCCCTTTAATGTGACCGGCTTCCTCTGCCTGTAGACACATTGTGCATCTGCCGCCGGGATCAGCCAAATGATTCACTGCGCCTGCGCGGAAGTCGTACAGGTGCATTATGACGGTGTTTCACTGGTGGTACCGCGCAAGAGTCTGTGTGAGTGAGAGTGTGAGTATGTGTCTGACTGTGTGAGTGTGTGAATGTGTGTGTGAGTGTGAATGTGAGTGTGAGTCTGAGTGTGTGTGTGAGTGTGAGAGTGTGAATGAGAGTGTGTGTGAGTCTGAGTGTGTGTGTGAGTGTGTGTGAGTGTGTGTGAGTGTGCGTGTGTGTGTGAGTGTGTGAGTCTGAGTGTGTGAGTCTGAGTGTGTGAGTCTGAGTCTGAGTGTGTCAGTATGTGTGTGTGAGTCTGAGTGTGTGTGAGTGGGTGTGGTGCGTACGGCATATAGAGTATGTGTGTGTGATGCATCGGTGTTTTGCTCATGGTACTGCGCAATAGGTTAGTACCAGCAGCAGTCGGTGAACTTCCTCCGCTTTGAGTTCTGGGATACGGTGACATCTGGACAGAACAGGAGATGAAAACATTACATGGCAATTATATAAACAGACAAGTAGCTAATGTTTCTACACTTTACATTCTAATGGTTGGTGGTGACCATGACTGGAAGGTCATATTGTTTGTCTCCACAGACAGTGCTGACTATACAGGTTCAGGGCTGTGGTATTGTAGGCTTGTGGGGACGCCCACTATCAGTATGTTCATGGAATTTGCCGGTATTATGTAATGATTTTGGCCACAATATACATTAGAACATATTATCTTTGTATTCCATGTCTGATTAATCTTGGTCTGTATTTGAACACAGCTACATATCTTCTGGATCCCATGTTATTGCATCACATACTGTATTGATATGGACACAACTTGTAATAGGGGGTGTTGTGACTTTTTGTTTTTAATTGTTTTTATCTTCATATTGCCTTGTTGTTAATAAAGATGGTTTTTACATTATACATACAGGTGTGCACATATTTATACGCTTGGGCTTTTTCTTTGGTTTTCAATTGTTAGTTTTTTCATGCGTATTGTAGCACCCTACCTTTACCTATTTAAACATACTGTGTAGTGCACCCTACCTTCTTAATTGTGACTATACAGGTCCTTCACATCTATATTATTATTATTTTTTATTGTGTTACTTGTGTATTTTACTGATATCAAGGTCTTTTCCTTGGTATTACGTACATTCAAATTTGAGTGATTATATCTATACAAGTAGCTAGAGGTTTCTACACTTTACATTCTATTGGTTTGGGACGACCATGTGACTGGAAGGTCCTTTTGTTTGTCTGCACAGACTGTGCTTACTACACAGGTCCTTCACGCATTGCTCTTATGGATCATCACCCTGCACATGTAATGTGGTGGGTAAGCATGTTTGTTTACTTAGTTACCTGAATCATGTTTGCACTGGTTACCACAAAGTGTCTTTTACACCTGCCTAATTGATAATTTACTTAATTACTTCAGCTATTTAATGTTGGCAAGCTCTCCTCTCCTTTCATTTTCCCCTGAGGAAGCCATGCTGTGTCGCGATATGCGTTAGGTGTCTCCCCCTCTCTTATTCCAGGATCTAACAGGTTCTCTGCAGCCCCATTCCTCCCTCTCTCTCTCTTTTGATTTTGGGCTAAATTGTCCTTCCTCATTGAATTAATTTTTGGGAGAGTTCTGGGTTTTGTGCCCTATCACATTCTTTGTAATTTGTCTGCCTGCAGTCTCGTATCCTGTTTACATTTTATTTGTTCTCTGATATGATATATTTTGTGCAAATATTGCATTTGCCCATTGAGGCATATTGCATCCTGTTGAGTCTTTTTAAGATTTATATGTAAGATCATGCTGTCCAGCATTTAATGACTTCAGCTGTTCAGTGTGGTTTACCATAATATACTTCAGGTACATTTAGTGGAGGTAGGTGTTTTCCTTGGGGGACACCTACAAGGCCCCGTATGGTTGTTAACCTTATGTTTTTTTAATTGTTTGGTTGTTTGCCTTTTGTTGATATGTCTCAATAAATTTATATATACCTTTTTGTTATATTGATTTTGGTGATCCTTCCTTACACATGCTACCTTTTTTCTTTTTGGAAACTACCCAAAGAGAACCAGCAGTCAAAAAATCCATAAAATGCAATATTTTATTGAATAGTGTTAAAAAAATTTATGGACATATAGTGCATGGATAGGGAGGAACAGCAAATATAGAAACACAGTGGTCATAGGACCAGCCACACTGCAGACACAGCACCAGGAAAACAGCAATGTGCAAAAATGATTGCAAGATACTAATGATGAGTCAGGGACACATCAAAAATATTAATATAGCAAGGAGTGTTATACAACATCACCATGTGGCAAGTGCTACTGCCCTTATGTAAGCTGGAAAAGTTCCCTGACAGTTAGAAACACACATCATAACTCAACCGATGCTCAAAGAGCATCACAAATAGAATAGCTGATGGCTACATTAATGTACCTGGAAGCAGTGATGGCAGTGGGGTCGGTCCAGTCCCCGACGCACGTTTCAGAGCCAGAAGACTCCTTCCTCAGGGAATATTAGCGCTAGAAGAGTCTGAAACGTTTCCACATAGTCCTCGGTTCAGAAATTCTAATTTTTTTCTTTTATGGGAATAGAAAAACATCAAAGCTTATCTGATTAGCTGTCATGTGCCTCTAACAGTCACGGTAGATCCGGGATACACCCACAGCAGTTAACCAGTAGAGTTGAGCGAAACGGGTCGGTCAAATTCAAAAGTCGCCGACTTTAGCTATAGTCGGGTTTCGCCGATCGAAACCCAACCATAGCGTGAGGTCGGACATGAGGTCGCCGACCCGAGTGCCAAAGTCGTGTTTCAAATAATGCTTCCGGCGCCTTTTCTCAGCCAATGATGGAGGACGCACATGTGGGCAACGCAATGACATAGGCAGGGGCCACCGCCATCTTAAAGAAGGGCATTGAAGTGATTGGCTGGCTTTGTGTGGCGTCACAGTGGCTATAAAAGGCCGTGACTGCCGACCGCCATCTTACTTCTGCCGATCTTAGTATAGGGAGAGGTGCTGCTGCTGATTCTGAATAGGGAGAGCGTTAGGCAGGGAAGAAGAAAAAAAAATTGCTTCTGCTGATAGCGCTTTTCACTGTACAGTCAGTGTGCAGTGAAAGGGGAGGATTTTTGTTGTGTGCAGCAGCGCTGGTGGTGATTAGGCTGCCTTTTAAGGCTACCTGATAGCTGCATTGCTGTGTGCACGCTACTGTTCAAACTGCCTTTTTCAAAGCACTCCAACTTTTATTATTTTGTTCTGGTCAGTTACCGAGCGTTCATTTTTTCACACACCGTATAGCGGTGTACGCTCCTCACACACTACCGTGTACCGGCTGGTATCACGGACAAATACAAGCTATCTGTGTGTAACTCTGGAAAAACAAAAAGAGGAGATTTTCCATTTTTCCAGACCTACACAGAATAGAGCTATCCGCTTTTCAAACAGTATCGTATATCTGCTGTTTGATAACGGTCAAATCTATACAGAGACAGCGTGTGTCACTCCGTATAAAAATAGACGGATATTTACAATTTTCCATACAGACACCGTATAGCGGTGTATGCTCCTCACACACTACCGTGTACCGGCTGGTATCACGGACAACTGCAAGCTGTGTGTGACTCTGGAAAAAAAAAGAGATTTTCCATTTTTCCAGACCTACACCATATAGAGCTGTCCGCTTTTCAAACAGTATTGTATATCTGCAGTTTGATTACGGTCAAATATATACACAGACAGCATGTGTCACTCTGTATAAAAATAGACGGAGATTTACAATTTTCCATACAGACACCGTATAGAGCTGTCCGATTCTCAAACAGTATTGTATATCTGCTGTTCGCATTACAGTCACATCTAAACAGAGTCAGCGTGTGTGTGTGTGACACTCCGTAAATACATATATGGAAATTTCCATTTCTCCATACACCGTATTGAGCTGTCTGATTCTCAAACAGTATTGATTGTTAGTTACACAAAAAATGTATACAGCTATACACTTCTGATGCAGTACCGTATGTCTGCTTGTTGGAGTACGGTCAAATACATACTGGGAGAGCGTCTGTGACTAACAAAATATATATGTAGTTTTAATTTTTTTAATACACCTTACACTGCTGGATGCTCCTCATACAGTACCATCTCTCTGTTGGTATTTTTGGTACATTTTCCCAAACATGAGGAAGTATGGTGGAAGAGGCCATGGACGTGGGCAGGGGGGCGCAGCTGGTACTGATGGTGGTGGTGCATCGGCTGGGTCTGGCAAAAGTACAATAGCAGCTAAGGCAGGAGGTGTTGAGCCTGCATCATCATCTGGCCAAAGAAGGCCTGTAAGGTTCCCTTTTCTTGGAGTAGGAAAGCCGGAGCATTAGGAACAGGTTTTGGCGTACATTGTCGAAACAGCCACTAGCTCTATTGCCTCCTCTTCTGAACATTAGAAACCTGCAAGCATGGAGTCGTCAGTGCAGGGTTCTGGTCAGGAAAAACACCTTTCCTTGTGTCCTTCACCCCGACCAAAAGTTAAGGATGCAGCAGCCCACACTTCAGATTACTCTATGGAGCTCTTTTCACATACCATGCCTGGGTTATCCAGTCAAATCCTGAATTCCCCAGTCCAAGATGAATCTGACACAGATTGCACTGATGCACAGCCACTTCTAGATGATTCTGCTGGTACATTGACCCAGAGCACTACATTGCCCTCGCAGTCTACTGAGCCAGAATCTGACCCTGATGAAACTCAGGTGCCCCTTCCCGCATAATATACCACCTTACACGGTGACACAGAGGAAGGTAAAATGGAAGGTGCAGATGACTTTGATGAGGAGGTGATGGATGACCCAGTTCTTGACCCGGATTGGCATCCATTGGGGGAGGAGGGTGGCGCTGGCAATAGTTCAGATAAGGAGAAGGATCCGCAGCAGGCATTGACATCGCAGCGGTTATCTGGCAGGCCCGTAGCGGTCCAAAAACGTGGATCAAAAACTAAAAGAGTTGCAGGACAGCTTGGCCAGACGGTCAACTTAGCACAGCATGCAAGGCCAGAAAATGTATACCATAGTAGGAAGAGTGCAGTTTGGCACTTATTTGTCCAAAATCCTACTGATGAGGCAAAGGTTACCTGTGAGAAGTGCGGAAGGACTTTTAGCCAAGGTAAACAACTCAGAAATTTGAATACCAGTTGCATGCTTAGACATTTAACCAACATGCACTTGAAAGCGTGGACGGACTACAAAACCTCAGGTAGCACATGTGCACCTGCTCCGACTGAAGGTAGCCAGCAACGCTCCATCCCTTCCCCCACTGTAAGACCATCGCCACCGTTAAGCACACCACCAGCACTAAATGTTGAGGTGTCGTCACAAGGCCAAAACACTCAGGGAATCACAATGGTTTTGCAACACAACACTGAATCTAGGCCATCACCACCAATACCATCACCAATCCCCTTTCACTCCGTCCGGTCCACCGCTACTTCCCCCATGTGCAGCTCTCCAGTCCAGCTCACCCTACCAGACACTCTGAGTAGGACAGGAAAGTACTCATCCTCTCATCCGCGTACACTGTGCTTGAACGCCTACATTGCCAAACTAATCTCATTAGAAATGATGCCCTACCGTTTGGTTGAAAGCGAAGCTTTCTGAGAGCTCATGGCCTATGCAGTCCCACACTATAACCTACCCAGTTGGCATTGCTTTTCTCGAAAAGCCGTCCCAGCCCTCCACCTGCATGTGAAAGACCGCATTGTCCATGCACTCAAGCAATCAGTGAGTGGAAAGGTGCACCCCACAACAGATGAATAGTCCTGTAGGCATGGCCAGGGACCTTACGTGTCCATCACTGCGCACTGGGTTAATGTGGTGGATGCAGGCTCCACAGGGGACAGCGGCGGTGGAACAGTGCTGCCTAGCCCTCGGTTAATGAAACAGTTGGCTGTAGGCTTTCGACCCTCCTCCATAAGGCCTCTTTCACACATCAGGTTTTCGCCGTCAGGCGCGATCCGGCGCTTTTGACAGAAACCGGATCCGGCGAAATGCAATGCCGGATCCGGTTTCCCCCCCATTGACTTGCATTTGCGCCGGATCGCGCCGGATGGCCATGCGTTTCATCCGGTTTTCGCCGGATCCGGCAATGTGTCGCGATCCGGCGTCTGGAAAAAACGGCTACTGTAACGTTTTTTGTCTCCGGCGAAAAAGCCGGACACGCCGGATCCGGCGCGTCCGGCTTTTTCACACAATGAAAGCCTATGAGCGCCGCAATGCGCCTGATCCGGCAAAAGCTGGATCCGGTTTTTTGGTCTGAGCATGCTCAGTAGCTCTGCCCACAAGACATATATAAAAGCAAGACAGTGGGACCCACAGCCACACCCAACATGCCACCCAAGAAAGCAACCAAGCGCAGCAGGAGAAGGCAGGAGACCACTGCAGCACCATCAGCACCACCACCACCCCAAATGGAGCAGCAAATGGAACATGCTGAGGAGGGGAGGCCAGCAGCAGATGAGAGACGGTAATTATCAAATCCCCCATTCCTCCAAACTAGGGCTATTGAATATCAAGATATTCATTGGCCCTTTGTTTCTCTTTATTCAACAGCCGCCCAATAGATGCAGCAGCAGCAGCAGCAGCAATGGCAGCAGCTGGAACACCACCCACAGGCATGGAGTGTGGCCACCAGGAAGACAGCACATCATCTTCTGGGAGCTCTCCCTCGCATCGTCAGCGTTTGACGGTAAGTTTTTATTTCCAAAATCCATCATCTCTGTAATATATGTCTATTCATTGCCTTTTATTTCAAAACAGGATTCACAAGATGAAGAGGAGCTCCCAGAAGAAGAAGGAAGGGGTGGACAGACACTTGGAGTGGGCTCACAATTGGTAAGTTTTTTGCATCAAACGCAGAAACACAACATCACACTACACACAACACATAGAAAACAATGTTCTGCAGACCACACACAGCAAATGCCTACATCCAAAGACATAACCTTTTTTGTTTTCTTCTCTAGTCTTCCCAATCTGGTGCTCGGCCAAGAGGTCCTCGCAGTGCCTCCCAGGGTCGTCGGCGACAGCAACGCGGCGGTCACCAGCGTGTAAGTATAAATATTTTTGCTTTGTTTTTTTGCACTTTTTATTTCATTTCTTTTGTGGAGGCTAATTATGTTATTTTTGTCATTTTCTTTAACAGCCCTCACAGCGTGCTCCCGACTCTGACGGTGAGGATGGAGGACTCGATGTGGACCACCTCATCGATCTCGTCAGAGAAAGGGAGCCGCTCTGGAATATGGCTGACTGCCGCCACGCTGACCTTATCGTTACCCGACGACTCTGGGAGGAAATCTGTTCGCTCCTTGTGGGCCGCTGGGAGGACCTCGATGTTCGGGCCCAGATTAACCCCTTAACGACCGCCGATACGCCTTTTAACGGCGGTAATTAAGGGTACTTAAACCACAGCGCCGTTAATTCACGGCGCTGTGATTTAAGTGAATAGCGCCCCCCAGTGTCGGATTTTCTCCGGGGTCTCGGCTGCCAGGGGTAGCCGAGACCCCAGAGAACATGAATCGGTCGGTTTTTACCGACCCCCGCTTTTGCGATCGCCGTTATTAACCCTATAACGGCGACCGCAAAAAAAAAAAAAAAGCCGCGATTTTACATTTCATTTCTCTTTCCTCTGATGTGATCGCACATCAGAGGATAGAGAAATAGGGTCCCCGATCCCCCCGCTCCCCTCCCGGTACCTCTCCCTTGTCCTCCGTCCCCTCCCGGTGGTCCCGCGCCCGCCGGCGTCATCTGATGGGCGCCGCCATCTTGAAAATGGCGGGCGCATGCGCAGTGCGCCCGCCGGGAATCTGCTGGCTCCGGCTGGCAGATTCCATTCATTATTTTGATCACTATGATAAACGATCATAGTGATCAAAATAATAAAAAATAGTACATAACCCCCCCTTTTATCACCCCCTTATTCTGGCACACATAATGAAATAAAAAAAATTTTTTTTTTTCAGTTTTCCATAAGGGTTAGGGTTAGGGTTAGGCTAGGGTTAGGGTTAGGCTAGGGTTAGGGTTAGGGTTAGGCTAGGGGTAGGGTTAGAGTTAGGGTTAGGCTAGGGTTAGGGTTAGGCTAGGGTTAGGGTTAGGCTAGGGTTAGGCTAGGGTTAGGGTTAGGCTAGGGTTAGGCTAGGGTTAGGGTTAGGCTAGGGTTAGGGTTAGGCTAGGGTTAGGGCTAGGCTAGGGTTAGGGTTGGGCTAGGGTTAAGGGTTAGGGTTGGGCTAGGGTTAGGGTTGGGCTAGGGTTAAGGGTTAGGGTTGGGGAAGGGTTGGGCTAGGGTTAGGGCGAACTAGGATTAGGGTTAGGATTAGGGATTAGGGTTGGGATTAGGGTTAGGGGTGTGTTGGGGTTAGGGTTGGAGCAAGAATTGAGGGGTTTCCACTATTTACCCACTTTGGGGGTCTAAAAATTGGGGTCTAAAAAATCACTTTTGTGGAAATAAAAAAGACTTTTTATTTTCACGGCTCTGCGTTTATAAACTTCTGTGACGCGCTTGGGGGTTCAAAGTGCTCACCACACATCTAGATAAGTTCCTTAGGGGGTCTAATTTCCAAAATGGGGTCACTTGTGGGGGGTTTCCACTGTTTAGGCCCATCAGGGGCTCTGCAAACGCAACATGATGCCCGCAGACCATTCCATCAAAGTCTGCATTCCAAAATGGCAATCCTTCCCTTCCGATCTCTCCCATGCGCCCAAACAGTGGTTCCCCCCCACATATGGGGTATCAGTGTACTCAGGACAAATTGCATAATAACTGTGGGGGTATGATTTCTCCTGTTACCCTTGTAAAAATAAAAATTTGGGCGCGAAAAGATCATTTTTGTGGAAAAAAAATGGATTTCTTATTTTCACGGCTCTACGTTATAAACTTCTGTGAAGCACTTGAAGGTTCAAAGTGCTCACCACACATCTAGATAAGTTCCTTCATGGGTCTAGTTTCCAACATGGAGTCACTTGTTGGGAGTTTCCACTGTTTAGGCCCATCAGGGGCTCTGCAACCGCAACATGATGCCCGCAGACCATTCCATCAAAGTCTGCATTCCAAAATGGCACTCCTTCCCTTCCGAGCTCTCCCATGCGCCCAAACAGTGGTTCCTCCCCACATATGGGGTATCAGCGTACTCAGGACAAATCGCATAATAACTGTGGGGGTATGATTTCTCCTGTTACCCTTGTAAAAATAAAAATTTAGGGGTGAAAAGATCATTTTTGTGGAAAAAAAAATGGATTTCTTATTTTCACGGCTCTACGTTATAAACTTCTGTGAAGCACTTGAAGGTTCAAAGTGCTCACCACACATCTAGATAAGTTCCTTCATGGGTCTAGTTTCCAAAATGGAGTCACTTGTTGGGGGTTTCCACTGTTTAGGCCCATCAGGGGCTCTGCAAACGCAACATGATGCCCGCAGACCATTCCATCAAAGTCTGCATTCCAAAATGGCTCTCCTTCCCTTCCAAGCTCTCCCATGCACCCAAACAGTGGTTCCTCCCCACATATGGGGTATCAGCGTACTCAGGACAAATCGCATAATAACTGTGGGGGTATGATTTCTCCTGTTACCCTTGTAAAAATAAAAATTTGGGGGTGAAAAGATCATTTTTGTGGAAAAAAAAATGGATTTCTTATTTTCACGGCTCTACGTTATAAACTTCTGTGAAGCACTTGAAGGTTGAAAGTGCTCACCACACATCTAGATAAGTTCCTTAATGGGTCTAGTTTCCAAAATGGGGTCACTTGTTGGAGTTTTCCACTGTTTTGGCACATTAAGGGCTCTCCGAACGCAACATGGCATCCGATCTTAATTCCAGCCAATTCTGCGTTGAAAAAGTCAAACGGTGCTCCATCCCTTGCGAGCTCTGCCGTGTGCTGAAAAAGGGGTTTACCCCCACATATGGGGTATCGGCGTATTCAGGAGAAATTGTACAACAAATTTTGTAGTTGATTTTCTCTTTTAACACTTGTGAAAATAAAAAAAATTGGTTCTGAAGTAATTTTTTTCCAAAAAAAGTTAAATGTTAATTTTTTCCATCCACATTGCTTTCGTTCCTGTGAAGCACTTAAAGGGTTAATAAACTTCTTGAATGTGGTTTTGAGCACCTTGAGGGGTCTAGTTTTTAGAATGGTGCCACTTTTGGGTATTTTCTGTCATGTACACCCCTCAAAAATGACTTTAAATATGATGTGGTCCCTAAAAAAAATGGCTTTGTAAATTTTGTTGTAAAAATGAGAAATCGCTGGTCAACTTTTAACCCTTATAACTTCCTAACAAAAAAAAATTTTGCATCCAAAATTGTGCTGATGTAAAGTAGACATGTGGGAAATGTTATTTATTAAGAAATTTATGTGACACATCTCTCTGATTTAAGGGCATAAAAATTTAAAGTTTTAAAATTGCAAAATTTTAAATTTTTTTGCCATATTTCTGTTTTTTTCATAAATAAACACAAGACTTATCGAAGAAATTTTACCACTAACATGAAGTACAATATGTCACGAAAAAACAATCTCAGAATCAGCAGGATCCATTAAAGCGTTCCAGAGTTATAACCTCATAAAGGGACAGTGGTCAGAATTGTAAAAATTGGCCTGGTCATTAAGCTGCAAACTGGCTCTGTCGCTAAGGGGTTAAAGAGCGTAAGTATATACAGTACCGGTTGCTTGATGTAAACCAGTGTTTCCCGAACTCCAGTCCTCGTGGTCCCCACGGATCATGTGTTCAGGATTTCTATTTACTATGGAAATCCTGAAAACATGACCCCTGGGGACCATGAGGACTGGAGTTTGTGAAACACTGATGTTGTATACTAACCACTCCTTTCTCATTTCAGGGAACAGAATTGTGAATCGGTGGCGGTCTGTGAGGGATCGTTTCAAGAAGGAGTTCAATAAAGAGATGCGGGCCCCGAGTGGATCTGGAGGACGCAGGAGCAAGTACAAGTACGCACAAGCCCTGTCGTTCCTCCGGGAAACAATGGTCACTAGAAGGTAAATATTACACACCACATGTGAAAAAAAATGTTAGATGTAACTTTTTTTTTTCAGCCAGGGCCATACCATGTCAGTATTTTAATTGTTTTTTTTTCTCTTTATTCCACAGCACGGTGAGCAGCACTCGGGAGCCTGCACGATTGGACCCTTCTGAGGCGATCCCTGAGGAGACCGGCACTGAGGGACACTTCGACCGCCCCGGTACATCTGCACCTTCCCAGCCTTCCCACACATTCGACCCATCTGTCCCATCCACCAGCACAGGAGCATCGTGGCCGCCTACATTACATGAAGCTGCTGGTGAGGAGATCGCTTTCCCTTTACCCCACCCTTCTGCCCCTGCCACCTCTAGTACACCTGCGGGTACTGGGCGGCAGCGGCAGAGGGGTCAGGAAAAGAGTTATGCGCCAGAGTTTTTGCATCTGAATGCATCTTTCCAGAACTGTCTAAAAGTCTTGTCAGAGCAAATCTCCGCAGGCTTTCAGCAGATCAACTCCAGCATTCTGGAGGTGAAGACACTTCTGCAAACCATGCATTCAGAAGCAAGATCTTCGCCAAACCACACCTTTTTCAGGTCTGTTGTGGAGCGCATGGCAACGCTCTCTCCTACCCAGCAGATGCATGTAATGCATTCATGCCACGGTGCTCTACAGCAGGTTACCTCCTAACCTCCACCTCCCACCACTGTAGTTCCTCCACCTGCACCCCCTCCAGCCACTTTCCATCCTCCCCTCCTGTTACATCTGCACCCCCCTCCAGCCACTTTCCATCCTCCCCCTCCTATTACATCTGCACCCCCTCCAGCCACTTTCCATCCTCCCCCTCCTATTACATACCAGCAACCTCACCAGTACCAGCAACCTTCCCAGTACCAGCAACCTCCCCAGTACCAGACATCTCCCCACTTCCAGCAACCTGCCCCGTACCAAACTCCTTCCCCGTACCAAACTCCTTCCCCGTACCAAACTCCTTCCCCATACAACTTTCCATCAACATCATCTGCTCCTACAGTCCCTGCCCAACCCTCCACTCCACCGCCCACCACCTCTTCTGCCTCCCACATGTCCACCCATTCTGTAGCTTTTTCCACACCATCACCTCTAACTGTTCCTTCCCCACCACGATCCCAGTCCTCTCTCCACACTCCCATTGTCGAAGTGCCCCGCAGCCCCTCCAGCAGTATTTCCACCCCACACTACACCGAGTTATAATGTTTTTTTTGTAATAAAAATGCCCATTTGGTTGGTTTCAAACCTTTATTAAAAAAGTTTTTTTAACTTTAAAAACAGTTTACACAAAAAAAAATATTTTAAATAAAAGTTAAATTATTGTTTACACTGGTTGTCTGTCATTTCTTTCTGCGGCGAACGAAATATGTTTAAAAAAAAGGTTAAATACAGGGTATTTAAAAGGTAAAAAGGTATTCAAAACCAGGTATATAACTGTGGGTAAATTTTAGCTTTTTGCCACAGTTGTGTTCCTGGTTGTGTTTGAAGCAAAGTATTTTACCTGAAAAGTTGTGTTTATTGTTGGTGATTTCCTAACAATGTACACAACTTTTGTTAAAAGGTGAAATACTTTGCATAAAACACAACCAGGTACACACCTGTGGCCTAAAGCTAAAAATAGTAAGACCATGACAAGATAGCCAACATTGGTTGGCAAAGGTATATACTGTTGGTCCAGAAGGTACACAAGTTTGGTTAGGGCACAAATCTTTCACACTCTGTCATCCTGCCAGTGTACTCTGTCTTGAGGTGACATAAAGTATAGTGCAAAATTGTCCCTCATTACTGAAACCTCACAGAACTTCTAGTGGTAATATTTCCAATGACAACATCCATCTTCGCCAGTAACTTGCTCTTCTCTCCAACCTGCACTTTCTCTTCTACAACCTGTCAAAGAAGGGCTGTAGGAACATGCTATATATAGTTTTCCAGTAGCCAATCCCGTTCGGAAGGCCACAAGGGTCAATTTTAAAAAAACCAGATCCGGCGTAATCCGTCAAAAAACGGATAGAAAAACGGATGAACCGGATGAGACGGATCCGGTTTTGTCTGTCAAGAACAAGACGGATCCGGCAGAAAACCAGATCCGGCAAATCAGGTTTTACAAAAAATTTGCCGGATCCGGCATTCCGGCACGTCGCCGGATCGCGCCTGACGCCGAAAACCAGATGTGTGAAAGTAGCCTAAGCGAAAGCTCGTCCACAGAGCGCAGTCGCACGAGCACTCCATCCGCAGCTGGCAGTGTTGCACACGAGGTATCCCACTATCGAACAGCTAGTGGTAAGCGTCAGCAGGCTGTGTAAAAGATGATGTCTTTGGGCGACAACAGACTCACCACGGAGGTACTGGCCGACTACTTGCAGCAACAAACTGAGTCATGGCTGGGCAGTCTACATCTTGAGCCAGGCAAGGTAGTCAGTGATAACGGATGGAATTTTGTGGCAGTCATAGCCCTTGCAAAAGTCACACACATACCTTGCCTGACACATAATTTGAACCTAGTGGTGCAGTGCTTCCTTAATAATTATCCGGAGTTAACATCCCTGCTCCATAAAGTGTGAAGACTGTGCTCGCATATCCGTTGCTGACCGTACAATCCAGTCGTATGCAGAAGCTGTAGCGATTGCTCCACCTCCCAAAGCACCGCCTAATCATAGACGTTGCAACAAGGTGGAACTCCACCCTGCACATGGTTGAGAGGCTGTGCGAACAGAGGCAGGCTGTAATGCATTTGTGGGAGGATACATGGGCAGGCAGTTTGAGGGAAAACATGGAATTGTCAGGTGTGCAGTGGTCAAAGCTGAAAGACCTCTGTAATGTCCTTCAGTGTTTTGAGGAATGCACACGGCTGCTAAGCGCAGATGACGCCATCATAAGCATGAGCATCCCACTTATGCATCTGCTCAAGCAAAGTTTGACGCACATTAAGGATCTGGCGTCTGCAGCGGAGGAGGAACAGGAGGAGGAGGATGGAAGCCTTACTGACAGTCAGCCATTGTCTGGTCAAGGTACTGTCCTAGACGAGGTGGAGGAAGAAGAGGAAGCGTGGGATGATCATTTTGGGCAGGAAAATGCTTCTCAGGGGGCAAGAGAAAATGTTGGCGTTCCAAGGTCAGTTACAGGGTTTGTGCGTGACTGTAGGGATGTGGATTTGCCAGAAAGTGCTCATCCACCCAGCAGTGGCAGTGCATTATTAACACCTGGAACATTGGCCCACATGTGCGATTATGCCTTGCGGATCCTTAAAAGTGACCCCCGCATTGCCAAAATGATGAAGGATGACGACTACTGGCTGGCCAGCATCCTCGATCCATGCTACAAAGGCAAATTGCACAACATCATGCCACAGGAGAACCTAGAGATAATATTGGCTAACAAGCAAGCAACTCTGGTAAGCCGTTTGTTTGAGGCTTTCTCAGCACACAGCAGCGGTGCTGGTTCTCCCACGAGCCTTAGTGGGCACAATGGAAGAGGTTTTCGTGGTGCACACAGCCAAAGTCGCGTTGGAGACAGAGGTTTCATGACCATGTTGTGGACTGATTTCTCAAGTACCGCTCTCACGACTGGTAATAATACTGCAGGGAGTTAAGAGCTACGGTTGGGAATCATTATGTCCCTTCTTAAAGGGGATCCCCAATCCTGGACCTTCTCCCTATTGGACGATTCTCCATCTTTAGAGTCCATGGACGAGTTCTTTGCAGCTTTGGCGCTTGTGTATGTGGATCCCGATGGTGTCGCCCTGGCGGAATCTCGAATTCGTAGGTGTAAACAGGGAGCCCGGGTCGCTGAGGAGTACTGCTCAGAGTTTAGGAGATGGGCCACTAATACTCAGTGGAATGACCCTGCACTTAGGAGTCAATTTGTGCAGGGTTTGTCTCCAAAGTTGCAGGATACTCTGGTGCAGTACGCCACTCCCAGGTCGCTGGAGGCCGCCATGTCCCTTGCCATCCAGGTGGATAGACACCTTAGGCAAAGACATATACAAAAAGTGCCCCCTGGTGTCCTCACTAGGGAGGAGGACACACCAGCGCGGACAGAGGAACCCAGGCACTGCCTACGGTTCGGGGAGTGGTGTCGGCATGTTTGTACTGTGGTCAGACTGGTCATGTCTTGAAGGCTTGCCCATTGCGCGCCAAATTATCTGTGCCATCTGAGAAGCCGCATTCCCCTGGTCGCTTGGAGGGAGGTGACCAGGGAGTATACATTTCCTCCATTTTGCCCTCCCAAAGTACCATGTCAGCAGCGGTCTTGGCTGGCGGGGTACCGAAGGGAAAAGATTGGCGGGAAAGGGAAGTAGTCAGCTGGGGGCACTCATGTGCCTAGGAACTACTGTCTCTGCTGTCTCTCTTCAACGGACCCCTTCCTCTCCAGTGAGGGCAGCAGATGCTGCAAGAGAGTAGGGACAAGTCTCAACCCTCGCTATTGGCCCACCCTGAGAGGCGCAGACCTCGTGGTGGAAGGGGTTGGATGGTAGTGTACCCCTTGGTGAGGTCCGGGGGTGTGAGTGTGGTGACACAGGGGGACGCCTCTGTTGTCAATCCCAGAAAGAGTTCTTCAAGTGGTGACAAATGAACGAGTGGCAATAAACGTTCAGGTCCGGACCTGTGTGTGAACGAGCGTGTATGGGTGGCCACCAAAAAACCTCCAGTGGAAGTGTGTTGTGGAGTCTTACCAGCTCATACCAAACATACACATTCAAAACCCGTTCCCCAGGTCAGAGCTTCGGATATGTGTGTTGCCTCCAGAACATACGTTGCCAATACCAGCGAGCTCGTTTGTCATAAACCTGAGGTACAGGTAGTTGTAGGAGTGAACTCTGGATCTGGGCGTCCCTGCTGTAGGTGGTTCCCTGATGGGGAGCGGTCTTGAGGGTCCAGAGGCCCCTCATTAAGGGGAGGGTACTGTCATGATCCATGCTGGATCATGACTGATATAAGGCACAGGTAACCTTTTTTTTTAAGCTGTGCTTAAGGTGTTTTTGCCCCCGGTTGCCATTAGGATTATTGCACTGTGTGTTGTTTGTTCTAAGTTTTCCCCCCGGTGGTGGTGAGCATCATTGCACACTTGTTTCTTTAGTTAAGTGCACATGATTATAATGCAGGGGTGATTGCTGGCTCTGCTATAAAAGAGTCACAGGTGTTGCAATCGTTGTTGGTGATAGTGTTCATTTCAACCATCCTTGGTTGAGGAAGGAGCTTGGAGAGCAGCTCTGACAGAGCATGGTGTGAAAGGAGTCATAGGGGATTTCCTTAGCTGTGACAGAGCTTGGTGGCAGTGATTCAGGAGGAGAGCTGCATGCTGGTGGTGGACTCTGTTGCCAGGAGCAAGTGCAACAGAGTAAAGCTAAGTGGTGTCTCCCTGTTTGTGTTTTTTCCTTAGTGTGTATTAGTGCAGCGGTGGGGCCAGTGCCTGCGCCTCCTAGCTCCCTAGCAAGGCATAGGGGTAGGGTGTGCTAGGGCGACAGGTTCGTGATCGGCACCCGGTGCGGAACCGGCATAGAGAACGTTTGGAGCGTTAGGGACACTGACTCAGGGGAGTGCAGGAGGTCTCCACATCCCCTTTCTCTATCGCAGGGCCCACCGTTGTAACTGTTTCCCTACCCCTTGTCTTGTTGTTTTAGTTACCGGCCTGCAAGCCGTGTCACACACGACAGTATCACGTGCCGTGTCCTGTTGTTTTAGTTACCGGCCTGCGAGCCTTGTCACACAGGATGGCTCCACGTGACATTTACGTTTCGAATACCTTTCCCTTTTTCTACTTGTTAAATTCTGGTGTAATACATACTGAGCCTGTGAGAGTCTGTGTCTGACTCCGGAAGTACTGTATAGACGGAAATTTACAATTACCCCTAGACTGGATACACCTGGTATGTGCTGATACAGTACCTTTGTTAAAAATTTTGTATTACGGTATCGTCCATAGTGAGTGAGCATGTGTAGTTTACGCCTTCTATATGTCATGATCTCAGTGCGGGTTTGACTCGCACATGTGGGGTTAATGACTGGAACCAGTGCTGATGACTGGCATTTCTGGGGTTAAAGGTTGTGATCCCAGTGCAGGCCTACCTGTACACCTGGGGCTATGATTGTGGCCTCTCCCTGGTTCTGGAAGAGGCTTCTTATAGCCTTAGGACGCTCCCATCCCCGTCAGTTATACTTTCGCCCTTGGCATTGTGTGGTGACCCCTGACTGTGTTTGTGCTGTGTTCTGATTGCTTGGTTCTCTGTGTACGACTCGGTCTGTTCTCTGGATATTGCTTTGGATTCTGCTTGGTACCTTCTATGTCTGTTTGGTTTTGACTTCTGCTTGGCCCTGACTATCTGTTCTGTCTCATCCCTGGTACTTTACTGATATCTCTGTGTATGACCTCCATTTTGCCTGACTCTGAGTATTTCTATATAGTGTCCTGCCATCTCTGAAAGCAGGACGCTAAGCCCCGCCCCCTTGCAGTCACATGACCGTAGGTCCTGTGACTGCTTGCTAAACTTCAGTGTCCACAGGTCCTGTGTATCTGTACTTTCCAGCTGTACCTGACCCCGGGCCCCCCTACAGTGCGGGTGAGTCCCTGCTCAGCGGAGGCTGAATGCTGGCACTGACAGGATCCTGACATTATAACTGACCGTTAAGTTTTTTGGGGTTTTTATTTTCTTTCTCTGCTGAGAAATATGGATCACATACAATCTCTTGCTGAGCAAATGAAAAATCTGAGTCAGATGTTTCAGGGTTTATCTCTGGAGCAGCAAGCACTAGCTCCTTCTCAGCAGCAGGGTTCTGAGACAGTGCAGGGGGCTTTAGCTGCTGGGTCTTTGGGGGCTGGGACGAGTGATGTTGTTTTGGTGTTCCCAGAACCACCTGTTAAACTGCCTGATTTCTTTTCTGGGAACAAAAAGGAGTTCAGGGTCTTCATGGAGGGGTGCAAATTCTTCGTAAGTTTGAGGCCACGTTCCTCTGGGGACGAAAGTCAGAAGGTTGGGGTCATTATGTCTCTGTTAAGAGGTTCCCCACAAGCTTGGGCTTTCTCCCTTCCTCCCACTGCCCCTGAGAGAGTGTCTGTGAATGCATTTTTTGAGGCCATCGAGCAAATATATGATGAGCCGGACTGAGTGCGATTGGCAGGGGACATGGTGATGAGTGTCTGTCAGGGGAAACACTTGGCTGAGTGGTTTCGTACAGAATTCCGCCGCTGGGCCTCAGAGGTCTCTTGGGACGACGACGCACTCCAAGGACTTTTTCTCAGAGGCTTGTCCGAGAGGTTACAGGATGCCTTGGCATTACATCTCCCACCTAACTCACTCGAGGACGCCATGACCCAGGCCGTCCGGATGGACCGCAGGCTGTGGGCCAGGGGGGTGATGCAGGCGGACACTCCATTGTTCCCTAGTGGAAAAGAGACTGTTTCTGTGCCCATGGACGTCGGGTCTCTCGCCCTGAAGGAAAAGGAGAGACAATGCCGGAGAGAAAAGCAGTTATGCTTCTACTGTGGTAAAACGGGACATTGGAAAAGGGAGTGTCCTGATTGTCCATCCTCAACCCTGTCAACGGGAAATGACTAGGTCTGGGTAGTCAGCGGGGAGACTACTCAGATCCTCAGGTACCCTTTTCCTCATTTTATAAGGTGTTGCTTCATGTGGAACTGTTAGTGGATGATTGTTGTTTTCCCTCTACAGCTTTCGTGGACTGCGGATCATCCATCAATTTCATTGACTCCCAATTGGTCACACGCTGTAAGATAGGGACAGTTAGACTTAAGGTTCCGATCAAAGTGGTGGCCATTGACTCCTCCCCCCTCACTAAAGAGGGAATTCTCTTTATGTCTGACTTGTTTTCACTCAAAGTGGGCGCTACCCATGTGGAAAAATTAAGTTGTTTGGTTCTGGACAATCTACCAGCAGGATTGGTGTTGGGCATGCCCTGTTTACAACGCCATAACCCAGTCATTAACTGGAAAATGGGGGAGATTGTTCAGGGGGGGTTTAATGATTCGATGTTATGTGATAAGTCTGCACTATTGGTTGAACCTGTTAAATCTGTATCTGTGTCATCTGTTGAGCTGGAAGGTATTCCGGAGTACCTGAAAGAATTTGAAGATATGTTCTCTGAAAGCGAGGCCGAGACGTTGCCGCCACATAGACCCTTTGACTGCGCTATCGAGTTAGTCGCGGGGCCTAAATTGCCTAAAGCCCGTCTGTTTAATTTATCTGGCCCTGAGCGCTTGGCCATGAAAGATTACATTGCAGAGAGTCTTCGCAAAGGACACATATGTCCCTCAGTCTCACCTGTGGTGGCAGGGGTTTTTTTTGTAAAGAAAAAAGATGGTGGTTTACGTCCCTGCCTCGAATTTCGTAAGCTCAACAAGATTACTGTACGAAATACATACCCCTTCCGTTGATTCCCGATTTGTGTAACCAACTTTCATGGGCAAAATGGTTCTCCAAACTGGTTTTCTGGGGGCATATAATTTGATAAGGGTCCGGGAGGGGGATGAATGGAAAACCGCGTTGATCACGACCGAGGGACTGTTTGAAAATTTAGTCATGCCGTTTGGTCTTACCAATGCCCCAGCCATATTTCAGAATTTCGTCGGCGTGGTATTCTTGGATCTCATTGGTTGTTTTCTTGTCATTTACTTAGACGATATTCTGATATACTCTCCCGAAAGTCAATCTCATCTGAATCATGTACAAACCATTCTCTAAAGACTGAGGGAAAATCATTTGTATGCCAAATTGGAGAAATGTGTATTTTTTGTTCAAGAATTGTCTTTTTTGGGATTAATTGTGTCCTGTGAGGGTTTTCGCATGGACCCCAAGAAGGTGCAGGCCATTGCGGATTGGGTGCAACTCCGAGACCTTAAGGGTCTTCAGCGCTTCTTGGGGTTCGCCAATTATTACTGCAAATTTATTCAGGGGTTTTCACAGGTGGTCAAACCACTCACAGATCTTACTTGTAAAGGTGCAGATGTGAGAAACTGGTCCTCGCTCGCAAAAGAGGCCATTGCGACCCTGAAAAGAAGCTTTATGTCTGCTCCCGTGTTAGTACAGCCAGATCCGTCCAAACCATTCGTCGTGGAAGTGGATGCCTCTGAGGTGGGGGTGGGGGCGGTGTTGTCCCAAGGGCCTGCCACTCTAACCAACCTCAGGCCATGTGCTTTCTTTTCCAAGAAGTTCTCTACTGCGGAAAGAAATTACGACATAGGCAATAGAGAGCTTCTTGCGGTCAAATTGGCATTTGAAGAATGGAGGCACTTTTTGGAGGGGGCCAGTCACCCGGTTACGGTGATCATGGATCACAAAAATTTGTCATACATTGAGTCTGCTAAAAGACTAATGCCCAGACAGGCCCGTTGGTCACTTTTTTTTTTTTCCCGTTTTCAGCTTACGATTACATTTTGTCCAGGGTCTAAGAATGTCAAGGCTGATGCCTTATCGCGCAGTTTTCAGCCGGTGTCGCCCCCTGAGCCACCGTCCTCCATTCTTCACCCTGTGATAGCAGAGGTCTCGTCTGAATTGGAACGGGAGATTCAGGGGGCCCAGTCGCAGGCCCCGGCGGCCAAGCCGGAGGGGAAGTTGTTTGTCCCAGAGCAACTTAGCCTGAAACTCTTGCAGGAGTTCCATGAATCCAAGCTGAGTGCTCACCCTGGTTTTTCAGCCACGCGTCTGGCGGTGGCTAGGATCTTTTGGTGGCCTACCCTTGGTTCGACATAAAAAAATTCATTGCTGGTTGTGGGGTCTGCGCTCGTTCTAAAAGCTCTCATAGCTGGTAGGCAGGGGAGCTGATGCCTTTGGCAGTGCCTGAAAGACCATGGACTCACTTATCCATGGAATTTGTTACCAATCTCCCTCCATCTAAGGGTAATACAGTGGTATGGGTAGTGGTGGGCAGGTTTTCTAAACAGGCTCATTTTGTACCCCTGTCCGCACTACCGTCAGCTGAGAGGTTGTCCAGGTTGTTTGTGCAGCATGTGATCCGGTTGCATGGGGTACCCCTGAATGTGGTGTCTGATCGTGGTGTTCAGTTTGTGGCTAAGTTTTGGCGTGCTTTCAGCAAAAAATTAGGGATGTCTCTGTCCTTTTCGTCTGCATACCATCCTGAGAGCAATGGTCAGACGGAGCGCACTAACCAGTCCCTGGAACAGATCCTCAGGTGTCTAACCTCTGCTAGACAGAATGACTGGTGCGATGCACTGCCATTGGCTGAATTTGCCTTCAATAGTCGTGTGAGTCAATCCACGGGTATGACTCCTTTTTTGATCAATTATGGGTTCAGTCCTCATTTTGGTGAGTTTTCTCGTCTGGACTCGGGGTGTCCCAGGGCTGAGGGCTCTGTTCAGCGATTACAGAATATGTGGGCAGAAGTTCAGCCGAGTGTATCTAGGTCTCAGGGCAGGTATAAGTTTTTCGTGGACAGGAAAAGAACATCAGGGCCCACGTTTCAGATTGGAGACAAGGTTTGGCTCTCCACGCAAAACATTAAGTTGAAGGTTTCTTCAGCCAAGTTGGGGCCCAAATTCATTGGCCCATACAAGATTGTGGAAAAAATCAATCCAGTGGCATATAGGCTGTGCCTTCCACCCTCTTTCAAGATCCCTAACGTCTTCCACAAATCTCTACTGAAACCTTTTGATGCAGTCTGGGGAGACTTCGAGTCCACTGCTCCTCCTGTTTTGGTCAAGGGGCAGGTGGAGTACGAGGTTGGTAATATCGTAGATTCCAGGTTGGTACGGCGGTCGGTACAGTACCTGGTTCATTGGAAGGGGTATGGACCGAAAGACAGGTCCTGGGTACCGGCCCTGTTGATGCATGCTGATCGCCTGGTGAGGGCTTTCCATGCTTAGTATCCGGGCAAGCCTGGGGGTCCACAGGCCCTCCATTGAGAGGGGGGTACTGTCATGATCTCGGTGCGGGTTAATGTCTGGAACCAGTGCTGATGACTGGCATTTCTGGGGTTAAAGGTTGTGATCCCATTGCAGGCTTACCTGCACACCTGGGGCTATGATTGTGGCCTCTCCCTGGTTCTGGGAGAGGCTTCTTATAGCCTCAGGATGCTCCCATCCCCATCAGTTATACTTTCGCCCTTGGCTGAGTGTGTTTGTGCTGTGTTCTGGTTGCTTGATTCTTTGTGTACGACTCGGTCTGTTCTCTGGATATTGCTTTGGATTCTGCTTGGTACCTTCTATGTCTGTTTGGTTTTGACTTCTGCTTGGCCCTGACTATCTGTTCTGTCTCATCCCTGGTACTTTACTGATTTCTCTGTGTATGACCTCCATTTTGCCTGACTCTGAGTATTTCTGTATAGTGTCCTGCTATCTCTGAAAGCAGGACGCTTAGCCCCGCCCCTTGCAGTTACATGACCGTAGGTCCTGTGACTGCTTGCTAAACTTCAGTGTCCACAGGTCCTGTGTATCTGTACTTTCCGGCTGTACCTGACCCCGGGCCCCCCTACAGTGCAGGTGAGTCCCTGCTCAGCGGAGGCTGCACGCCGGCGCTGACAGGATCCTGACACTATATATACGGTGAATTGGAGATACCAATTTTTACCCTATACTCGATACAGCTTGTATCTTGCTATACAGTACCTTTGTTCGACATTTAGTATTACGGTCAAATTCTTACTGAGTAACCGTCTGACGGTTACTACGGGACTATGTATACGGAGATTTCAATTGTATCCTATAATTCACTGTATATACTTGCTATCTTGCTATCCAGTACCTTTTTTACAACATTTTTTATTATGGTAAAACCCAGACTGAGTGAGCGTCTGAGAGTGACTACGGAAATATATACCAAGATTTCATATTTGGCCAACACTGTATACAGCTGTACTGTCACATGGACCCGTCCTGTGTGACACGACCCGCAGGCCGGTAACTGCAAACATCAAATCTATATGAATTAGCTTTTTTTGTTCGATTTACAATTTTGTTTTTGAATAGTGAAATTATAACATCTATCACTGAGATGTTTTACATACATTGTTCAGATCTGCAGCATTATTAATACATGTGTATCAACATAGTTATAGTTGCACACCAGACAAAAAAATGAGAAGAGGAAGTAAATCAAGGAAGAAGCAGTAAATTAAGTAAAAATGGTGGAAGTATTGTAATATGAAATATGGTAATAGGATAGAATACTCAATTAAGTTTTATTAAATGTTGTTTGTTTGGGTTTTCTAACCTATTAGAAAAAAAATCTTTGTTTAGTATATATTTTGACATAGCTACAGCAATCATGTCAGTATTAATTGGCTGTGCGATGGAAGACCAGCTGGGAACCGTAGAGCCATTAGCACATCATTGCCAAGGATTTAAAACGTAAGTATCTGATATATATTGTAGCTAATATAAAATTTTCCAAACGGTCAGAAAGCCACTTGTAATAGGACTAGTTTTACCAAATATATGTATTATCTACCAATGTCCTTTTTTTTGAGACGCCTAATCTTTTGCTTCTATCAACTAAGATTTTATAATTAGGTCCAATTTTTGTGTTGTGTTTGTAAAATGAATGTTTTCAAAACAGGAAATCATGTCATTGTCATTTTTAATTGAATATTCTTCCACCCAGAGAGCTTTCAAAGCACCTATTTTCGAGGTTTTTTCAAAATTAGGATCATAAGCTGAAATTATTATTTAAAATCACAGTTCTGTGATCACAAAGTTATTAGAACTATTGTTTATACTTGAAGGAAGGTATATAATGCAATGGCATTGATGTAGATTTACCAAGGCCAGAGTTATATTCAAGTGAAATTGCCGTCCTATTTTCGATGTTTTTTTTTACATGGAAATTTTTGTTTGATTCACTAGTTTTTATACATAACCCTAAATCATTTACAACTGATATGGCAGACAGAGGTCTTTTAGTTTCATTTCTTCCTTCTTACCAGATAGTCTGGAAATCCCTCACCCCTCCACCCCCTTCCCCAGTACCTTTCTGACTATATTTGCTTTGTGAAACCTGATATCTCAGCTGTACTGGAGACACTCAGGAGGACAGACCCTGTAACTTGCTGGCTTGTCAGACATTGTTTACGATCACATCACAGTATATAAGGTTGGTATTTTATGTTTTTATTCATCACAATTGTTTATTTAGCTTGTTTTATGAATGGATAGTGAAATGTGAAATATATTTATATATATTTAAAATAATAATATATATTTTTATCAATAGTTTTCTAAATGTTACTATACTAATTTTAGTTTTTTTTGCATCAGTAGTGAAAACATGGCATATCGATATAAAAAAGGACTTACTGTTGATGAAATACTAGGTTATCTTGAGGAATTAGATGACCAAGAAGAGGAAGTTTCTGATGTTGAAGCAGTGATTGTGCCCCCTGACCCTGATGAGGCAACTGATGAGGAAGATTTTCAGGAAAATGAGCTTCTTGCTCATGAATTGAATGATGTAGCAGGAACTTTGGAGGTATTGCACACTTCAACAGAAATTGAAGAGGCTCCTGAGGTGGCATCAACTGAGAATTTACCATCCACCTCAGCAGGATCTTCAAGTACCAGTAGCAGAAAATGACCAAGGAATCAAACTTCAAAACCAGTTGTGAGCAAGAGAAAAAAATGCAACAGAAATATTACAATGTGCAGCAACTCCAAAATGGAAAAAATGTCAACCAACATTTGAAAGCAGTGCAGACCAGGATACGTCCGAAATAAGCAACATTTATGACCTTTTAGAAAATAAAAATGAAGCTGAAGTATTTGAAGAGTTTTTTTCCCATGATGTTATGGATATTATTTTGACCCAAAGCATGCTATATGCAAACCAAAAAAATAAACCCTCCTTTTCCATCAGCGAGGAAAAATTACAAGTTTTCTTAGGCATATTATTACTGTCTGGATATCATTCTCTCCCCCAAGAGGACATGTACTGGGAACAAGCTCAAGATGTGGGCGTTCCATTGGTGTACAAAGCAATGTCAAAGAACTGTTTTAGGGAAATTAAAAAATATATACACCTAAATGACAATTCTAAAATTGACAAGTCTGACAAGTTGTACAAAGTTAGTTTATTCTTTGAAGTACTGGGGAAAGAATTCCTGAACTTTGGTGTATTCCACCAGGAACTTTCCTTAGATGAAATGATGGTCCGCTACTATGGCAAACACCCTACAAAAATGTACATGCGAGGTAAGCCAATAAAATTCGGCTACAAAATTTGGTGTCTGTGCAGTTCCAATGGCTACCTCTACAAATTTGTGCCATACTGTGGTAAGTCTGACAAAGAGGAAGGACCATTAGGCTTGAGAGTAATTTCACAACTTGCAAATGTAATTCCTAATTCCCAGTCATTCAGTTACAAGTTATTTTTTGACAATTTCTTTACAAGTATTGATGCTCTGGTGATGCTGAAAAACAAAAACATCCAAGCTACTGGCACTATGAGAGAAAATCACACAAAACAGTGTCCTTTTATGCCAAGCAAGGAGATTGAAAAACAAAAGGAAATAGGATTTTGTGATTACCAGTTTGATAAAGCAAATAACATTGTTTTGGTGAAAAGGAAGGATAATAAGGTTGTCACGTTTGGCACGAACTTCAGCACAATAGAGCCTTTGTCAACACCTTGCAGGTACTCTCAAAAACAGAAAAAACATGTCCAAATCTCAATGCCACTGATGGTTCAGGAATATAATTCCCACATGGGGGGAGTTGATTTATTGGACAAACAAATCTCCCTGTACCGTGTCAGAATCTGTTCCAAAAAGTGGTGGTGGTCCCTTTTCACTCTAATGATAGACATTGCCGTTTCAACACCTGGAGGGCATATCAAAAGGCAAATCCAGAAGAAAGTGTGCTACTGCTAAGTGTAAGGAGGAGGATTGCATTGGCCTATCTAAGCAAAAGCACACAATCAACCCCAAAGAGATGTGGACCTCAACGGAGTAAACTATTAGGTGGCTGAGTTAGTGATGACATCAGATTTGATCCTGGTAATCATTTGATAGAGCCAATTGCTACACAAAGAAGGTGTGCTTTATGTAAGGAAAAAACAACCAGAATTTGCAAACGGTGTGATGTTCCCCTTCATGCTAAGTGTTTTGCTGTATTCCATTCCCTTAACTGAGTTATTTGGAGAATTTTGTAATATAATATTTTGAAAAAAAGTGCATAAACATATTGTTTGCATAATAGTTTGTAAGCAAAAA
This sequence comes from Dendrobates tinctorius, assembly GCF_039654945.1. Taxonomy (NCBI): domain Eukaryota; kingdom Metazoa; phylum Chordata; class Amphibia; order Anura; family Dendrobatidae; genus Dendrobates; species Dendrobates tinctorius. The sequence goes on from NW_027361910.1 coordinate 5,183,016, forward strand.
ATGCAAAAAAATAAAGTTGAAAAGTTCTATCTTTTCTGAGTTTTTGCTATCACTTTCTGCCAATGTCCAAAAATTGGGACGCCCTTTTCTGAAAAATCCGTACTTGTAAAAATTTGGCAAATTATGTTTCTGATTCATTAGGACCTAAATCATTAAAAATCTGTCATTTAAAAAAAAATTAAAATTGCTAATTTGGCAAGTAATGGATTAAACATAAAATCTTGTGTAAATGCCCCTTCTGAATCTGTTGAGGTTCTTCTATCGTTCCTGCACTTCTCCATTTCAGAGATAAGGCCCTATTTTACTTGTCTACAAATCTAGTTTTTTCAACTAAGTAGGCATGATCCTCAACTTTGCTCAATAAGAGTCTTCTTGAAGATCACACTCAGCTGAAAAGACTAGATTTACATACAGGGGAGAACCACTAATATCTCGGTAGTGGATAGACACAAGAACAAAAAAAAACATCACTAGATTCAGAAGAACAGTGGCATTTGCAAAAGTTAAAAAAATGACATGTAGTATAAAAGGCAAATGACAGATTATCTTTAAACCTAACTGAAAAGTACAATAAAAGTAAGTTTATGGTATAATTGTAAGTCAATGCAAAACAAAAACTGGATTGCTTGTCTCCGATGAAAAAGTAGAATGTATTCAAGATGTAATCAACTTATCCTAATTTGGAGACTAGAGTTTCTCACAAATAAATTCTCCATATCGAGGACACACTGACCTTTCTATTTGCTTAATGAACGAGAAAATAGATGTTCTCATCTGATGAGATTCTGCCATGAGCTGAGAAAACACAACTGGATAACAAAAATAAGCAAAATGAGATTATTTTATGTAAATCATGGGAACTTACTTGATTAATGGATATTTGATTCTAGCGAGAAGCATGAAGTGATATTTCTTAGGATTTAATAAGTAAAATGAATCGAGTCATTAACCTTAATTAAGGTGCTTTTAATTATGAAGGGCAAATGCATCTATTTTGGTTCAATCAAATGGGGAGAAATCCTCACATTCATTCTTACAAGAAAGAATTATACAAGGAACATGCACCAGAAGAATATAGTGATCTACCTACACAATGGCAAGGGACCAGAGGCATAACTATAATAGGTGCAGGGATAGCAATAGCATCCTGGCTTCAGAGTCTAAAGAGCCCAAAACAACCCTTTGGAACATATGAAAAGGCTATAACTATTAAAGACTTGAAGTGTTTTGGGGACCCGTTGCAACTTTTACATTAGGGTCCACAAGCTTCAAGTTACGCCACAGCAAAGGATTACAATAAAACTAATGCAATGTTATAAGGCTTTGACTGTACACTATACCTAGTTATTCATTTAATCTAATACCTTCTGTTTTACTGTTGAACTTAGTGTACTATTTCAATAATGACAATCCAGATGAAAACAAAACACATCTCTGAAGTAGATGTTAAGAAAATATACTTTATCTAATCAAATATACAGTGGGGAAAAAAAGTATTTAGTCAGTCAGCAATAGTGCAAGTTCCACCACTTAAAAAGATGAGAGGCGTCTGTAATTTACATCATAGGTAGAACTCAACTATGGGAGACAAACTGAGAAAAAAAATCCAGAAAATCACATTGTCTGTTTTTTTTTTTCATTTTATTTGCATATTATGGTGGAAAATAAGTATTTGGTCAGAAACAAGCAATCAAGATTTCTGGCTCTCACAGACCTGTAACTTCTTCTTTAACCCCTTCCTGACATGAGACGTACTATCCCGTCCACGGTACCCGGGCCCGTATGACCGGGGACGGGATAGTACGTCTACCGCGATCAGCGGCGCCCACGTGGTGAGCGCCGCTGATCGCGGCCGGGTGTCAGCTGATTATCACAGCTGACACCCGGCACAATGTGTCAGGGGCGGTCACGGACCGCCCCCGACACGTTAACCCCTTGCACACCGCGATCAAACGCGATCGCGGTGTACCGGGAGTTAAAGGGAAGCATCGGCAGGGAGGGGGCTCCCTCCGTGCTTCCCTGAGCCCCCCACGGCAGCGCAATGTGCAGCGCTGCTGCGGGGGGCTCCTTTCCTCCAGGCCCCCGAATCCAAGATGGCGACGGGGGCCTTCGGGGGCCTGGGGAAGCTGGCTTCCTCAGTGCCTGCAAAGCGCAGGCATGAGGAAGCCTTGTGCACTGCCTGTGACAGATTGCTGATCTGTCACAGTGATCTGTGATGTGACAGATCAGCGATCTGTCACAGGACAGTGATGTCCCACCTGGGACTATGTAATAAAGTAAAAAAAAATTAAAAAAAAAGTGTAAAAATAAATTAAAAAAAATCGCCAAATAAATTAGTAAAAAAAAAAAAAAATATTCCCCAATAAATTCATTTTTTTAAAATAATAATAAAAAAAACAATAAATGTACACATATTAGGTATCGCCGCGTCCGTAACGACCTGCCCTATAAAACTGTCCCTTTAGTTAACCCCTTTAGTGAACCCCTTAAAAAATACAAACAAAAAGTGCAATAACGCGCGATCAAAAAGACGCATATAAATATCCATGGTACCGCTGAAAACGTCATCTTGTCCCGCAAAAAACAAGCCGCCACACAGCATCATCAGCGAAAAAATAAAAAAGTTATAACTCGCAGAATAAAGCGATGCAAAAATAATTATTTTTTATATAAAATAGTTTTCATTGCATAAAACCGACAAAAACATAAAAAAACGACCTAAATGAGGTATCGCTGTAACCGTACTGACCCGAAGAATAAAACCGCTTTATCAATTTTGCCGCACGCGGAACGGTGTAAACGCACCCCCCAAAAGAAATTCATGAAACGCTGGTTTTTGTTCATTCTGGTCCCAAAAATCTGAATAAAAAGCGATGAAAAAATTTCACGTGCCCGAAAATGGTACCGATAAAAACGTCAACTCGTCCCGCAAAAAATAAGACCTCACATGACTCGGTTGTTCAAAATACGGAAAAATTATAGCTCTCAATATGTGGTGATGCAAAAACTATTTTTACAATAAAAAGCGTCTTTTAGCGTGCGACAGCCGCCAAACATAAAAACCGCCATAAATAGTAAATCAAACCCCCCGTTATCACCCCTTTAGTTAGGGAAAAATAATAAAATAAAAAAAATGTATTTATTTCCATTTTTCCATTAGGGTTAGGGCTAGGGTTAGGGTTAGGGCTAGGGGTGTGTTGGGGTAGGGTTAGGTTAGGGTTAGGGTTAGGGCTAGGGTTAGGGTTAGGGCTAGGGCTAGGGTTAGGGCTAGGGTTAGGGCTAGGGTTAGGGCTAGGGTTAGGGGCGTGTTGGGGTTCGGGTTGGAGTTAGAATTGGGGGTTTCCACTGTTTGGGCACATCAGGGGCTCTCCAAATGCAACATGGCGTCTGATCTCAATTCCAGCCAATTCTGAGTTGAAAAAGTCAAATGGTGCTCCTTCCCTTCCAAGCTCTGCTATGCGCCCAAACAGTGTTTTACCCCCTCATGTAGGGTATCAGCCTACTCAGGACAAATTGCAAAACAATTTTTGGGGTCCAATTTCTCCTGTTACCCTTAGGAAAATAAAAAATTGGGGGCAAAAATATCATTTTTGTGGAAAAAAATGATTTTTTTATTTTCACGTCCGAGTGTTATAAACTTCTGTGAAGCACTTGGGGGTTCAAAGTGCTCACCACACATCTAGATAAGTTCTGTGGGGGGTCTAGTGTCCAAAATGGGGTCACTTGTGGGGAGTTTCAATAGTTTAGGTACATCAGGGGCTCTCCAAACGCACATGACACCCGCAGACCATTCCATCAAAGTCTGCATTCCAAAACGTCACTGCTTCCCTTCCGAGCCCCGACGTGTGTCCATACAGTAGTTTTCTCCCACATATGGGGTGTCAGTGTACTCAGGACAAATTGGACAACAACTTTTGGGGTCCAATTTCTCCTGGTACCCTTGGGAAAATAAAAAAAATGGTGACTAAAAGATCATGTTTGTGGAAAAAATATGAATTTTTTATTTTCACGCCCGGGCGTTGTAAACTTCTGTGAAGCACTGGGGGGGTCAAAGTGCTCACCACACATCTAGATAAGTTCCTTGGGGGGTCTAGTTTACAAAATGGTGTCATTTGTGGGGGGCTTCCACTGTTTAGGTACATTAGGGGCTCTCCAAAGGCAACATGACACCCGCAGACCATTCCATCAAAGTCTGCATTCCAAAACGTCACTACTTCCCTTCCGAGCCCCGACGTGTGCCCATACAGTAGTTTTCTCCCACATATGGGGTATCAGCATACTCAGGACAAATTGGACAACAACTTTTGGGGTCCAATTTCTCCTGGTACCCTTGGGAAAATAAAAAAATGGTGACTAAAAGATCATGTTTGTGGAAAAAATACGAATTTTTTATTTTCTTGCCCGGGCGTTGTAAACTTCTGTGAAGCACTGGGGGAGTCAAAGTGCTCACCACACATCTAGATAAGTTCTTTGGGGGGTCTAGTTTACAAAATGGTGTCATTTGTGGGGGGTTTCCACTGTTTCGGTACATTAGGGGCTCTCCAAAGGCAACATGACACCCGCAGACCATTCCATCAAAGTCTGCATTCCAAAACGTCACTACTTCCCTTCCGAGTCACGACGTGTGCCCATACAGTAGTTTTCTCCCACATATGGGGTATCAGCATACTCAGGACAAATTGGACAACAACTTTTGGGGTCCAATTTATCCTGGTACCCTTGGGAAAATAAAAAAATGGTGACTAAAAGATCATGTTTGTGGAAAAAATACGAATTTTTTATTTTCACGCCCGGGCGTTGTAAACTTCTGTGAAGCACTGGGGGGGTCAAAGTGCTCACCACACATCTAGATAAGTTCCTTAGGGGGTCTAGTTTCCAAAATGGTGTCATTTGTGGGGGGTTCCACTGTTTTGGTACATCAGGAGTTTTCCAAACGCGACATGGTGTCCGATCTCAATTCCAGCCAAAAACGTCAAATGGCGCTGCTTCCCTTCCGAGCTCTGCCATGCCCCCAAATAGTGGTTTACCCCCACATGTGGGGTATCAGCGTAATCAGGACAAATTGCACAATAACTTTTAGGGTCCTGTTACCCTTGGAAAAATAAGAATTGAGGGTGAAAAGATCATTTTTGTTGAAAAAATATGATTTTTTAATTGTATGGCTTTATGTTATAAACTTCTGTGAAGCCCATGGGGGTTCAAAGTTCTCACCACACATCTAGATAAGTTCCTTAGGGGGTCTAGTTTCCAAAATGGTGTCATTTGTGGGGGGTTTCCACTGTTTTGGTACATCAGGGGTTTTCCAAACGCGACATGGTGTCCGATCTCAATTCCAGCCAAAAACGTCAAATGGCGCTGCTTCCCTTCCGAGCTCTGCCATGCGCCCAAATAGTGGTTTACCCCCACATGTGGGGTATAAGCGTACTCAGGACAAATTGCACAATAACTGTTAGGGTCCTGTTACCCTTGGGAAAATAAAAATTGGGGTGAAAAGATCATTTTTGTGGAAAAAATATGATTTTTTAATTGTACCGCTGTACTTTATAAACTTCTGTAAAGCCCTTGTGGGTTCAAAGTTCTCACCACATATCTAGATAAGTTCCTTGGGGGGTCTAGTTTCCAAAATGGGGTCACTTGTAGGGGGTTTCCACTGTTTAGGTACATCAGGGACTCTCCAAACGTGACATGGCGTCCAATCTGAATTCCAGCCAATTTTGCATTGAAAAAGTCAAACGGCGCTCCTTCCATTCTGAGCTCTGCCATGCGCCGAAACAGTCGTTCCCCCCCACATATCAGGTATCTGCGTACTCAGGACAAATTGCACAATAACTTTTGCAGTTCAATTTTTCCTGTTACCCTTGGTAAAATAAAAAAAATTGAACCTGAAGTATTTTTTTTATGAAAAAAAGTTAGATGTTCATTTTTTTTTAAATATTCAAAAAAATTCCTGTGACGCACCTAAAGGGTTAATAAACTTCTTGAATGTGGTTTTGAGCACCTTAAGGGGTGCAGTTTTTAGAATGGTGTCACTTTTGTGTATTTTCTATCATATACACCCCTAAAAGTGGCTTCAAATGTGATGTGGTCCTAAAAATAAAATGGTGTTGTAAAAATGAGAAATCGCTGGTCAACTTTTAACCCTTATAACTTCCTAACAAAAAAAAATTTTGGTTCCAAAATTGTGCTGATGTAAAGTAAACATGTGGGAAATGTTAGTTATCAAGTTTTTTGTGTGCCGTATCTCTGTGATTTAAGGGCATAAAAATTCAAAGTTGGAAAATTGCGAAATTTTCAAAATTTTCGCCAAATTTCCGTTTTTCTCACAAATAAACGCAAGTTATTTGAATGAAATTTTACCACTAACATGAAGTACAATATGTCACGAGAAAACAATGTCAGAATCACCAGGATCCATGGAAGCGTTCGAGAGTTATGACCTCATAAAGGTACAGTGGTCAGAATTGTAAAAATTGGCCCGGTCATGAACGTGCAAACCACCCTTAGGGGTGAAGGGGTTAAGAGTCTCCTCTTTCCTCCACTCATTACCTGTAGTAATGGCACCTGTTTAAACTTGTTATCAGTATAAAAAGACAACTGTGCACACCCTCAAACAGTCTGACTCCAAACTCCACTATGGTGAAGACCAAAGAGCTGTCAAAGGACACCAGAAACAAAATTGTAGCCCTGCACCAGGCTGGGAAGACTGAATCTGCAATAGCCAACCAGCTTGGAGTGAAGAAATCAACTGTGGAAGCAATAAATAGAAAATGGAAGACATACAAGACCACTGATAATCTCCCTCGATCTGGTGCTCCACGCAAAATCCCACCCCGTGGGGTCAGAATGATCACAAGAACGGTGAGCAAAAATCCCAGAACCACGCGGGGGGACCTAGTGAATGAACTGCAGAGAGCTGGGACCAATGTAACAAGGCCTACCATAAGTAACACACTACGCCACCATGGACTCAGATCCTGCAGTGCCAGACGTGTCCCACTGCTTAAGCCTGTACATGTCCGGGCCCGTCTGAAGTTTGCTAGAGAGCATTTGGATGATCCAGAGGAGTGTTGGGAGAATGTCCTATGGTCTGATGAAACCAAACTGGAACTGTTTGGTAGAAACACAACTTGTCGTGTTTGGAGGAAAAAGAATACTGAGTTGCATCCATCAAACACCATACCTACTGTAAAGCATGGTGGTGGAAACATCATGCTTTGGGGCTGTTTCTCTGCAAAGGGGCCAGGACGACTGATCCGGGTACATGAAAGGATGAATGGGGCCATGTATCGTGAGATTTTGAGTGCAAACCTCCTTCCATCAGCAAGGGCATTGAAGATGAAACGTGGCTGGGTCTTTCAACATGACAATGATCCAAAGCACACCGCCAGGGCAACGAAGGAGTGGCTTCGTAAGAAGCATTTCAAGGTCCTGGAGTGGCCTAGCCAGTCTCCAGATCTCAACCCTATAGAAAACCTTTGGAGGGAGTTGAAAGTCCGTGTTGCCAAGCGAAAAGCCAAAAACATCACTGCTCTAGAGGAGATCTGCATGGAGGAATGGGCCAACATACCAACAACAGTGTGTGGCAACCTTGTGAAGACTTACAGAAAACGTTTGACCTCTGTCATTGCCAACAAAGGATATATCACAAAGTATTGAGATGAAATTTTGTTTCTGACCAAATACTTATTTTCCACCATAATATGCAAATAAAATGAAAAAAAAAAACAGACAATGTGATTTTCTGGATTTTTTTTTCTCAGTTTGTCTCCCATAGTTGAGGTCTACCTATGATGTAAATTACAGACGCCTCTCATCTTTTTAAGTGGTGGAACTTGCACTATTGCTGACTGACTAAATACTTTTTTTCCCCACTGTATTATATGAAACAAATCCTTGGATAAGGTGTGAACACAGATAAAAGAGGACCTTTGCGTAAGAACAGTCAATGGGCAATTTGAATTTCAGTAGCTTATCATAATGGGTATATGGGCACTCGACTATGGGATGGAAGATATGTATGATGGGTATATGGGCACGGGCCTATGGGATCGTGGATATGTATGATGGGTATATGGGCATGGGACTATGGTATGGAGGATAATTATAATTTTCTATAACTAACCACAGTTAGTTACTATGCCCGGGCAGCGCTGGGCTCTTCAGCTAGTTCTAAATAAAGAAGCAACATGCTGCGTTCGGCGCACACGGGCGCACCTTCAAAAGTGCACAACGCACGGCAAAATCCTGCTAGCGCACGGCCAGCGCACGATCTGCGCACCCTATGCTAAAGATAGGGTGCGCAGATCGCAAGCGTCAATATGCGCTAGTAGGCGGCGATGACCGGATGGGGCGGGGCTTAGCGGCGGCCGTGCGCAGGCCATCGCTGCGCTATAAAGCGCAAATGTGAAGCCGGCCTTAATCGTTGAATGTTTGCATATTCAGGATCCAATATGTAGAGTTGAGAATATGAAGGAGTATCAGATCTAAAGAAGGCACAAATATATTTTTAATTATTAAAAAAGAGTAGGAATGAATTAAAAATGTACATTTAATTGTATTCAGGTCTTTTACCTTAGAGAAGTTGATGTACAGTGGTACACTTGTCCATGAATGACTAAAACGGGTGGGGAAACGGAAAATTTCATTGACTGAAATCCAAAGGATGCAAAGGCAAAAGCACTGTTGTACTTTCTGATGTTCTTTCTAATATTTTTTGCCTCGTTAGTATCTTCAGTATCCTCATGCTTGAAACTGCTGAGGATATTCATTCACTTCACATAAGTGTATAGTACCACTTCCGCAGCACGACACAAACTTTGCACTGTGCAATTTTTCTTTCCAAAAGTGAGATGCACTGCAATCACTAGACATAACGTCTCGCTTTCCCACATGGTGTTCACTGGGTATATTCTCTGGATTTCTTGCTGCATACCTCGAAGGTGGTGGCAGTTTACGTCGACAGGCATTGTTGTTTTCAACTTCCGCAGGTGTCAAATTCCTTCTTCGTTGACGCTGGTTATATATATCAGCTTCCCTTATTTCTGTCACTCGGTTGATATAAACCTTGTGATTAGTGTTGAGCATTCCGATACCGCAAGTATCGGGTATCGGCCGATATTCACGGTATCGGAATTCCGATACTGAGTTCCGATACTTTTAGCATATAGAATACCGGAATCGGAAGTTCCCATAATTCTATGAGCCAGTTTGATTTGATTCAGCCAATGACAATCCTCAGAAGTGTGGGCACATCCTGTTAGGCATGTAGGCATGTTAACTAATGGCATGGCTGTGATTGGCTGCTGAAATGATGTCATGATGCACTATAAAAACCGCTGCCGCCGCCATTTAGGGTTCACTCTGCTGTGAATTCAGTTAGGGACAGGCTGCTGTTCAAGACTCTGAGGGACAGTTAGAGATAGCGATTTTCCAAATAATATTGTGTTTTACCCAGGCTACATTCTCAATAAGTGTAGCTTTCTTTTGCCTTGCAGCAGCACTGTTCACAGCTGTCTGCAAGGTCTGTGTGAGTGCAGCTCACGCTGTAGTGTGTCCTGCAGGCACATCTGCTTGTAGGCCGCTCAACGTGTCACTGCCTCATACATATTTTTCTTTTATTGCTGCTCATTTTTCATTCTCTTATTAGTGTGCATCCATCTGTATCCATATACGTTGGTTGCAAACACTATAGGAGTAGACAGCGGAGACTTTCTGCAGCCTTTCAGTGCTAGTGCCCAGTTATCTGCACTGTTCACGACTGTCTGAGAGGTTTCTGTGTGAGTGCAGCTCACGCTGTAGTGTGTCCTGCAGCCACATCTGGTTGTAGGCTGCTCAGCGTGCGTCACTGCCTCATACATATTTTTCTTTTATTGCAGCTCATTTTTCATTAATTCTCCTATTAGTGTGCATCCATCCGTGTCCATCTACATTGGTTGGTTGCAAACACTATATAGGAGTTGATAGAGGAGCCTTTTTGCTGGCTTGTGCCCTGCAGCCGCAGCCAGATTAGTATTACCATATTTTTTGGAGACTCATCTTTTGCATTGTAGGTTACCTTCCTGCATTGTAATAGCTCCAAAAAGTTTGTGATACTATCGCTATCAAATCTTTTGTCACATCCTTTTTGTTTTTTTGAAAAAACAAAAACAAAAGTTGACCAAACACTCCACTTGAGAGTTGGTAGGCCACATTAGCTCATATTAAAGTGTAGTCCACACACTTTATAAAATTAGTGTTTCTTATACCTGTTAGCAGCTGTTCAGGAATAAGCACACTAAGCCCCCCCTTTGTACTTTTCTGCCTATCTTTATAAGACTACCAAGATGAAGAAGGCAAGGAGTAAGGCACATGGTCATGGGCTTGGAGTTGCAGCAGGGAGAGGACGTGGGGATTCAGCAGGGAGAGGATGTGGGGCTTCTGTGCCTGCTGCGGGCACCAGTGAGTCAGCATCCCCCAGTTTTACCAGGCAACAGTCCTTTATGCGCAGCTTTGTAGGACCTCGCCGTACCCCACTGCTGCGTGACGAACAAATTGAAGCCGTTGTCGGATGGATGGCAGCTAACACATCGACTTCAATGACTTCCACATCCTCTCAGGGCCAGAGCACTGAAGAGCAACCATCTGTCTCTTCACCACCTGCCAAATTGCCCAGGCAGTCAGAGAGCCCTGTACAGGAGCCATCACAGTCTCTACTTCTGTTCTCTGAATCTGTTGGCTTGGAAAGAGGGGGCCAGCCAAGCAGCATTCAAGAATGTGAAGAAGAGGGAGTAAGAAGTGATGCGCAACTGCTTTGTCCCTCTGAATCTGAAGAGGCGGGTGGGCCAGTGCCTATGGTCAGCACACCTCACTATGCATCAGATGATGATGAGACTCAGGTGCCACTTTCTGGTGCGTACGGTGCTGGCGAGACTACCTAGGAGAAGCAGGTGTTTGAAGAGGGGAGTGTAGATGATGAGGTCCTTGACACATCATGGCGTGAGGAACAGGAAGGTGGTGGGAGCAGCTCTGAGGAAGAGATTCCCCGAACGGCCAAAACAGGAGGGAGAGGGAGGGGGCAGACTTGGTTGCCTGTAGCCTCCACTTTGGCACCCATTAGGAGCATTCCTATTCCAAAAGCCAAAATGGGCGCTCCCAAGACTTGCAGTGCGTGGTCCTTTGACACAGTTGCAGATGACATTTGCTTTGTCAAATGCAAGCGGTGTCATCAGAAAGTAAAAAGAGGGAAAAGTGTCAGCAACCTGAATACCACAAATATGTGGAAACATGTGCGGACCAAGCTCGTGGTGGAGTTACAAAGACACATTGAAGACGTAGGCCAACCTACAGCACCACCTACCACCTCTTCAGCTCGTGTTGTAGCCTCTTCCTCCAGCTCACACACAGCTGGTTCGGCTTCCTCACAGGATCGCCATGGAAGAACCTCTGGCACTGTTGACCAGAGAACCAGTGACATTCCACCCACAGTACCACGTTCCCGTTCATCCTCACACTCCCAGACCACTTTACAGCCATCGGTAGCACAGGCATGGGAGAAAAGGCGGGCACATGCTCTGAATGCTGGCATTGCAAAATTACTTGCCCTTGAAATGCTCTCATTCAGGCTGGTGGAGAATGACACCTTCTGGAACTTCATGGCATTGCCAGTCCCACAATACACCATGCACAGCCGCATTTATTTCAGCAGGCAAGCTGTCCCTGCCCTGCAAAAGCATGTGGAGGCAAAAATTAAACATGCGCTACTAAACGCCGTCAGTAGCAAGGTCCACCTGACCACCGATGCGTGGACCAGTACCCATGGACAGGGACCATACCTTTCCCTCACTGCCCATTGGGTCAATGTTGTGGAGCCGGGTACAGATCTTGAGAGTGGCGCTGTATGTGTTCTGCCAACTTCAAGGATTGCAGGAATCCAGTCTGTACACATTGACTCCTCCTCATACTCCAGTTCCTCAGAATCAGCGCTGCAGGAGCCTGTTACGACAGATATGAGCACAGCCGTGGTCAAACTTCAACAGGCCGTACTGAAATTAATTTTTTGGGGGAATTGAAGCCACACAGCGCAGGAGCTCTGGAATGCCATCAAGCAGGAGAGCGACGTGTGGTTTCTGCCAGCGAATCTCCAGCCAGGCTTGATAGTGTGTGATAATGGCCGAAATCTGGTGGCAGCTCTGGGCCTAGGCAACCTCACTCACATCCCATGTCTGGCACATGTGCTCAGCTTGGTCATGCAGAGCTTTCTGAGGGACTATCCGGATCTTGATGCACTGCTGCAAAAGGTCCGCATAGAGTGCGCTCACTTGCGGCGTTCCAGCACGGCAAGATCGCGCATTGCAGCTCTGCAGCGCCAATTCCACCTTCCGGGACATCGCATCATATGTGACCTACCCACCAGGTGGAATTCAACATTACATATGTTGGAGCAGTTGTGTGAGCAGCAGGCAGCAGTAATGGAGTACCAGCTGCATCAGGCGCAAACAAGTCGCACTGTGCGCCGGTCACACTTCAGCACTACTGAGTGAGCCTCTATGAAGGACATCTGCCATGCTTTGCGTGCCTTCGATGATTCCACGTGGATGGCGAGTGCAGATGATGCACTAGTCAGCATGACTGTCCCCCTTATCTGTCTGCTTCAAAAAACACTGCAAGCACTAAGAGAGGAGGTTTTGGAAGAGGTGGAGGATGAGTCACAAATGCCATCTGCTTCTGGACAGTCTGCGCTACGTGGTTCCTCACAAAGGCCTAGGCAGGGGACACTTTGTGAGGAGGATGAGGAGGAGTCAATGGAGGAGGAAGACATCTCTCCAGAGGAGGGAGGTACACAATGCTCTAGTCAGTATGTACAGCGAGGGTGGGGTGATGCAGAGCAGGCAGAGAAGACGCCTCAAGCAGTGGACAGCGTTTCTTGGGCAGTTGGGAGTCTGCAGCACATGGTTGATTTCATGCTGCAGTGCCTGAGAAACGACCGCCGCATCGCCCACATTCTCAACACGCCTGATTATTGGGTGTACACCCTCCTAGATCCTCGCTACCAGGACAACTTACAAAGCCTCATAACACCGTTGAACCGGGAGCGTAAAATGCGGGAGTACCAAGAGACACTGATGCATTCCTTCATGCTCTCCATTCCACCCGAGAGCAGTGCTGTTAGTGCTTTACAAAGCAGCACTGTGCGTCGAGGCAGTGGAGGAAGCTCGGCACAAAGAGGGAGCAGAGGCAGCGCCTCAGCACAAGGCAAGACCACCATGGCCCAAATGTGGCAAAGTTTTGTGTGCCCACCACAAATGTCTACACCATCACAGACGGCTCCAGTCAGCAGGAGGCAACGTTTCTGTCAGATGGTGACAGACTACATGTCTTGCCCTGTCAGTGTACTCCCAGACTGCTCTTCCCCCTTTAAGATTTGGGTCTCTAAGCTGGATACATGGCCAGTAGAGTTGAGCGAAACGGGTCGAACAATTTCAAAAGTCGCCGACTTTTGGCAAAGTCGGGTTTCATGAAACAAAACCCGACCCTAGGATGAGGTCGGCCACGAGGTCGGCGACTTATGCGCCAAAGTCGCGTTTCAAAAGTTTGTTTTGCGCTCTTTTTCAGCCAATCAGGATCCACGGACACTGTGGGCAACGTGATGACATAGGCACGGGTCACCACCATCTTTCAGAAGGGCATGCAAGTGATTGGCTTGCTTTGGTGGGCGTCACAGGGGGTATAAAAGGGCGTGCACGCCGACTGCCATCTTACTTCTGCCGATCTTAGCATAGGGAGAGGTTGCTGCTGATTCTGTATTGAGAGCGTTAGGCAGGGAAGAAGAAAAAAAAACTGCTTCTGCTGCTCGCGATTTTGCCTGTACAACACACCAGTCACTGTGTGTGCAGTGCAAGGGGAGGCTATATTGTGGTGTATCAGTGGTGTTGGTTGTTGGGCTGCCTTCTAAGGCTTCCTGACCGCTGCATTGCTGTTTACCCACTGCTCTGCAAACTGCTTTTTTAAAAGCAATCCATTCTCCCTTATCCTCTAGTCACTTTTGTCACAGCTGTGCCATCGAGCCTGTGACATAGCGCTCAGATATCAGTGGGCCTCACACAATCCAAAAGTGTCCAGTGTCCACAAGTGTCTGCAGAAATTCAAAATCTCCCTTATCCTCTAGTCACTTTTGTCACAGCTGTGCCATCGAGCCTGTGACATAGCGCTCAGATATCAGTGGGCCTCACACAATCCAAAAGTGTCCAGTGTCCACAAGTGTCTGCAGAAATTCAAAATCTCCCTTATCCTCTCGTCACTTTTGTCACAGCTGTGCCATCAAGCCTGTGACATAGCGCTCAGATATCAGTGGGCCTCACACAATCCAAAAGTGTCCAGTGTCCACAAGTGTCTGCAGAAATTCAAAATCTCCCTTATCCTCTCAACACTTTTGTCACAGCTGTGCCATCGAGCCTGTGACATAGCGCTCAGATATCAGTGGGCCTCACACAATCCAAAAGTGTCCAGTGTCCACAAGAGTCTGCAGAAATTCAATATCTCCCTTATCCTCTAGTCACTTTTGTCACAGCTGTGCCATCGAGCCTGTGACATAGCGCTCAGATATCAGTGGGCCTCATACAATCCAAAAGTGTCCAGTGTCCACAAGTGTTTGCAGAAATTCAAAATCTCCCTTATCCTCTAGTCACTTTTGTCACAGCTGTGCCATCGAGCCTGTGACATAGCGCTCAGATATCAGTGGGCCTCACACAATCCAAAAGTGTCCAGTATCCACAAGGGTCTGCAGAAATTCAAAATCTCCCTTAATCTCTAGTCACTTTTGTCACAGCTGTGCCATCGAGCCTGTGACATAGCGCTCAGATATCAGTGGGCCTCACACAATCCAAAAGTGTCCAGTGTCCACAAGTGTCTGCAGAAATTCAAAATCTCCCTTATCCTCTAGTCACTTTTGTCACAGCTGTGCCATTGAGCCTGTGACATAGCGCTCAGATATCAGTGGGCCTCACACAATCCAAAAGTGTCCAGTGTCCACAAGTGTCTGCAAAAAATTCAAAATCTCCCTTATCCTCTCGTCACTTTTGTCACAGCTGTGCCATCGAGCCTGTGACATAGCGCTCAGATATCAGTGAGCCTCACACAATCCAAAAGTGTCCAGTGTCCACAAGTGTGTGCAGAAATTCAAAATCTCCCTTATCCTTTAGTCACTTTTGTCACAGCTGTGCCATCGAGCCTGTGACATAGCGCTCAGATATCAGGGGCCTCACACAATCCAAAAGTTTCCAGTGTCCACAAGTGTCTGTAGAAATTCAAAATCTCCCTTATCCTCTAGTCACTTTTGTCACAGCTGTGCCATCGAGCCTGTGACATAGCGCTCAGATATCAGTGGGCCTCACACAATCCAAAAGTGTCCAGTGTCCACAAGTGTCTGCAGAAATTCAAAATCTCCCTTTTCCTCTCGTCACTTTTGTCACAGCTGTGCCATCGAGCCTGTGACATAGCGCTCAGATATCAGTGGGCCTCACACAATCCAAAAGTGTCCAGTGTCCACAAGTGTCTGCAGAAATTCAAAATCTCCCTTATCCTCTAGTCACCTTTGTCACAGCTGTGCCATCGAGCCTGTGACATAGCGCTCAGATATCAGTGGGCCTCACACAATCCAAAAGTGTCCAGTGTCCACAAGTGTCTGCAGAAATTCAAAATCTCCCTTATCCTCTAGTCACTTTTGTCACAGCTGTGCCATCGAGCCTGTGACATAGCGCTTAGATATCAGTGGGCCTCACACAATCCAAAAGTGTCCAGTGTCCACAAATGTCTGCAAAATTCAAAATCTCACTTATCCTCTAGTAACTTTTGTCACAGCTGTGCCATCGAGCCTGTGACATAGCGCTCAGATATTCAGTGGGCCTCACAATCCAAAAGTGTAAAGTGTCCACTAGTGTGTGCAGAAATTCAAAATCTCCCTTATCCTCTAGTCACTTTTGTCACAGCTGTGCTATCGAACCTGTGACATAGCGCTCAGATATTCAGTGGGCCTCACAATCCAAAAGTGTTCAGTGTCCACTAGTGTGTGCAGAAATTCAAAATCTCACTTATCCTCTAGTCACTTTTGTCACAGCTGTGCCATCAAGCCTGTGACATAGCGCTCAGATATTCAGTGGGCCTCACAATCCAAAAGTGTCCAGTGTCCACTAGTGCGTGCAGAAATTCAAAATCTCCCTTATCCTCTAGTCACTTTTGTCACAGCTGTGCCATCGAGCCTGTGACATAGCGCTCAGAAATTCAGTGGGCCTCACACAATCCAAAAGTGTCCAGTGTCCACTAGTGTGTGCAGAAATTCAAAATCTCCCCTGTCCTATAGACACCTTGTACCTTGTTTTACATTACTATATAGTTTGTTGGATTTTGTCTACATTTCTACAAAAAATGAGGAAGTCTGGTGGAAGATGCCGTGGAATTGGGCGGGGGTTGGCAGCTGGTAATGATGGTGTTGGTGGTGGATCTGATGGTAGTGGCAAGAGCAAAATAGGACCGAATGCAGGAGATGTTGAGCCTGCGTCATCGTCTGGCTCCATAAGGCTTTGAAGGCTTAGTTTTCTAGGAGTTGGCAAACCGCTTTTAAAGCCAGAGCATCAGGAAAAAGTTTTGTCTTACATTGCTGACTCAGCCTCCAGCTCTATCGCCTCCTCTTCTTCAGTTGTAAAAAGTAAAAGCACTGAGTCATCATTGGAGGCTCATGTTCATGAACCACACCTTTCCTTGTGTCCTTCACCCCAACCAAGATTGAAGGATGACGCAGGCCATACTACTGATTACTCCATGGAGCTGTTTTCACATACCATGCCTGGATTATCAAGTGAAATGGTGAATTACCAAGGCCAAGATGAATCTGACATGGAGTGCACTGATGCACAGCCGCTGATGGATGATTCTGCTGGTACATTCACTCAGAGCAGTACATTGTCCTCGCAGTGTACAGAGCCAGATTCTGACCCTGATGAGACTCAGGTGCCCCTTCCCGCACACTATACCACCATACACGGTGACACAGAGGAAGGTGCACATGACATTGAAGAGGAGGTGATGGATGACCCAGTTGTTGACCCAGATTGGCATCCATTGGGGGAAGAGGGTGCTGCTTACAATAGCTCAGATGAGGAGCATCCACAGCAGACATCGACATCGCAACAGCTGTTATCTGGCAGGCCTGGAGTACTCCAAAGACAGGTTCCAAAAATCAAAAGAGTTGCTGGACAGCTTGTCCAGAGGGTCAAAAGATCACAGCGTGCTAGGCCGCAAAATGTCTGCCAAAGTATGAAGAGTGCAGTGTGGCACTTTTTTGACCAAAATCCTCATGATCAGGCCAAGGTTATCTGTAAGAAGTGCGCAAAGACCTTTAGCCGAGGGAAAAATCTGAAAAATTTGAATACCAGTAGCATGCTTAGACATTTACCCACCATGCACTTGCAAGCGTGGACACAACACCAAACCTCATGTGCAACTGATCACAACGAAGGTAGTCAGCAACGCTACATTGTTTCTCCCACTGTAAGCCCACCGGTTAGCACAGCAGCAAATGTTGAGGTGTCGTTGCAAGGCAACAGCAGTCAGGGAATCCCACTGTTATATCAACGAAAGACTGATTCTAGGCCATCAGAAAGAACAACAACTCCATCACCATCATCAACCCTCTCTCAGTCTGCCCTGTCCACCGCTACTTCCACCATATGCAGCTCTCAAGTCCAGCTCACCCTCCCAGACACTATGAGTAGGTCAAGAAAGTACTCAGTCTCTCATCCGCGTACACTGGGTTTGAACGCCCACATTGCCAAACTAATCTCGTTTGAGATGATGCCCTTTCGGTTGGTGGAAAGCGCAGCTTTCCGCGAACTCAAGGCCTATGCAGTACCACGCTATGACCTACCCAGTCGCCACTTCTTCTCTCGCAAAGCCATCCCAGCCCTCCACCATCATGTGAAAGACCGCATTGTCCATGCACTCAAGCAGTCAGTGAGCGGAAAGGTGCACCTCACAACTGATGCATGGTCCAGTCGGCATGGCCAGGGCCGTTACGTGTCCATCACTGCGCACTGGGTTAATGTGGTGGATGCAGGGTCCACAGGGGACAGCGGTGGTGGGACAGTGCTGCCTAGCCCACGGTATAGGAAACAGTTGGCTGTAGGCGTTCGACCCTCTTCCTCCTCCAGAAGCGAAAGCTCGTCCACAGAGCACAGTTGTACGAGCACTCCATCTGCAGCTGCCACTGTTGCACATGAGGTGTCCCCCTATCGAGCAGCTAGTGGAAAGCGTCAGCATCCTGTGTTGTAGATGATGTGTTTGGGCGACAAACTGAGTCATGGCTGGGCAGTGTACATCTTGAGGCAGGAAAGGTAGTTAGTGATAACGGCCGTAATTTTGTGGCAGCCATAGCCCTTTCAAAACTCAGCCACATACCTTGCTTGGCTCACACCTTGAAGCTGGTGGTGCAGTGCTTCCTCAAAAATTATCCGGAGTTAACAGCCCTGCTCCAGAAAGTGCGAAGACTGTGCGCGCACATCCGCCGGTCGCCTGTACACTCCGTTCGTATGCAGAAGCAGCAGCGATTGCTCCACCTTCCCAACCACCGCCTTTATCGACATTGCAGCAAGGTGGAACTCCACCCTGCACATGGTGGAGCGGCTGTGCGAGCAGAGGCAGGCCATAATGCATTTGTGGAAGGATACACGGCAAGGCACTTTGAGAGCAGACATGGAGTTGACAGGTGTGCAGTGGTCGAAGCTGAAAGACCTCTGTAAAGTCCTTCAGTGTTTTGAGGAATGCACACGGCTGGTAAGCGCAGACGACGCCATCCTAAGCATGAGCATCCCACTTATGCGTCTGCTCATGCAAACTTTGACGCACCTTAAGGAGCAGGCTTCTGCAGCCAATGTTGATGAGGAGGAAGAGGAGGAGGGAATCCTTGATGACATTCAGCCATTGTCTGCTCAGGGACCTCTCCTGGACGAGGTGGAGGAAGAAGAGGAGGAGGAGGATGATGGGGATGATTACTTAGGGGAGGAGGATGCATCTCGTGGGGCAAGTGAAAATGTTGGCGTGCCAAGGTCTGGTACAGGGTTTGTGCGTGACTGGAGGGATGTGGATTTTCCAGAAAGTGCTCCTCCACCCAGCACTCGCAGTGCATCATTGACACCGGGAACATTGGCCCACATGTCAGATTATGCCTTGCAGATCCTAAAAAGGGACCGCCGCATTGCCAAAATGAAGAACGATGACGACTACTGGTTGGCCAGCATCCTGGATCCATGCTATAAAGGCAAATTACAAAACATCATGCCACAGGACAACCTAGACCTAATATTGGCTAATAAACAAGCAACTCTGGTAAATCGGTTGCTTGAGGCATTCCCAGCACACAGCAGCGGTGATGGTTCTCACACGAGCCGTACGGGCCAGGGGCAGCTTGGTAGAGGTGTTCGTGGTGCACACAGCAGAAGTGGCATTGGAGACAGGGGTTTCATGACAATGTTGTGGACTGATTTTTCAAGTACCGCTCACACAACTGGTAATACTGCATCGATGGAAAGTGACAGGAGACAGCAGTTGTCAACTATGGTTATAAACTACTTTTCCTCCCATATCGATGTTCTACCACACAGGTCATTCCCCTTTGACTATTGGGCCGCTAAACTGGACACCTGGCCTGAATTGGCACAATATGCCTTACAGGAGCTCGCTTGCCCAGCTGCAAGTGTGCTATCAGAAAGAGTCTTCAGTGCAGCTGGATCAATCCTGACAGAAAAAAGGACCCGTCTGTCAACCCAAAATGTGGATGATCTAACCTTCATTAAAATGAACCACGCATGGGTTTCCAAGGATTTTGTCCCACCTTCCCCTGATGACACATAGGGTGACAGAAAAATGGCTTGCTTTGGTCCACCTCTTCCTGGGACTTGACCTATTTCACCTTTTGCATCAGCTGAATGTCCAACATCAACATATGCCACTTTCTAAAACTCCCTAACTGTGCTGCCTCCCCCCCCAAGGCCGGGGTCACCACCTAGCGCACGACACCGTGCGAGTGCCGTTGCCCTGGACAGGTGGGTAGGCCGACTCTTGGGCGCGGGCACTGGCACAGGGTCCATCATAGTGCTATCAAGTGTCTCTGACGGTGGTGGTGCACACCCGCCGTCAGACACACCGCCGTACTATGAGGGGCCCAGTGCCAGTACCGACGCCCACGAGTGGGCCCCCCTTGCTTGGGCAGGGCCCCAGCATTTGCAATCTTTACCTCTCCCTGCTCCTCCGCTGTGTAGTCTGGGCCGTCAAATCCATACTGTGCCTGACACCGTCTGAGCCTGCCTCCTGATGTATAGACATATATTTTGAATGTGTACGCTATCCATACGTGTTATCCGGGGATACGGTACCCTTTCTAACCTTTGTGCAATCACGTGCAATCCATACTATGCCTAACACCGTCTGAGCCTGCCTCCTGATGTATAGACATATATTTTGAATGTGTACGCTATCCATACATGTTATCCGGGGATACGGTACCCTTTCTAACCTTTGTGCAATCACGTGCAATCCATACTGGGCCTAACACCGTCTGAGCCTGCCTCCTGATGTATAGACATATATTTTGAATGTGTACGCTATCCATACATGTTATCCGGGGATACCGTACCCTTTCTAACCTTTGTGCAATCACGTGCAATCCATACTGGGCCTAACACCGTCTGAGCCTGCCTCCTGATGTATAGACATATATTTTGAATGTGTACACTATGCTATCCATACATGTTATCCGGGGATACGGTACCCTTTCTAACCTTTGTGCAATCACGTGCAATCCATACTGGGCCTAACACCGTCTGAGCCTGCCTCCTGATGTATAGACATATATTTTGAATGTGTACGCTATCCATACAAGTTATCCGGGGATACGGTACCCTTTCTAACCTTTGTGCAATCACGTGCAATCCATACTGGGCCTAACACCGTCTGAGCCTGCCTCCTGATGTATAGACATATATTTTGAATGTGTACGCTATCCATACGTGTTATCCGGGGATACGGTACCCTTTCTAACCTTTGTGCAATCACGTGCAATCCATACTATGCCTAACACCGTCTGAGCCTGCCTCCTGATGTATAGACATATATTTTGAATGTGTACGCTATCCATACATGTTATCCGGGGATACGGTACCCTTTCTAACCTTTGTGCAATCACGTGCAATCCATACTGGGCCTAACACCGTCTGAGCCTGCCTCCTGATGTATAGACATATATTTTGAATGTGTACACTATGCTATCCATACATGTTATCCGGGGATACGGTACCCTTTCTAACCTTTGTGCAATCACGTGCAATCCATACTGGGCCTAACACCGTCTGAGCCTGCCTCCTGATGTATAGACATATATTTTGAATGTGTACGCTATCCATACAAGTTATCCGGGGATACGGTACCCTTTCTAACCTTTGTGCAATCACGTGCAATCCATACTGGGCCTAACACCGTCTGAGCCTGCCTCCTGATGTATAGACATATATTTTGAATGTGTACGCTATCCATACGTGTTATCCGGGGATACGGTACCCTTTCTAACCTTTGTGCAATCACGTGCAATCCATACTATGCCTAACACCGTCTGAGCCTGCCTCCTGATGTATAGACATATATTTTGAATGTGTACGCTATCCATACATGTTATCCGGGGATACGGTACCCTTTCTAACCTTTGTGCAATCACGTGCAATCCATACTGGGCCTAACACCGTCTGAGCCTGCCTCCTGATGTATAGACATATATTTTGAATGTGTACGCTATCCATACATGTTACCCGGGGATACCGTACCCTTTCTAACCTTTGTGCAATCACGTGCAATCCATACTGGGCCTAACACCGTCTGAGCCTGCCTCCTGATGTATAGACATATATTTTGAATGTGTACACTATGCTATCCATACATGTTATCCGGGGATACGGTACCCTTTCTAACCTTTGTGCAATCACGTGCAATCCATACTGGGCCTAACACCGTCTGAGCCTGCCTCCTGATGTATAGACATATATTTTGAATGTGTACGCTATCCATACAAGTTATCCGGGGATACGGTACCCTTTCTAACCTTTGTGCAATCACGTGCAATCCATACTGGGCCTAACACCGTCTGAGCCTGCCTCCTGATGTATAGACATATATTTTGAATGTGTACGCTATCCATACGTGTTATCCGGGGATACGGTACCCTTTCTAACCTTTGTGCAATCACGTGCAATCCATACTATGCCTAACACCGTCTGAGCCTGCCTCCTGATGTATAGACATATATTTTGAATGTGTACGCTATCCATACATGTTATCCGGGGATACGGTACCCATTCTAACCTTTGTGCAATCACGTGCAATCCATACTGGGCCTAACACCGTCTGAGCCTGCCTCCTGATGTATAGACATATATTTTGAATGTGTACACTATGCTATCCATACATGTTATCCGGGGATACGGTACCCTTTCTAACCTTTGTGCAATCACGTGCAATCCATACTGGGCCTAACACCGTCTGAGCCTGCCTCCTGATGTATAGACATATATTTTGAATGTGTACGCTATCCATACAAGTTATCCGGGGATACGGTACCCTTTCTAACCTTTGTGCAATCACGTGCAATCCATACTGGGCCTAACACCGTCTGAGCCTGCCTCCTGATGTATAGACATATATTTTGAATGTGTACGCTATCCATACGTGTTATCCGGGGATACGGTACCCTTTCTAACCTTTGTGCAATCACGTGCAATCCATACTATGCCTAACACCGTCTGAGCCTGCCTCCTGATGTATAGACATATATTTTGAATGTGTACGCTATCCATACATGTTATCCGGGGATACGGTACCCTTTCTAACCTTTGTGCAATCACGTGCAATCCATACTGGGCCTAACACCGTCTGAGCCTGCCTCCTGATGTATAGACATATATTTTGAATGTGTACGCTATCCATACATGTTATCCGGGGATACGGTACCCTTTCTAACCTTTGTGCAATCACGTGCAATCCATACTGGGCCTAACACCGTCTGAGCCTGCCTCCTGATGTATAGACATATATTTTGAATGTGTACACTATGCTATCCATACATGTTATCCGGGGATACGGTACCCTTTCTCACCTTTGTGCAATCACGTGTAATCCATACTGGGCGTGAGAACGGCTGGCGAGCTGTTAAGCAAGCTACAGCACCTGTGGTTTGCACACGTAAGTTTTTCATTTTTTCAGGAATGACGGTTAGGCCTAATTCTGGAACTGCGGTTGACCTGCACTTACTGGGAAATCATCGTTCGAGGGTAATAATTGTAATCACAGATCCCCATCACTAACGTTGTTCAGCGGGTTATCTGCACCTGTAAGCAGCAAACGCTGGCCTTTTCAGTGTAGCGCACATGCAGCCACGGACATGTAAGGGCATGACACACCAGTTATTGGCCAATCTCATGTGCCAGAGCCTCACGTGTCCCTCTAGTAAGCCGGACTCGGACCGCGGGGCATGATGGAGTCTCGTTCGTTAACGGAATTAAGCTTGCAATGTGTGCATCTTTTCTGTAGCTGGCATGGTTGAGGTTTCCCAGGTGGAGTCGAATTTAACCATAGGCTCCACTCCTGGTGGTGCCCTTCTGGACATTCCTTTAAGGTTCAGCTTTGCAACCATACTGCCCACGTAAAACAAACACTTTGCCTTCATGAACTCTGTTTGAGGGTCACGACTCGTGGGAATAACGCCGCCCAATCAGTTAACCTACTAGAGAGATCCTTCGTTGCTCCCAAGCATGACATCACACTCCCTAGGAGGAAGGTAATGCCACTGTGGCGACCGTACTCCTGGGGGCGACACAAGTGCTCTGATGCCCAGTCACTGCTCGATGAATCTGCTGGTACATTGACCCAGACCACTACATTCCCCTCGCACGCTACCCGGCCTGAATCTGACCCTGATGAAACTCAGGTTACCCTTCCCATATACAGCTCCATCTTAAACGGTGACAAAGAGGAAGCTGCAGATGAAAGTGCAGGTTCGGCCCACCCGCCATCAGACACACCACCGTACTATCAGGGGCCCTGTGCCAGTGCCGTCGCCAACGAGTGGGCCCCCCCTGCTTGCTCAGGATCACAGCACTTGCAAGGTTGAAATACTGTGCAGTGAGATGGAAGATGGGGACGACGAGGAGTCCAGACTAGTACAGGGATTCCCTAGCGAGGAGACTTATTTGATTGTTTTCAATGTTGGGACAGCAATTTTTGGGGAGCACTATACTCTGGAGAATGATAGATGGGGCCCACCAAACACTGGAACATTCCAAAGGTGGACATAAGACACTGGAGCAGCATTTACAGGGCCCATTATACACTAGAGCATTAGAAATGGGGCCCATTATGTTTGGAGCATTATTTGGGCCCATAAGACAGTGGAGCTTCATCCATGGGGACCAACATATACTGTAGCATTATGTGGAGCTCATCATATACTGTTTCAAACATTATATGGGACCAATGATTCTGTATGGAGAAATAGTATTTTTCATTGTACTATACCGCTATTTCTCTGCCGTATCGGAGCATCATGAGTTGTGGTATGTGTTAAAGGGGCGCTCTTTTGCCCAGGGCACATGAAAATCTGGAGCCAGCCCTACCCCCCCTCAACTTTAGCCAAATAACCCCCATTTTTCAGTGCGCAACTAGTATTATGAAGTAAATTAAGGTTGACAAGCTTAAGTAATAAGAATTGATGCTTTTGGCATTCAAATGGGCACTGTAGGTGTGTTTCCTTTCCTCCTCTCACTGCCGACTTTTATTCCCCATTGACTTACATTGGGTTTCGTGTTTCGGGACGACCCCGACTTTTCCCTATAATCGGCCGATCTTGCTCGACCCGACTTTTGGAAAAGTCGGGTTTCACGAAACGAAACTCGACCCTAAAAAACCAAAAGTCGCTCAACTCTAATGGCCAGAGCTTAGCCAGTATGCAATGTTGGTGATGGCTTGCCCTGCTGCTAGTGTATTATCGGAATGCGTCTTAGGTGCCGCAGGTGGTGTACTAACAGACCGTCGCACGCGACTATCCTCCGATAACGTTGACCGGCTTACTTTTCTGAAAATGAACGAGGCCTGGATCTCACCAGAATTTGCCAGTCCTCTTCCAGAATAAATAATTTGCTGGCAACAGTATCCAGGTCTCCTGTTTTGTTCATGTTTCTACCACCTGAACTGTAATCCCTGGGCTCCAACATTACCAGTTGTTGCTCTGAAGTGCCGTCCGCACAGAGAAAAACACTAGCTCCTGTGTTAGTAGGGTTCAGTAACGCCAGCTGCTCCCCTGCTGTGTGGACGGCAATATCTCCTGCTGCCTCCACATGCAAACTAGATCATATTTTCAACTTGCTCCAAGTAGGCCTCAGCCTGCTTCATGATTGATCCTGGGCTCCAACATTGCCAGTTGTTGCTCGGAAGTGCCGTCCGCACAGAGAAAAACACTAGCTGCTGTGTTAGTGGGGTTCAGTAACGCCAGCTGCTCCCCTGCTGTGTGGATGGTAATATCTCCTGCTGCCTCCACATGCAAACTAGATCATATTTTCAACTTGCTCCAAGTAGGCCTCAGCCTACACCACGATTCACCCTGGGCTTCAACACAGCCAGTTGTTGCTTAGAAGTGCCGTGTACACAGAGGAAAACCCATGCTCCAGTGTTAGTGGGGTGCAGTAACACCAGCTGCTCCCCTGCTGTGTGTACGGCAAAGTCTCCTGCTCCCTCCAAAATCACACTACATCAGTTTTCAACTTGCTACAAGTAGGCCTCAGTCTACATCATGATTCACCCTGGGCTTCAAAACAGCCAGTTGTTGCTCAGAAGTGCCGTGTACACAGAGAAAAACACATGCTCCAGTGTTAGTGCGGTGCAGGAACGCCTGCTGCTCCCCTGCTGTGTGTACGGCAAAGTCTCCTGCTCCCTCCAAAATCACACTACATCAGCTTTTCAACTTGCTACAAGTAGGCCTCAGCCTACACCATGATTCACCCTGTGCTTCAACACAGCCAGTTGTTGCTCAGAAGTGCCATGTACACAGAGAAAAACACTAGCTCCTGTGTTAGTGAGGTTCAGTAACGCCAGCTGCTCCCCTGCTGTGTGGATGGCAATATCTCCTGCTGCCTCCACATGCAAACTAGATCATATTTTCAACTTGTCCAAGTAGGCCTCAGCCTGCTCCATGATTGATCCTGGGCTCCAACATCGCCAGTTGTTGCTCGGAAGTGCCGTCCGCACAGAGAAAAACACTTGCTCCTGTGTTAGTGGGGTTCAGTAACGCCAGCTGCTCCCCTGCTGTGTGGACGGCAATATCTCCTGCTGCCTCCACATGCAAACTAGATCATATTTTCAACTTGCTTCAAGTAGGCCTCAGCCTGCTCCATGATTGATCCTGGGCTCCAACATCGCCAGTTGTTTCTCAGAAGTGCTGTCCGCACAGAGAAAAACACTAGCTGCTGTGTTAGTGGGGTTCAGTAATGCCAGCTGCTCCCCTGCTGTGTGGACGGCAATATCTCCTGCTGCCTCCACATGCAAACTAGATCATATTTTCAACTTGCTCCAAGTAGGCCTCAGCCTGCTCCATGATTGATCCTGGGCTCCAACATCGCCAGTTGTTGCTCAGAAGTGAATTACATAGAAAGGAAGTGCTGCATGTGGTAATGTGGGGAGGCGGAGCCTCATGTGGTAATGTGTGGGGACGTAGCGTCGTGTGGTAATGTGTAGAGACGGAGCCTCGTGTGGTAATGTGGGGGAACGGAGCCTTGTGTGTTAATGTGTGGGGACAGAGCCTCATGTGGTAATGTGTGGGGATGCAGCCTCATGTGGTAATGTGTGGGGATGGAGCCTCGTGTGGTAATGTGTGGGGACAGAGCCTTTTGTGGTAATGTGTGGGGATGGAGCCTCGTGTGGAAATGTGTTGGGACGGAGCCTCGTGTGGTAATATGTGGGGACAGAGCCTCGTGTGGTAATGTGTGGGGACGGAGCCTCGTGTGGTAATGTGGGGGGACGGAGCCACGTGTGGGATTATGTGTGGTGATGTGGTGGGGGGCCAGGATTGTGTGTGGTGATGTGGTGGGAGGGCGGGATTGTGTGTGGTGATGTGGGGGTGGGATTGTGTGTGGTGATGTGATGGGGGGTGGGATTGTGTGTGGTGATGTGGTGGGGGGGCGGGATTATGTGTGGTGATGCGGTGGGGGGCGGGAATATGTGCGGCAATGTGGTGGGGGGCGGGATTATGTGCAGTGATGTGGTGGAGGGGCGGGATTATGTGCGGTGATGTGGTGGGGGGCAGGATTATGTGTGGTGATGTGGTGAAGGGCCGGGATTATGTGTGGTAATGTGGTGGGGGCGGGATGTGCAGTACTGTCAGTGACCGGCTACTTCATCCTAAATGTGAGAGGGAGCGCTATCGAAAGTCTTTCCTTCCTGCTGCAGTTAGGCTGTATAACCAGCACTGTCCAAAACGGAGAACAACCCAAACAGAGAACTGATAGATCCAAAGTTGTGACAGTCCGGTTACTTTTTTTTTTCCCCGTTTATGTACCTACCTACTGTCAATGTAATGCCTTTATGTATCTGTATCTGTACTTGTTCCTGCCTTGCTGCTGTAATGCTCTGAATTTCCCCATGGTGGGACGATTAAAGGATTATCTTATCTTATCTTATTATGTGTGGTGATGTGGTGGGGGACCAGGATTGTGTGTGGTGATGTGGTGGGGGGGCGGGATTGTGTGTGGTGATGTGGTGGGGGGGCGGGATTGTGTGTGGTGATGTGGTGGGGGGGATTGTGTGTGGTGTTGTGGTGGGGAGGCGGGATTGTGTGTGGTGATGTGGTGGGGAGGCGGGATTGTGTGTGGTGATGTGGGGAGGAGGGATTATGTGTGGTGATGTGGTGGGGGGGCAGGATTGTGTGTGGTGATGTGGTGGGGGGCGGGATTGTGTGTGGTGATTTGGTGGGGGAGCGGGATTGTGTGTGGTAATGTGGTGGGAGCAGGAATGTGTGTGGTAATGGGGTGGGGGGCGGGAATGTGTGTGGTGATGTGGTGGGGGTGCGGGATTATGTGTGGTGATGTGGTGGGGAGCGAGATTATGTGCGGTAATGTGGTGGGGGGCGGGATTATGTGCAGTGATGTGGTGGGGGGCAGGATTGTGTGTGGTGATGTGGTGGGGGGGCAGGATTGTGTGTGGTGATGTGGTGTGGGGGCGGGATTGTGTGTGGTGATGTGGTGGGATTGTGTGTTCTGATGTGTTGGGGGGTGGGATTGTGTGTGGTGATGTGGTGGGGGCGGGATTGTGTGTGGTGATGTGGGGGGCGGGATTATATGTGGTGTTGTGGTGGGGGGTGGGATTGTGAGTGGTGATGTGGTGCGGGGCGGGATTGTGTGTGGTGATGTGGTGGGGGGCGGGATTGTGTGTGGTGATGTGGTGGGGGGGCGGGATTGTGTGTGGTGATGTGGTGGGGGGTGGGATTGTGCATGGTGATGTGTTGGGGGGTGGGATTGTGTGTGGTGATGAGGTGGGGGGCGGGATTGTGTGTGGTGATGTGTTGTGGGGGCCGGATTGTGTGTGGTAATGTGGTGGGGGGCCGGATTGTGTGTGGCAATGGGGTTGGGATGGGATTATGTGTGGTAATGTGGTGGGGCGGGATTGTGTGTTGTAATGGGGTGGGGGGTGGGATTATGTGTGGTGATGTGGTGGGGGGGTGGGATTGTGTGTGGTGATGTGGGGGGCAGGATTATGTGTGGTGATGTGGTGGGGGGCGGGATTGTGTGTGGTGATGTGGTTGGGGGGCGGGATTTTGTGTGGTGATGTGGTGGTGGGGTGGGATTGTGTGTTTGGGGAGCGGGATTGTGTGTGGTGATGTGGTGGGGGTGGGATTGTGTGTGGTGATGTGGTGGCGGGATTGTGTGTCGTGATGTGTTGGGGGGGCGGGATTGTGTGTGGTGATGTGTTGGGGGGGCGGGATTGTGTGTGGTGATGTGGTGGGGGGGCGGGATTGTGTGTGGTGATGTGTTGGGGGGGTGGTATTGTGTGAGGTGATGTAGTGGGGGGGCGGGATTGTGTGTTGTGATGTGGTGTGGGGGCCGGATTGTGTGTGGTAATGGGGTGGGGGGCGGGGTTATGTGTGGTAATGTGGTGGGGGTGGGATTGTGTGTGGTAATGGGGTGGGGGGTGGGATTGTGTGTGGTAATGGGGTGGGGGGTGGGATTATGTGTGGTGATGTGGTGGGGGGGCGGGATTGTGTGTGGTGATTTGGGAGGGCGGGATTATGTGTGGTGATGTGTTGGGTGGTGGGATTGTGTGTGGTGATGTGTTGGGGGTGGGATTGTGCGTGGTGATGTGGTGGGGGGCGGGATTGTGTGTGGTGATGTGGTGGGGGGCAGGATTATGTGTGGTGATGTGGTGGGGGGCGGGATTATGTGTGGTGATGTGGTGGGGGCGGGATTATGTGTGGTGATGTGGTGGAGGGGCAGGATTCTGTGTGGTGATGTGGTGGGGGGCAGGATTATGTGTGGTGATGTGGTGGGGGGCGGGATTATGTGTGGTGATGTGGTGGAGGGGCAGGATTCTGTGTGGTGATGTGGTGGGGGGGCGGGATTGTGTGTGGTGATGCGGTGGGGGGCGGGATGGGGGGCGGGATTGTGTGTGGTGATGTTTTGGGGTGGCGGGATTGTGTGTGGTGATGTGGTGTGGGGGCCGGATTGTGTGTGGTAATGTGGTGGGGGCCGGATTGTGTGTGGTAATGTGGTGGGGGCAGGATTGTGTGTGGTAATGGGGTGGGGGGCGGGATTATGTGTGGTGATGTGGTGGGGGCGGGATTGTTTGTAGTAATGTGGTGGGGGCGGGATTGTGTGTGGTAATGGGGTGGGGGACGGGATTATGTGTGGTGATGTGGTGGGGGGCAGAGCTACTGTGCAGGGGGCGGGATTAGCGAGTAATCACAATGCCTCTTATATATAGATCTTAATTTATTGACATCTATGGTTTCATTTCTTTGCTTGTGTGGATTGGATGGGGTGATATTGACATCTGGTGAGAATTTCACACCAATAGTACCTTTAGAAATTTATTTACGTTGCAATTTTTTGATGTGTTCAACACTTATTTCACCCGCTGTGACATATATACTGTACATGTATATGTAATATATATACGGTATGTATCTGTAAAGAGGAATATAGCAGCTGTCACTAAACAACACAAACAATCTGGACTAATGAATGAACTGGATTGTTACAAAAGCAGTAGGTTCCTTATCACTGATATGTTAAATACTTATCTGCAACAGTAAATGCTCACAATAAAGATCTATTGTCTGTTCCTATGCCATTTTATTTCCAATAATGTGCTTTTGTAGCCATGCTTTATGTAACTCATTTCGCTGAGCTCTGTTTTAAAAAGACATATTTCAATTTATATTATATAACTCAACTCTTTAGTAAACAGAGACTATCTGTTTCCATAGAAACATCAATGTGATTGGACAGGAGTTGGCAGTAGAATATTAAGTCTCTCACCTCTTGGTCACTGCAGTTGACATCAGCTATCATCACTAGGGATACAATTATTACCAGCTCACAGATCCGAGGCCTCTCTTCTATTCCAAACCGGTTCTTCTATCTCATCAGACCCTCAATATTCAAGGCAGAAACGCAATTCTGAACCTTGAATACAAGGGCAGCACTAGAGTGGTTTGAATGGGTCACTGCTCCGCACCCAGTCCTAATTCCCATTATGGAGACTATTTGTACAGCGAAGCATTTGACAGCTGAATGTCTCCACACAGCCAGCTCTACGATACAGATAACAAGCCTTGGTTTTTCTTATCTGGTTACTTAACTGGACCTGTGTTATATAAATATATGTGTAGGGAATATGAATGTAACTGGTTGGAAAATCTGTGCTGATTCAGTATACTGGGAAATCTGCTGCGAACTGTGGACTGCTATAACAAACAAGTAGAGGAAGCGGAGCTTTATGTAACAGAGCACAAGGCAGGCACCGATTCCGAAGCCAAGTCATTTGTATAATCCTCCCAGGTGTTACATCAGGATATCACACTTTTTACTTTTTACTATGATCTGACATTCTTATGCATGGATTTACATGGTCAGTTTGCTTCCAGAAATGAAGAGACAATGGCATAAACTAGGTTATTGGCTGCAGTACACTAAAGATGAATATTTTCTTGCAAAAAGTACTTGTAACATTGAGTGTGACCCAGAGCAATAATGCAGTTACTTTCAAAGTGTCTAATTCTACTTCCCCCCATTAATTTTGTGAACATCTCTTCCTTAGAGAAGCTCGTGTCACCATATTGGCATTTGTGCAGTTGCATTTTCTGAAATCCTTTTTTAAATGTTTGGGTGACTGAATGCTTGATGAGTCATAGAAGGCTATATTCATTACCTTCACGCACTAGCAAACTGTGATATAAGTTCTTTGCTTTTTTTTCTGCTATGATCTTAAAGATCCAGATTAAGAATATATCCTTGACAGTCATACAAGGTAAAGCATGAAGGTTCTAGTTGGAGCAACCACTATTTCATAGGAAATGACTAGCCTAGCAAAGATATACACATGCAATACAACTGTCAATCAGTAACTGCTCAAGTAATTAAAAACTGTTACCAGTCATTATCTTCTGTACTTTATTTCAGAAGCAGGAATGCAGCTAATAATTTAGGTATAGATAGAATGATTGATCCTGACACAGGCATATGACCACTGCCGGTTGACTCACTACAGATTGGTGAATTAAATTGTAACTACAATGCAAAATGCTGGTAGGCGTCTCGAAAAATCCCAGTAGTTCATTGCAGAAGAAATGCTCCTATTAAGTTATTGAAAGGAAATAGTTTAAACAACATACTAATGAGGATGATTTTTAACAGCCTTCGGCTCGATCTCGAGCCATGGTGATTTGATGGATGAATGATCTGCGGGAAGATTGATCTTGTGCAAGCTTAAATAGGTCCACCAGGGTCTTCTCCACCATAAACAAGCCCAATACCAGCTTTATCTTTCTGTAGAGTTTCAATATTAACTACCATTTCCAGAAACACAGCCTATAGGATACAATGCCTACAGCCAGCTATTAATGTTATACCGCATGAGCCTGACATTGATGATACGAGCTGAAACTACTACTAAGCGCAAACTCATTTATACAGACCATCTCAGGAACTACTGATTACAAACATTTGGTTGATATGACTTATGGGTTTGGACTGATTTTTGGCGCAGAAAGAACATCAGGACAATATTAATTTGCCATTGAACTTGTGGGCCAAAACTAGGGTTTCTGGAACAATGTACTTTGCATACACAAGTCAACATAGAGTTATTTGCTTACAGTGTTAAAATACATTCATTTATCATGAAAAATCTGAAACCAAACGTATGTTGTAAACCAATCCTTCATTGTAACAGGGGGTGCTTGAGGACATTGTGAGAGATCAATCGTCAGAATATTATAACTGAGTCAAAAGCAAGAATTTCAATATACCATTTAACTTGAACATAATCCTAAATATGCCAAGAAATAACTGAAAAAGCCAAAGGATTCCTGAATGGCCAAGTCATATGCAGACTCTAAATCCTATTGGAATCTAAAAGCAGATTTAAAATGGGCTCTGCATTCAAGAAACCTCTAAATCATTGTAAAATGTTTCATGGAGCATGCCAATAAATAATTTCAAAGTCAATTTGCAATAGTTATATGAAGTAAATTATATGACTTTTAGTCTTCGGTACTGTTGGAATTGCAATGAAGATGACATATTGACATAATTTATCCACTTAAGGCTAGTTTCACACTTGCTTTTTTTTGCAGCGCGTTTTTCCCGCAAAAAAACGCATTGAAAAAACGCATACATAAGCATACAACTGCTGCGTTTTTTTCAAGCATTTTTATGAGCATGCATGAAAAAAACGCAGCGTTTTTATGCGTTTGTATGCGTTTTTAGCGCGTTTTTACCGCGTTTGCGTTTTTTTCCAACATTTTTAGGTGGCCCCTCACACTACCCAAACCATGACTTTACTAACCCTAACCCTGACCCTAACCCTAACCCTAACCCTGACCCTAACCCTAACCCTAACCCTGACCCTAACCCTTAACCAAATCATACTTAACCCTAACCCAAACCCTAAACCCTAACTAACCCTAACCCTAACCCTAACCCTGACCCTAACCCTAACCCTGACCCTAACCCTGACCCTAACCCTAACCCTAACCCTAACCCTGACCCTAACCCTAACCCTAACCCTGACCCTAACCCTTAACAAAACCATACTTAACCCTAATCCTGACCCTAACCCTGACCCTAACCCTTAACCAAACCATACTAAACCCTAACCCTGACCCAAAACCCAACCCTAACCCTGACCCTGACCCTAACCCTAACCCTAAACCCCCTTAACTAACCCTAACTCTAACTCAAACCCCTAAATTCCATGGTTAAAAAAAAAAAACGCATATGCAAAAAAACGCTTACATGAGCATGCCAGTGCGCACATATGCGCATCCATAGGCTATAATGGCCCTTTTTAGCGCAAAACGTGCGCATATGTGCGCATGCGCTTTTTTGCAGGGCCAAAAAATGCAACATGATGCGTCTGGAAAATCCAATCGCACACCCCAAAAAAACGCAGCGCATGAAAATCGCATACATGCGCTTACAAGCGCGCAAGTATGCGCACCCATGTTAAAGATAGGGGAAAAAACGCATGCGCAGGTTAGCGTTTTTTTCCAGCGCTAAAAAACGCAAATGTGAAACCAGCCTCAGTCAACAATTAAAAAACCTGACCTTACTATTTTCACAAAACTCTACAAGAGCTGAAAATGTATAAGATTGCGCAATATTCCTTAAGCCTAAATCTCAGTAAATATCTTCAAGAAGATGATTTATTTTCTTGTAAACTACTGCCATCTGCTTAATAAAAAAAAATAGTTCAGCTCATCCCCACCCTCTAGTGTGTTCCTTCCTGTGTGCATCAGAATGCACTGAAATAAGAAGCCTTCCAAGTGCTTTCCATGGTGCTGAAACATCTTGTTCCTGGCTGCATATTTGTCAGTAGAAATGGTTGAAAAAGCACATACAAGGCAGTTGATACTGACTCATTGGAGCAACACTTTTTCTCATTTCAGACATCTGATATTATCATGGTCTAGACAACTCATATTTTGCAGAACAGGTCATGTAAATTTTTATTACAAAATAAAAATATGACCAAAGAGAAGTCGAGAAGTTTAGTCAGGAGATTACAAGATTCAGATTGTTGTTTGGCAATGCAGAGATCATCTACTGACTAACTAAGCATTAGTTGTATACAATACTTGTATATACCATTTGAATACATGTGATTCCTGGCAATTACATTACCAACTAATTAAATATTTGAGAAAAAGCAGCAAAGAGAATATGTGTTTCAAAATTTTTGCTCAACTCTACATGAGATGAGTGAAACTTGTATTGAGTGAGGCAGTGCCCTCTAGTCGACCACACCCACTGGACAGCATCGACACTAGTCGAGGAGCGGCCTTGCTCAATACAAGTGTATGCGTCTGAGAATCAGGAGGATTGGGTTACCTATTTACCTCTAGCTGAATTTGTGATAAATAATAATTGTCATGAGCTACTGGTAAGTCCCTGCTTTAGGGGGCATGTCGGTTTCATCCTCAATTCAGCTCATTTAATAGGAATCGTTCTTCTGGAATACCTGAAGGAGAACAATTTTCAGCATCAATTACATCTGTGTGGCAAGGGCTTATTGATAGTTTGA
The DNA here is from genome assembly GCF_039654945.1 of Dendrobates tinctorius. Lineage (NCBI taxonomy): Eukaryota > Metazoa > Chordata > Amphibia > Anura > Dendrobatidae > Dendrobates > Dendrobates tinctorius. Next base: position 5,217,870 of record NW_027361910.1, read on the forward strand.
GGAAGATGGGGTCCAAATATGAGTTGTGGCTGAATGGAGATGTTTGGTGGGTCCAGACTTGTGTGTTGGTGACTTGGTGTGGCTGTCCTCGAGGAACATTAAGCTGAAGGTTCCCTCTTGGAAACTGGGTACCAGGTTCATCAGTCATTATAAGATTGTGACCGTCATCAATCTCTTAGCATTCCGCCTTGCTTTGCCACCCATATGTTTCATGGATCTCTACTTAAAAAATACAAAGCGTCCTCTGTACCATCACTACTACCGCCATCTCCAGTCATTGTGGACGGAAATTTGGAATTCCAAATAGTCAAGATAATTGATTTTTGCTTAGTTCGTCGGTCACTTCAGAATCTGATACACTGGAAGAGTTACGGTCCTGAAGAGAGGATGTGGGTAAAAGCATCTGAAGTTTATGCTGTTCAGGTCATTTCACATGGCACACCCTGGTAAACCTGGTTCTGAGGTTCCAGAGATCCCTGGTAGTAAGGGAGTACTGTCATGGGTTTAACATGACAGAGAGAAGCCATAAGACCGCAGCGTCTGATTTCTCCTGCTCCTGAACTGATTAGAAGCACTTCTCCTTTATATTAATCGGTGCAATTTTTTTTAAGCAGTGCAGGGGTTAATCTGCTCAATTGAGAGCTCCTGGAAGATTTTCTGCATTAGGGTTCTCAGATATGCACTCTTAGCCTAACCCTTCTCCTATATAATCTGGGCCCTGGCTAGCACTCATTGTCAGAGCTTTTGCTGCATGGCTGGAGGTTGTTGATGGTTGTTATTGGAGAAAGCATTTGGTGGATTTATCTGTGACTGTTGCTAGGTTTTGAATGTGTGACAATTCCTTTTCTTCTCCTACTTTGGTTTAACCCCAACTTCCACTCCCCAATGTGTTTACCCTTGCTGTTTTTGTGTGTATATTTGTATGATTGGTATTTTCCTTTATTCCTGTTCATATTAATCATATTAGTCTGGTTGGTGTATTACAATACACTACTACTCCCCTCTTCCCTGGGTGGGTGAAGGGTACAGACCGACGGTGGATTCAGGAGCTATGGCAAGGTACGTGGCCCTGGCATCTTCACCATCAGAAGCAATCCGGTGAACAGGGAAAACTAGGGCGCCCCTAATATTAGGGACAGGGAAGGAGCCCCTGGTCCTGGGACACCCAGCAACAGAGTAGTGACACCTGCACTGGAAGTTAATGGAGTGGATGGCAAGCATGCACAGAAGTGTGCACTCGCTATCCATTCACTGCCCCAGCTTCTGTCCTGGACAAAAAAGTTTGTTGAAAGGCTGAATGCAGGGCAGTCAATCAACAAAATTGGTGGCTGTAGCCCCTTTCTCAGTCATTAGCATATGTTTCTAATAGCAAAGGAGTAGATGTGCAACCAAATACACAGGTATTTGCTCATCCCTAGCAGCAAGGTATCAAACTTTACCAAAATGTGGTTTTATTTTTACCATTTAAGCCTCCAATAGACATAGTCCTCAAATTGCAGTGTTAGATGAATGTGGTTAATTGGAGGGACAGCATGCAGTATTACCGGTTCTAAGCTACCGTTGAATCGGCAGATGTTGGCCAAGCTTGTTTTCCTGCACTGTACAGGATTGCAGCAAACATGTAACAGTGATACCCTCACAGCTAAAAAAAGTACTATGGTTTTAGGAAGAAGTGAGAACCCCGACAAGTCAATAATATCACATGATCAGTAAGGTGAAGCGTCAGTTTGGTCAATGGAAGAGTGTCAAGAAGAATTCTAAAAAAGGGGGAGACAGAAGTGCACAATAGGGTCTTATCCAGTGATATAAACGTTTCACAGATATGGATCCACTCACCTGGTTCAGTTGTGTGAAACACAACAACCATAAGCACAAATGGGTAGGATCCGATGAACTGCAGCAATCAGCCGGTCACTAGAATTGCATATATAAGAAGAAAAAAAAAAAAGAAAAGAAATCCGGCTTTCAGGATCACGCTGTTCCAGTCCAAAGTTCACAAGGAGTTAATCCAAGGACCAAGCAGTGATTATAACTTCCTTTTTATTCCATAAACTCTACGTGCTTCGTGTACACACTGTACACTTCCTCAGGAGCAAAAGTTACACTGGCATCACATTCCATTCTCCTTATATACAAGCTTCCCCAGGAAGTGAGGTAGATGCTCATTGCACTCAAAAAATTCACACGTAACTATCAACATAATATAAAATCACAAAAATCACTAAAATTCACCTATAAAAAACACACTTCTGTAGAAACACACAAATGTGAAACTTCACACTAGAAAAAATGTAAAACATTATAATAAAATTATGATTATGCTCAATAAAAATCTAAATTTCTCGGTGCATCATATCAATTAGCAGAACACCATTCACAAATCTCTTATATAACCACACTTATATTTTCCTTTCAAATTAACCCTTCATTCAACATATTATACTTTTACTTTCCTTATATTTCAGGCAGATGATCATATATTAATTAATGTATGTACTCCTATGCGGATTCGATCCTGCACAGCAGACCCATGCTCTGCACTCAAGAAACTTTTCTGTTCTCTCAGCCATAGGCTCCACATCTCCAGAGCTATCAGTACCTTTTCAAGGTACCAGACAACTATTCCAATCATAATAAAATACCGCCGATTATTTCGCCTTATATGTTAGCGATATGATCATTCCCTTGCTGTAATGTTATAGCATGGACATCACACAATTATCAGATGCCAATACTACTCCAATCCTTAGCAGACAAATATGCAGAGCACCAAAATTATTTAAAGATGTCAGATATTTCATTTAAACCGTATGGTTGCAAAGTCTGCAACCTATGAATCCAGTAAATTTCCTTTCTTCTCAGAATGACACTCCTGTTCACAGTGTCTTCTGAAACATAATCAATTGGAGCCACTTTAATACATGGTTTCTTACCATGTCTTATAGTGCAATGTTTAGATACTCCATGAAACATAAAACCTTCAATTATATTGTGTCTGTGCGAATTCATGCGGTTATGCAGTTCTTGTGTGGTTTTACCCACATACTGCAAACCACATTCGCATTCTATCAGATATATCACAAAACTACTTTTACAATTCAGGGAAAACTTTATATCAAACACCTTATTATTCTGAATTGAACTGAATGTGATCATATTATGCATAATCATGCCACAACACAGACACCGAGCGGCATTACATTTAAAAACTCCTGGTTTTTTGCATTGTTCATCCCTAATTTTTTCTTTTTTCAGGCGACTGGGGGCCAGTATATTTCTAAGAGTAGAGGATCTTTTAAAGGTTAATCCTGGTTTATTCAGTAGCATACTCCCCAACACTGGATCATTAAGAAGAACAGACCAATGATCCTGTAAAATGTTCCTAATTTTTTGATTTTGTTTAGTGAAATTAGTTAAAAAGTTTAAAGAGAAACTATCATTCTCTTTTTCTTTCTTCTTAGGATTTACTAAGCTTGTATATAAGGAGAATGGAATGTGATGCCAGTGTAACTTTTGCACCTGAGGAAGTGTACAGTGTGTACACGAAACGCGTAGAGTTTATGGAATAAAAAGGAAGTTATAATCACTGCTTGGTCCTTGGATTAACTCCTTGTGAACTTTGGACTGGAACAGCGTGATCCTGAAAGCCGGATTTCTTTTCTTTTTTTTTTTTTCTTCTTATATAAGAAGAATTCTAAACAGTGAAACAAAAGACAAAAATCCTAGGAGAAGGAATTTGTTAAAAAACTTGATGATTTGTTTGATGTCGCTCATGCTGATGCCATGAAACGTAAAAAACTTCAGGAAGACTGTGAATTCTTGATTTCTCAAAGAGAACAGGTTGCAGTGGAAGCATGGTACCATCAGACATACAGCTGGCTAAAGTCGAGGAAAGAATATGAGAGAATTACAGGCAGAGAAACATAGAAAAAAAGAAACTGAGCAAGTTCAGCAGTCGACAGCATCGGTGTCATGCTGTGATGGTCTTCAGTAAGGTAGAGGTGCCTCAAACTGTCCCCGGAGCTGGCACCCTAACTATCCCTGTCCTTGAGGGTACTCCTAAAGGTAGAGAGGCCCGAGTCTCTGACCTTACTATGATTTTGAAAAAACTCTAACCTGTCCCCTCCCCCAGTGCATGAGGCATAGAACAGAAATGAAAGTTAAACCAGACACAAAGACAAAACAGGGATAAAAGAAAATCTCTATCTTACAGAAGCACTTACCAATAACAGGGAGGAGAATAGGGACAGAGGAAATAAACTGAATGGGAAAAGGGAACAAGAGATAAACTCACATGTACAACAGCAAACTAAAGAACACCACAACTCCAACTCCAAACTTCACCTACTTGGCTTTAGCACACAGCACAGAAAGCTGAATCTTTCACTGGGAAGGACTAAACAACCAGAACCTGAATATAGAGAGGTAGTAAAAGGTAAGCAGTTGCAGCTGAGAAGAACCATGTTGTATGATCTCAGCCAGCATGGAAAGAGTCCTTAACCCTCTCAGCACTGAAGGAAAGGGAAATTCATTTAAATTAGTACATGAATTACATAATCTCTAAAGAGGACTGCGATTCATTACCGAAGGTGACTATCTAACTCCAAATCCTCCAGGGGAACTTGACACCCACATGACAGTACATCCCTTTCTACGAAGAGCCACTGGACCCAAGGGACCGGGTTTATCTGAATTTTAATTTTCCTCATGGATTGACCAAATTCACCTACCTTCATTAACCTCAGATGCTGTTACTCACATCCCTTCCTCTGGACTATACCCCTTCCAGTGTACCAAGCATTGTAAAGAGTGGTGAACCATATGAGAATCCACAATTCTTGCCACCTGAAACTCCAAATTGCCATTAACAACAATCGGTGGTGATAACATGGGTGACGGCTCTACAGGCACTATAAAGATTTGAAACCAGAAGTTTGCATACACTATATAAAAAGACACATATGCATGTTCTTCTAACTGACAACAAATCAGAATAAACCTTTCCCATTTTAGGTCAATTTGGATTACCGTATATACTCGTGTATAAGCCGAGATTTTCAGCCCATTTGTTTGGGATGAAAGTCCCCCTCTCAGCTTATACGTAACTCATACACTGGGGGTGGGCGGGGGAGGGGGAGCGGGGGTGTCTGAGACCATACTCACCTCTCCTGGCACTTCTCTGCAGCCCCTGCGTCTCCCTCTGCCATCTTCTTCCTGCATTCAGTGGTCACGTGGTACCGCTCATTAAACTCATGAATATGTGCATATTTAATGAGCGGTACTACATGACCATCTGAATGCAGGAAGCAGATGGCAGAGAGAGATGCAAGGGCTGCCGTGGCAGAGAAGACCTTGCGCTAGGAGGGGTGAGTATGACGGGGCAGAGTGATATTCACTTGTCCCTGTTCCAAGCCGTGCACCGCTGTGTCTCTGGGTCCTCCTGCTGTGATGGCAGAGGGCACGATGACGTAGTCAGTGCGTGCCCTCTGCTGTCAATGCAGAGATCCGGGAGACACAGTGGTGCGCGGCTTGGAAAGGGGACAGGTGAATATCGCCACTGCCAGGGGCTCAGGACACCGGCACCTGGCCCCCAGCGACGGAGAGGTGAGTATGTCATTTTTTTATTGCAGCAACAGCAAATAAAGGCTATTTATGGAGCATCTTATGGGGCAGCATTAACCCTTGTGGAGCAGCATATGGGGTATTTATGGGGCAGCATTAACCCTTGTGCAGCAGCATATTATGGGGGTATTTATGGAGCATCTTATGGGGCAGCATTAACCCTTGTGCAGCAGCATATGGGGGGTATTTATGAAGCATCTTCTTGGGCCAGCATTAACCCTTGTGCAGCAGCATATGGGGGGTTTATCTATGGAGTATCTTCTTGGACCACCACTAACTCTCGGCTTATATGCAAGTCAATAAGTTTTCCCAGTTTTTTGTGGCACAATTAGGGGGGTCGGCTTATACACGGGTTGGCTTATACATGAGTATATATGGTACCATAATTATTAATATTTGCCAAATGCCAGAATAATGAGAGAGAGAGTGTTTTAAGGCATTTTTATTACTTACTGCAAAGTCAAAAGTTTGCATACATTTCATTAGCATTTGGTACCAGTACCCTGAAACTGAATGGCTTGGGTCAAACATTTGGGATATCCTTCCACAAACTTCTTACAATAGTTGGTCGGAGTTTGGGCCCTTTCCTCCTCACAAAACTGGTGTAACTGATCCAGGTTTGTAGGATGTCTTGCTCACACCTGCCTTTTCAGCTTTGCTCATAAATTTTCAATAGGATTGAAATCAGGGCTTTGTTATAAAACATTGACTTTGTTATCCTTAAGCCCCTTTGTTACATATTGGCAGTATGCTTCGGGTCTTTGTCCAATGGAAGACCCATTTCTGCCCAAGCTTTAATTTCCTGGCCAATGTCTTGAGATTTTGCTTCAGTATTGCCACATAATCTTCTTTTATCATTATGCAATCTATATTGTGAAGTGTAACAGTCCCTCCTGCAGCATAACAACACAACAACATGGTGTCGCCACCCCCATGTTTCACAGTTGGGATTGTGTTCTTAGGCTTTCAAGCTTCTCCATTTTTCCTCCAAACATAACAATGGTCTTTATGCCCCAAAAGATCAACTTTAGTGTCATAATACCACAGGACATGTCTCCAAAAATTAAGGTCTTTATTCTTGTATGCATTTGCACACATTAATCTGGCTTTTTTATGCTTCTTTTTGAGTAATAGCTTACTCCTGGCAGAGTGGCCTTTGAGCCCATGTTGATACAGTACTCGTTTCATTGTGGATATTGACACAATCTTACCAGTTTCTGCCATCATCTTCACAAGGTCTTATGCTTTTGTCCAAGGGTTGATATGCACATGTCAGATCAAACCACGTTCATCTCTGGGACACAAAACCCATCTCCTTCCTGAGCGGTAAGATGGATGGACATTTCCATCTTGTTTGTACTTGCATATAATTGTTTGTACAGATGAACGAGGCACCTTCAGATATCTTGACATTGCACTCAAGGATGATTTTGACTTGTGCAAGTCCACAATTCTCTTCCTGATATATTGGCTGATTTCTTGAGACTTTCCCATGATGCTACACAAGAAGCAGTGTGTTTCAGGTATGCATTAAAATTCAACTACAGGTGTTGAAAACTCAGATGTTACCAAAAAAACAGAAGCTTACAAAATCAGAAGCTTACAAACACATGACATCATCATATGGGCAGTCCAGAATTGTTTAAAGAAAGTAATCTTAGTGTATGTAAACTTTTTGACTTTGCAGTAAGTAATAAAAATGCCTTAAAACATTCTCTCTCATTATTCTGACATTTGGCATATATTAATAATTATGGTAATTCTAATTGACCTAAAACAAGAAAGGTTTATTCTGATTTCATGTCAGATATTGAGAAAAACATGCATATCTGTCTTTTTATATATTGTATGTAAACTTCTGGTTTGAACTGCATTTTTGAGTAATGACCTGTAGAAAATGTTGTAGATTTTAAGGGTGTGTGCACAAGTTGCGGATTCTACTGCGTATCCACAGCGGTTTTGGCCTGCATATCTGCAGCAGTTTCTGCTGCGGTGTACAGTACCATTTAAGACAATGAAAAATGAAAACCGCAGTGCCCACGGTGCAGAATTTTCCTTGCGGATTTGCTGCTGTTTTAAAACCGCAGCATGTCATTTCTTTGTGCGGATTTTGCAGCGGTTTGGCACCTGCTCCCTGATCAGGTGTCAAACCGCAGGCTAATCCGCAGGTAAAACCGCAGGTTAAGAGAAAGCTCAAGACAAAAAGTCACAGGGTTAATTACGGTGACCACCTTGTAAGGACCAATGAACCTATGACCTTATTTCCAGGAAGAAATTAATATTTCTGGTAGACAGCCATACTAAATCATTCACACCCAGATCCAGACCTGACAATCATGTTTTATCAGCCTTCTGTTTGTATCTGTTTCCCATGATCTTAAAGTTGTTCAGAACTCCTCGCAATACAGATAAGTGATGAAGACAATCGTTTTTTCTCATGAACCCCTCCTTACTGAAGGTACAGAACTGAGGATGGAAGCCATACACACCAAAAATGGTGATTTACCAGTGGACTCATTGCAAACTCAGCTAATGGTAGAAAATATGACCAATTCCCCTGGCTATCTGACGCAACACATCTGATGTATGTCTCCTGAGTTTAGTTTAGACATTCAGTCTGAGCACTAGTTTGATAGAGGAATGCCTAGGAAAGGGATAGATTCATCACTAAACAGCAATAAAATGCCCTCCAAAATTTACATATAAACTGGGTCCTTCAATCTGACACCACATCGGAGGGAGCCCCGTGTAGCTTTCACAATCTCATTGGCAAACATCTGAGCCAGGGTCTTAGTGTTAGGGAGAGCAGGTAAAGCAATGAAGTGCACCATTTTCCTGAACCTATCCATCATAACTATGATACCAAAGGATGAAGGAAGATCTGTAATAAAATTTATGGATAAGTATGTACATTGCCGGTCAGGTATGGTTAATAATAAAAGATCCTCATACGGATGAGTATGCGGGGTATTAGAACACACACAACCATTATAGAAAGACACAAAGTTGACTACATCCCAATGCAATCTTGGCCACCATAAATGATGAGAAAAGAGGTCCAAGGTAGCTTTACTACCTGGATGACCAGTGAGAGCAGAGCTATGATGTGCTCCTAAAACTTTGAGACACAGATGCAATTGTACAAATAATTTCCATGAAGGACATGCAGGGCCATCCCCCTGAGCCCTCAACACCTCTCCCTCCAGCTGAGAACATAGGGCAGTGACAACGAACTCTTCCCATATAATAGGGACAGCGTCATCCGAACAAAGGCTGTCTTCCACTCATACCCCTCCTTGATCCTAATCAGATTATAAGCTCTCCAACATAGAAAACCATTTTGCCCCAACAATCTGATTAAATAAGTCAGGAATGAGTGGGAGGGGATACGGGTCTTGGATAGCAATCCGATTTAACTCGCGAAAATCTAAACAGGAACGCAGGCCCCCATCTTTCTTTTTAACAAAGAAAAACTCTACTCAGAGATGTAATACTTCTTGACCTGCCTTTCAGGACCAGATATACTGTATTGTATAATCTGGTCTTGGGTAATATTGCTCCAGGGAACAAGTTTACGGGGTAATCATACACACAATGGCAGTTCCTGGCACCTCTTTTCTGAGAACCCATCCACAAAATCAGACAGAAAAGAAGGTATGATTTTAGTGGAAAAAGTAGAAATGGTACACAAGCAATTATTTTTGCAGAAATCAGTCCATTTGACTATTTCTCTTGACTGCCAGTAACTGGATTATGCACAGTTCGCCAGGGAAGGCCTAAAACAATATGAGTAGGGAGACCTTCTAAGACATCACAAGAAAGGAGCTCCCTATGAATAGGCCCTATGTGCACGTTCACTTTATGTACTACTTTGTAAAATTTCACTCACTGAGAGGTGCAGAATCAATTGCAATAATTGGGATGGGATTCACCAGAGTACTACACGGAAGAATAAGATCCCATGAGAACAAAGTATCCCCATATCCAAGAGGATAGCTATTTTCTCAGTTTTCATAACCACTTCTGCAGGTATGAAAAACTGATATACCCATCCGGAGGAGATATATACACCAAGGTTGTAATTCTCTACACAGCCTGGGGTAAGAAGTTTCCCGACAGATTTTTTTGTTTTGGTAAAGAAGGACAGACCCCAATGAAATGACCCTTTTGTCCAAAGAAAAATCACAACGCCATTGAACCACAAGAGACTCATACTGAGGGAAGACTCCTCCTAACTGCATCAGTTCATCAAAGAACACTGGAAGAACCTCAGTTTTAGGGAATACCATGGGGACCGGACGCCACAACTGGTCTATCCCTGAGGTGTCTATCTATGTGTATGGCCAGCCGTCTTCCTCAGGTGGAATCTTCCTCAGTCTTCCACCTGAGGAAGACAGCTGTGACCGTAGAAACGCGCTGTGGGTATTGGAGGAAAAATTAAAGCTGAGTTTTTTACCCTTTTTCTGGTTACTGCCTCTCCTTTAGCGCTCCTATAGACCGCTTTTTTTGTTGTTGCTTCACATGGCAGGCTCCAATGACTCAGGAGTTTTGTAAAGCATTAGTCTGTCTTTTAATGTTTCTGAAAGGCCTTGAGAAAACTGACTCCTAAGAGCAGGATCGTTCCAATGGGTGTCAGTGGCCCATTTACGGAAACCTGAGCAAAATTCCTCTGCTGGCTGGTCTCTCTGATTGAGCTTACATAACTTACACTCAGCAAGAGAAACATGATCTGAATCATCATATTTGAGGTCTAAAGCTCCAAAAAAAATCAACCAACCAGGGACACAGTGAGTCTGACGTAAGTGAAAAAGCCCAGGATTAAGGACCTCCTTGAAGGAGAGAAATAGCAATCCCAACATGTTGCTTCTCATTCCAAGATGACCGGGGAAGAAGCCTAAAGTAAAGCTTGCAGGCCACACAGAACACCACAAATTTATCCCATCTCCAAGAAAGCCTATCCAGGAGGGTCACCTTAGGTTCCGGTTGAGCCTAATTGCCTGCCAGACCAACAGTCTGCTGCTGTAAGACCTTAGGTCTGATAGTTCAAGAGACAAACCCTGAAATTGTCTCACAATAACTGCGACAAGATCCATAACAAGATCGTAAAAATGTGGGGCCGGTGAAAATGTCAATGGAAGAGTGTTAACAAGAATGCTAAACGGTACAGAAAAACCCTCAATGGTGACAGAAATAACTTGAATCTGATAAAAGTAATAATAAATTAAAAATCTATGAAAATGAACAAATGAAAGCCAGACATTGCCTTTCAACCGTGCTTCCACAGAATGTTTAAAAAAATAAAACTCATGAAAGAGGCCTGGACAGAAATGATTGTACCTCTGAAAATAATGTGACAAAAGGGACATGTTAAATCAAGGTGTGTTCACTAATTAGCATCACAGGTTTCTAAAAACACAAGTACAACAGCAAACTACAGAAAACAACTCCTACTACAAATCTCAACTACTTAGTTTTTGCACACAGCACAGGAAGATGAATCTTTCACTGGCAAGGAGTAAACACCCAGAGCCTGTATATGTTAAGGGAGTAAAGGGTAAGCAGATGAGAATAAGCAGGCTGTATGGTATCAGCCAGCATGGAAAAAGTCCTTAACCCTTCTCAGGACTGAAGGAAAGGGAAATCAATTTAAATTAGGACATGAATCACACCATCTCTAAAGAGGACTTCGATTCATTTCTTGATGTGACCGTCTAACTCCAAGTTTTCCAAGGGGACGTGACACTTGTGACAATTAGCTGACCTTTTCAGTAGTAGTAGCAGTTGCTGTGACAATGACAACTATAGTGATTAGGGCGAAGGACATTTTAGTCCCAAGAAGCGTAAGTCAATATTGTGACTTCGGATGTTGTTGCAGCATACAGAACTAATACCTGTGGTAGAAAAGCAACTTACCTGCCTGCTTGCTGATGTGTCTCAGTCTCTAGGCAATTATCCAAATAGTTTCATGTTAAATAGGAAATCTATCATACAGGCTTATCGCCGGCATTGAGAGACTGCTGACAAATGCTATCAAAGCTTAATATATATATATATATATATATATATATATATACTGTATGTGTATATATATATATATATATATACACAGCTCTGGCAAAAATTAAGAGACCACCACATCAAAGCTCTGTCATGAGCAGCCCATTCTCCAGACCTGAACCCCATTGAAAACCTCTGGAATATAATCAAGAGGATGATGGATAGACACAAGCCATCAAACAAAGAACTGCTTATATTTTTGAAGGAAAAAGGTGCAGTCAGCTCACCACAAACTATGTCCGAATTCCTCTCTGCTGACCTCCACCCAGCACAGATCCACGTGAGCAGACTGAACAAAAGGATAAAAAAAAAATCCAGCAATGCTAGGGGCAGCTAAAAGATATAATCTTTAATCCATCTTGAATAAAAAAATAATCTGGCACAATTTGTCGGGTACACTTCAAGTAGAAACTGATCAACGCGTTTCGTCCGAGGTCTTCTTCATGATCTGATCTTGCAGTGTACCCAACAAATTTTGTCATATTATGCTTTTATTCAAGTTGGATTAAAGATTATATATTTTAGCTGCCCTCAGCCTCGCTGGATTTTTTTTTTCCTTTTGTTTCTTTCTGCTTACATTTTTGTACCAGAAGCAGTGTGAAAGATTGGCGGCAAGCTTGCCAAGACGCATGAAAGTAGTTTTTAAAAATCATGGTTATTCCTCAAAATATTGATTTCAGAACTCTTCCTGAGTTAAAATATTAGTGTTGTTGTTTAGAAATGATTACGAACTTGTTTTCTTTGCAGTATTTGAGGTCTGAAAGCACTGTTTTTTAAATTTTAAAATACAAAATTTTTTGCTTGGAAATTCGGAGACATGTTGTCAGAAGTTTATAGACTAAAAGAACAGTTTACATTTTACTCAAAAATATACCTATAAAGAGAAAAATCAGACAAACTGAACATTTGAAAGTGGTCTCTTAATTTTTGCTGGAGCAGTATATTATTTGGTACAGACTGCTTACTCCGCAAAAAAAAAAAGTGGACATGTGAATATCCCCATAGACTATAATGAAAAGCATGGACAGAATATGTTTGTGACTTAAGAATGTGTACATGAGGCCTAGTGCAGGTTTCAAACATCAGTTGCTCTGGGGGGTTTTTTAGAGTACGTGAATAACTGACTGATATTCGTCAATAATTTGGATCAGATTTCCATCAGCATTGGGTTATAGTTTGTTTTTATCATCAATAAGTAATCATTTTTTCTTGTATGTAAAAAATACTATATTTTTATCTGTCAATCAGTTAGTAAAAGACAGACCTCACTGGCATGCCTATAGGATGGCATCTTTATGCTGTTTGAGAATTTTCACTGTCTCATATACATGAATGGGTGATTTCTTTCTGTGGCAAGGATCAAAATACGTTTTGTGTTGTTGAATTTTTGCAAACACTAGATAATCAAAAAATCAGACATCTGAAAAGCCCCATAGACTATAAGGTATGTGTCCTATGCATGAAAAACACAAATCACGTATGAGTAAATTGGACATGTCAAAGAGGCCTATCTACTTCACAGCTGTGGTCAGCACTAGCGTGTTCAACCTAACCATGTCATGTAAACAATTGAAAAATATAATATACACTGCTCAAAAAAAAGTGAGCACTTAAACAACAGAATATAACTCCAAGTAAATCAAACTTCTGTGAAATCAGACTGTCCACATAGGAAGCAACACTGATTGACAATAAATTTCACATGTTGTTGAGCAAATGGAATAGACAACAGATGGAAAATATTGGCAATTATTAAGACACCCTCTATAAAGGAGTGGTTCTGCAGGTGGGGACCACAGACCACATCTCAGTACCAATGCTTTCTGGCTGATGTTTTGGTCATTTTTGAATGTTGGTTGTGCTTTTACACTTGTGGTAGCATGATACGGACTCTACAACCCACACAAGTGGCTCAGGTAGTGCAGCTCTTCCAGGATGGCACATCAATGCAAGCTGTGGCAAGAAGGTTTTCTGTGTCTGTCAGCGCAGTGTCCAGAGGCTGGAGGCCCTACCAGGAGATAGGCCAGTACACCAGGAGATGTGGAGGGGGCCGTAGGAGGGCAACAACCCAGCAGCAGGACCGCTACCTCTGCCTTTGTGGAAGGAGGAACAGGAGGAGCTGTTATGATGAGTCACCGAAGGAGGAAAAAACAAAATAACAGCTAAGTCCAGAAAAACCAGAGAGGTTGGCAGCTATCAGATTGCAGACCCCTGAACCTATCCACAACAACTAGCAGTAGCCGTGGGGGGTTCCTACGGTGCCCTAGACCCCTCGATCACAGCCGGAGAACTATATAGCCTAAAGACAGAAAGGGGAAAAACTAAACTGCCCCAGAGCAGACCCCAAAGCAATAGGCAGCCCCCAACATATAATGACGGTGAAGCAAGATGAAAACACTAACACAGATAGAAAGATAGGTTGAGCAAATGATGGGGCCCAAGCTAACTACATAGGACAGGATAGGAAAGCTGCTGTCTGCCATCCGCAAAACCCCTATCAAAATGAGCCAACCGACTGATAGGAAAAACAGGCCCTGAAGACGCTAGGCTTCAACAGACTATATCAGCACTCAGGTATATTCTGAAGACAGAGCAAAAGATCAACAGATCAGAGACAAAAATGGAATTCAGCTCACCCCCGGCCAGGGATGGCAGAACTCCCAAAAAAACAAGGCAAAACAAAAACCAAACTGAAGTGTACAAAGCAGAGCAGAAAAACTTAGCTTTGAGATGCAGGAATCAGACTGGTCTCCAAGAATCCAGCAGGAAAATCACCAGCCAGGAAGAAGGGCGTCGGCACCCTTATATCCAGTCCTCAATTCCAGCCATCCAGTCATCATCTAGCTGCCCAAGTGTTTGGTAATCAGCCTCACTACCTTCCTTCACCAGAGGAGGGAGTTCATCAGACCTCAATGGTGAAGGGAAAAATGAACTCACAACAAGGAGCACTGCCTGAGCCCTGCAAAATGACCGCCAGCAGGCCACAAATGTGCATGTGTCTGCACAAACGGTTAGAAACCGACTCCATGAGAATGGTCTGAGTGTCCTCCGTCCACAGATGGGGCTTGTGCTCACAGCCCAACACCATGTGGACCTCCAAAGAAATGCCACCCCACTCCATTACAGACCCACTGCCAAACCGGACATGCTGAAGAATGTTGCAGGCAGCAGATTGGTCTTCACGGCGTCTCCAGACTGTCACGTCTGTCACATGTGCTCAGTGTGAACCTGCTTTCATCTGTGAAGAGCACAGGGCGCCAGTGGCGACTATGCTAATCCTGGTGTTCTGTGGCAAATGCCAAGCGTCCTGCACGGTGTTGGGCTATGAGCACAACCCCCTACTGTGGATGTCGGGCACTCAGACCATCCTCATGGAGTTGGTTTCTAACCGTTTGTGCAGACACATGCACATTTGTGGCCTGCTGGAGGTCATTTTGCAGGGCTCTGGCAGTGCTCCTCCTGTTCCTCCTTGCACAAAGGTGGAGGTAGCGGTCATGCTGCTGGGTTGTTGCCCTCCTACGGCCCCTCCATGTCTCTTGGTGTACTGGCCTGCCTCCTGGTAGCACCTCCAGCCTCTGGACACTACGCTGACAGACACAAAAAATCTTCTTGCCACACCTCGCACTGATGTGCCATCCTGGATGAGCTGCACTACCTAAGCCACTTGTGTGGGTTGTAGAGTCCATCTCATGCTACCATGAATGTGAAAGCACAACCAACATTCAAAAGTGACCAAAACATCAGCCAGAAAGCATTGGTACTGAGATGTGGTCTGAGGTCTCCTCCTGCAGAATCATTCCTTTATTGAGGGTGTCTTGATAATTGCCAATAATTTCCATCTGTTGTCTATTCCATTTCCATAACAGCATGTGAAATTGATTGTCAATCAGTGTTGCTTACTAAGTGGACAATTTGATTTCACAGAAATTTGATTTACTTGGAGTTATATTCTGTTGTTTAAATGTTCCCTTTATTTTTTTGAGCAGTGTATATTTAAAATATGTACCATAATACCCCCATATGTATGAAATTCAATGTATATATTTATTCACAGTTAGATATATAACTATTTTGCTCTCTACTCTAAATTTTGATGTGTTTTTTTTCTGATGATGATTTGTTTGAGTCTCTCAGCTTGCTCTGGGTATTCTTGAATGGATTGTCATGAGGGGTTCAGTCCTGCTGTCATTCCCACTGTTTCCTCCCCCCTCCCGAAACATAGAATCATCAGGACGTGACGTTGCGGTTACCTACCACAGCTTCACCACCGTGCCCCTGTTGATGATCTGTTTCAGTAGCGATGAAGAAGAAATGACTGCAACTTCTCTTACGCCTCTTGCCTTTTCAGTCAACTCTATTTGTTTCTCCGCAGTTTCTCTGCAGTGTCGTTCAATGAAACACGATATTGTCCGATATCGTCCTAGTTTGACATTTAGTATGAAATTCACTATTTCCAACAACCACTTTAAAGGTAATAAATAAATTGTAATAATAACATAAATTGAATAGGAAAAAAGGAGATCTAAAACTGCTGAGAAAATAGATCATGTGAACAGAGCCTTACACCATAATACAGGGTGAGGATTCATTTTAATAACAGAATGATAGGATATGGACTGTACTTGTAAAATACCAGACAAATGTTTTGCTAGCTGAAATAGAATATTTTTTTTACAGAAAATGAACTATTAGATAATAAATGTTAACTTGGACTCAGGCACATTTCTTGCATTTTTATTTTTACGGCACATTACAAAATTCAATAAGAAATAGCAGAGAAAACATTAGGATGTAACAGAAAAATGTAAGTGGTCCAAGACATACGTCACTACAGGAAACATTGTCAACATCTTCATCTTAGTTACTGGCATCATCCCTCAGAGCACTAACGATTTCATAATGAGCTAATTTCAGTTTGGGGAATGCTTTTCTAATTTGATTGCAAGAACTTCCAGTAGTTTGAAAGATTCTCTGAGAGTCAAATGATTAGTTAGAAGTATGAGAGGAGTAACAGCATGCAGATTGATTCCATAATGATGCTATAGACACAAATTTGTTTTCTTTGGGTTGTTAAGGAGCCTGTAAAATGATGCAGATTCCCCGCCGTGCTTCACTGAATTCTGGAATATTTATGTCCTATTGCCAAACAGGGAAATTGTGTAGTCTTATTTATTCTGATCAGATGACACCATAAAATTAATCTTAACTTAGTGACTTTTTACTACACCATGCTCTAACTGCTCAAATCACTTTCCCTCAAACTTCATGGTGACAACAGGATGACATATGTTGTGCTCTAACTAAAATACTCTGATTTGCGCTAACACTTTTTTAAGCATACATATATGAACATGCTTAAAGGGGTTACCCACTACTCTGACATCCCCTACTCAGTCACTTTATTTCCCCCATGTAGAACAATAACAGCTATAAGCTAGGGAGAAGAAGACCAATACGAAAAATGGTGTGCACACCCGATGAGATACAAAAATACAACTTTATTGGGTACCAAGAACAAACCATTAAAACATCTAAGACGTGTATATTGCATAGTAACCATCTGGCACCCCTGAATGACATATAAACAAGGCAAAGTGTAAACATGTGGGGATACAATAAAATAGCTTGTAGCCTAGGTAAATTGGTAACGTCATTTGTAAAAAATCAAGGTTGTGTGCATGTAGACCTAGGAGAGGGTAGTCAGAACCCCAGTGACAGATGATACACCTTGACC
Organism: Dendrobates tinctorius; assembly: GCF_039654945.1. Lineage (NCBI taxonomy): Eukaryota > Metazoa > Chordata > Amphibia > Anura > Dendrobatidae > Dendrobates > Dendrobates tinctorius. The sequence continues at coordinate 5,235,283 of NW_027361910.1, forward strand.
AACAGTAAGAAAAAAATATGGACCTCACTAGGGAGGTGGCATAGGAAGGTGCAATGACAAAAGGCAGAGAGACCACCTGAGTACCTAGAGCAAGCCCCTGGACCGAAAGATAGCAATCTGTATAATTAGCATGTGTCAATCATATAGCCCTACTGATAAAAGAGTCATATTTCACACAGCCTGACGAGAAATGGCCAAAGTCTGGTAAAAGTGAAAGGGACACGGTATGGTATAGAGGTCACAGAAGGGGGAACAATAAGGGGGGATAAATGTCAAAATATCACATGGAAAAGACGTATGAATGTAAGGGTACCGTTACACATAACAATGTCCCAGCGATCCCACACACGATCCGACGTGGATGGGATCGCTGGGACATTGTTAGCTGATCGCTGGTGAGCTGTCACATAGACAGCCCCTCCAGAGATCAGGACCAGCGAGCATGCTGGTTACCAACGTAAACATCGGGTTTCTAAGGGCGGCTCTGCCTCCACCTCCCACCCTGCCTGCAGTGCACGCTGGTATCTAGGGTAAACATTGGGTTTCTAAGGGCCCCGCAGCCCTTAGAAACCCGATGTTTACATTGGTAACCAGCGTGCAGCGTCGCTGATCGTTGGTCTCCCGCTGCCACACGCAGCGATGCACGCTGTCCAGCAGGAGATCAGTGATGAAAAAATGGCCCAGGACAATCCAGCATGATCAGCGATACCCAGCAGGGGGGCCGATCACTGCTGGATGTCACACACAGCGATCTCGCTGGAGAGATCGCTGATGTGTCACAAAATCAGTGATCTCACCAGCGAGATCGCTGTGTGTAACGGGCCCTTAAGTAAAGGTGAAGAGCCCAATAAAGATAACAATGGATAGATCTACAGCAAAATAGCTGTAGACAAGACTACCTCAGATGCTCGAGAACAGCTCCAAGCCACCACATGAGGCCATAATAGGCACAAAGCCCCAAGGATCAGGGGTGTGGGGAAGGACACTATATATATTCCTGCTTGCACAGCTTCGTCATGCTTATACTTTGCTTTGTTTATATGTCATTCAGGTGTGTTGGATGGTTGCTATACAATATAAACATTTTTAGATGTTTTTAAAGGTTTGCTCTTGTATGTCCTTGGTACCCAATGAAGTTGTATTTTTGTATCTCATCGGGTGTACACACAATCCTTTGCATTGGTCTTTTTCTCATTAGCTTATACCTTATTCTCCAAAAAAGGAGAAGCACCTTGACATCCATACTTTCTTTTATTATCTGAATAATTGGAGGAGCACCCTATTCATTAGTCTTTATCCACGAATAATAACATCTATACTATCCTCTGGGCGCCATTCCAGCTATATCGGTGCCTGCTCTCCCAGGTCTCATGTGACATTGGCAGCAGAAAGCAGATGGTGATGTCGCTGAAAAGGCAAGTTTGCCAGAGTTGAATTTAGCTGCTCTTGTTTTACATTAACCCCATTCCTACATTAGACGTACTATTCCATCCATGTGACCAGGGACCTAAGTCCCAAGGATGGAATAGTACGTCATAGCGATCAGCGGCACTCCCTGTGGGGAGCGCCGTTGATCGCGGCCGGGTGTCAGCTGAATATCACAGCTGACACCTGGCACTATGTGTCAGGTGCAGTCACAGACCACCCCCGACACATTAACCCCTGGCACACTGCGATCAAACCTGATCTCAGTGTACCGGAGGATCAGGGAAGCATCAGCAGGGAGGGGGCTCCATCCGTTCTTCCCTGAGACCCCCGCAGCAGTGCTATGTGCAGCGCTGCTGTGGGAGCCTCCTTCCCTGCAGGTCCCTGGATCCAATATGGTGACGGGGACCTTTGGGGACCTGCAGGGATCCGGCTTTCTCACTGCCTGCTGAATGCAGGCATGAGGAAGCCTCCAGCAGTGCCTGCAGATCGCCGATCTGACACACTGCTGTGCATGGTGTCCCCCCGGGACAATGTAATATGGTAAAAAAAAAAAGTGTAAAAATAATTTATAAAAAAATCGCTAAATAAATTAAAAAAAAAATATTCCCTAATAAATTCACTTTTTTAAAATAAAAAAAACAATAAAAGTACACATATTTAGCATTGCCGCGTCCATAACAACCCACCCTATAAAACTGCCCCATTAGTTAACCCCTTTATTGAACTGCTTAAAAAATAAAAATAAAAAATGAAGCAAAAAATAATGCTTTATCATCATACCGCCAAACTAAAAGTGCAATAACGCGCGATCAAAAAGACGGATATAAATAACCATGGTACAGCTGAAAACATCATCTTGTCCCGCAAAAAATGAGCCAACACTCAGCATCATCAGTGAAAAAATTAAAAAGTTATAGCTCGCAGAATAAAGCGATGCAAAAATAATTATTTTTTTATATAAAATTGTTTTCATTGCATAAAAGCACCAAAACATAAAAAAGACATAAATGAGATATCGCTGTAACCATACTGACCCAAAGATTAAAACCGCCTTATCAATTTTACCACACGCGGAACGGTGTAAACGCACCCCCCAAAAGAAATTCATGAAATGCTGGTTTTTGTTCATTCTGCGTCCCAAAAATTGGAATAAAAAGCGATCAAAAAATGTCACGTGCCCGAATATGGTACTAATAAAAACATCAACTCGTCTCGCAAAAAATAAGACCTCACATGACTTGGTGGGTCAAAGTATGGAAAAATTATAGCTCTCAAAAACAAAAAGTGTCTTTTAGCGTGCGACAGCGGCCAAATATAAAAACCCTCCATAAATAGTAAATTAAACCCCCCTTTATAACCCCCTTAGTTATTGAAAAATAATAATATAAAAAAAAATGTATTTATTTCATTTTCCCATTAGGGTTAGGGCTAGGGTAAGGGCTTGGGTTAGGGCTAGGGAAAGGGCTCGGGTTAGGGCTAGGGTTAGGGCTAGGGTTAGGGCTGAGATTAGGGTTATGGGTGTGTTGGGGTTAGGGTTGGAATTAGAATTGGGGGGTTTCCACTGTTTTGACACATCAGGGACTTTCCAAACGCGACATGGCATCCGATCTCAATTCCAGTCAAAAAAGTCAAATGGCACTGCTTCCCTTCCGAGTTCTGCCATGCACCCAAATAGTGGTTTACCCCCACATGTGGGGTATCAGCGTACTCAGGACAAATTGCACAATAACTTTTGGGGTTCTGTTACCCTTGGAAAAATAAAAATTGTGGGTGAAAAGATCATTTTTGTGGAAATAATATGATTTTTTAATTGTACGGCTGTACATTATAAACTTCTGTGAAGCTCTTGGGGGTTCAAAGTGCTCACCACATATCTATATAAGTTCCTTGGGGGTCTAGTTTCCAAAATGGGGTCACTTGTGGGGGGTTTCCACTGTTTAGGTACATCAGTGGCTCTCCAAACGTGACATGGAATCCGATCTGAATTTCAGCCAATTATGCATGGAGAAAGTCAAATGGCGCTCCTTCCCTTCTAAGCTCTGCCGCGCACCGAAACAGTGGTTCCCCCCACATATCAGGTATCAGCATACGCAGGACAAATTGCACAATAACTTTTGCAATCTAATTTCTCCTGTTACCCTTGGTAAAATAAAAAAATTGAACCTGAAGTAGTTTTTTTGTGAAAAAAAGTTAAATGTTCAGTTTTTTTAAACATTCAAAAAATTACTGTGAAGCACCTGAAGAGCTAATAAACTTCTTGAATGTGGTTTTGAGTACCTTGAGGGGTGCAGTTTTTAGAATGGTGTCACTTTTGGGTATTTTCTATTATATAGACCCCTCAAAGTGACTTCAAATGTGATGTGGTCCGTAAAAATAAAATGGTGTAGTAAAAATGAGAAATTGCTGGTCAACTTTTAACCTTTATAACTTCCTAACAAAAAAAAATTTTGGTTCCCAAATTGTGCTGATGTAAAGTAAACATGTGGGAAATGTTATTTATTAAGTTTTTTTTGTGTGCTGTATCTCTGTGATTTAAGAGCATAAAAATTGAAAGTTGGGAAATTGCAAAATTTTCAACATTTTTGCTAAATTTCCGCTCTTTTTCACAAATAAACGCAAGTTATATGAATGAAATTTTACCACTATCATGAAGTGCAATATGTCACGAGAAAACATTGTCAGAATCACTGGAATCCATGGAAGCGTTCCAGAGTTATTACCTCATAAAGGGACAGTGGTCAGAATTGTAAAAATTGGCCTGGACATTAACATGCAAACCACCCTTGGGAGTAAAGGGGTTAAGGAAATATAGTGACCAAGGAGAGGTGGTCCAAGGAGAGGACAAGAGTGCAAAGAATAATGCAGGAGGGTAATTTTGCTTTATCTGGTTGAGCAATGGAAATAAGTGGCACTATCTTGCTGAATCTGCATGGAAGTTAGTTACAAAAAATGCGCATTTTGGCAATTCCACTCAAGTTTATTTGCTTATCTCTTTAACCAATACTGGAATTCTACTAAGTAATTACCAACAAACCCTACAAAAGACAAACGAGAAAAACCCTGCTGTAATAAAATAAATAAAAAGCAAAAATGTATCTAAATAATTCTGAGTTCTTAGGCTGGTTTCACACTAGCGCTTTTTAGCGCTGCGCCTTATGCGCTATAGTGTGCATGCGCATTGCTCACCTATATTTAACATGTGCGCGCATGGCTTAGCACATGTTAGCGTTCATCAGCGATTTTCGTGCTCTGTGTTTTTTCCAGGTGTGCGCCCAGACGCGCCAGACACTACATGATGCATTTTTTGTTCCGCCCATCTGAAAAAAAATGCGCATGCGCACGTGTGCGCACTAAATGCGCAAAAAACTAACATTACAGTCTATGGGTGCGCTGACAAGTGCATGGCTCAGCGCACGTCAGTGCTTATGAGCGCTTATCACAACATGCTTTTTTTGAGTAAACAATGTCTAGACACTGGTTGAAACCACCCCCTACACAAGCAACATTGTTTGGGATGAGTTTAGATAAAGAAGGTGTCTGCCTGTACTGTACCACAACTACAGACAGCCTGGAGAGCAGACAGACAGCAAAACCACAAAGGATTTTGGAGCTTCAGCAGCAAGAATGTGAGTATTCTTCATCTAAATGTATGCCTGTCTTGTCAAGTTTATTATGTACTAATGGTTTGTATTTTTTTTACATGCAGTATGTCTTCTTCTGGATTCAATTATTCCCCATCCCAGGAGGAAGCGGCCCAAGCAGAGCGTGAGGTCATTTTTTTTGTGCCTTTGGGTAAGTATAGCTGCTGCCTATACAAATGTCTAATCATTTTTATTCTTTTTTTCAGACATCGTCATCGGACCCGTGTAGTGACACCGAACAGCGTGAGCAGCAAAGCCAAGTCCCGGCGGTGACACGTAATGTAAGTCATAATTTTGAATGTCAATTTTTTTTTTTTTTTTTTTTTGTTTGATCTTCTATCGTTCTTCTTTCCTGTTTTTTTTTTTTTTAAACTTTTTCATTCACACAAAGATTCTAATGTTTGATTTTTTTCTAGGTTCCACAAGGGGATGAAGATGTCTACCTGGATAATGAACACCTGATACAACTTGTCCAGGAGTGTGTTCCGTTGTGGAACAGCCTTGACCAGCTGCACAAGGACAATGTGGTGACCCAGAGGCTATGGAATGAGGTGGCCGCAGCGTTGATGGATGGCTGGGACAGCGCCCCTGCAACCTCCAAAAAGGCGTTTCGTAAGTATTTACCTGTTCTGTGATGCCGCTGTGACTATTGACCTTGACACTGCTGTGTTTACTGATAGATATATTCTATCAGTAAACACAACAGTAATATCAGGCTCATCAGTCACTGCTTTGGGTATTGTATTGCTGAATTTTGCTGCATTGACTGTTTTTACTGATTGCACAGTTGTGTTTACTCATAGATATATTCTATGTGGAAACTCAACCGTAATATCAGGATCAACAGTCACTGATTTGGGTATTGTATTGCTGAATTTTGCTGCATTGACTGTTTTTACTGATTGCACAGTTGTGTTTACTCATTGATATATTCTATGTGGAAACTCAACCGTAACATCAGGATCAACAGTCACTGCTTTGGGTACTGTATTGCTGAATTGTGCTGCATTGACTGTTTTTACTGATGGCACAGTCGTGTTTACTCATAGATATATTCTATGTGGAAACTCAACCATAATATCAGGATCAACAGTCACTGCTTTGGGTATTGGATTTCTGAATTGTGCTGCATTGACTGTTTGTACTGATGGCACAGTTGTGTTTACTCATAGAATATATCTTGCATTCTAGTCATAATTTTTTTTTTTTTGTTCCAACAGTGAACAAAGTCAGAACACGGTGGCGCTCGATGAAGGACCTCTTCAACACTGATGTTCGTGCTGAGGGACAGGTTCGCAATGGTTCAGTGGCAAGGACCAGAACCATATACCGGTACCATCGCATTTTGGAGTTCCTAAGACCAGTCCTTGCCACCAGAGCGTAAGTATTTTTTTTATTTTTTTTTGGTGGTTTTAAAAATAAATGCTTTTCTAGTCCACAGCTGATGCTTCTTGTAAATGCATGACAGTAATATTTTTCTTTTCTTTCCATAGCACCTGGAGCAGCACCCTGCAACCTGTCCCTGGAGCGGTCCTTCATCGGACGTCCTCTGACCCGTCCCAGCCATCCGACAGCCAGGAAGCACCTTGCAGGTCAGCAACACGGACAGCTGGTGACCAGGAAGCTGATCCATCAGGTGTTCCCCTGTCCCATGTCTCTGCCAGTGGTTATGCGGGCACTACCCGCCAGCGGCAGAGGACCTCGGACAGGCCTGTCTTACCCGAGTTCATGCACCTGAGCGAAGCCTTTCATGCCAGCCTCAAGTCGCTGTCAGACAAAGTTGAAAGTGGTTTTTCCCTCATGGAAAGAAGTTTTAACCAAATGGAACACTGCTTCAACTCTGTCGAACAGCGCCTTGACCGTCTGGAGGCCAACCTCAACAGACCAGTGCACCATTTCTTTAGTAAAATCGAACGGGGGGGCATGGCGGAACACCTTAGTCCTGAGCAACAGCTGAGTGTGTTGCTGGCCTGCAACACTGCTTACTTGCAGGCTATGCAGCAGAATTGGTACGTGCAGCAGTCAGCGGTGTCATTCCCACTTGTGCCACTACTGACTCGCTTCACAACAGTACCGACTTCTGCTGCATACCACTACATGGCCACCTCTATGCAAAGCCTTGATAGCCACCATTACAGCACCACAAGTCTGAGTGCTGCTGGTCACCTCACCGCCACCACCATGGCAAGCGCTTCTCTTGTCTGGAGCACCACCACCACCCACATGCCTGCTTGGAGCACTGCCACTGTGACCACTACTCCAACTTAGAACAGTCCTGCCGCCACCCCTCATACATGTTGTAGCCCTGCCTCCACCGCTCCACAAACATGTACCAGCACTGCCACCACCAGTCCTCCTGCAAGGATGAGCACTGCCACCGCTACCACTAAGCAGAAACCGCCACAGCAGCAGCCACAACAGCAGCCACAGCCGCAGCAACAGCAGCCACAACATCAGCAGCTGCAGCTGCAGCAAAATGGGGACCCCCATTCCATATTTGCTCAAAGTTCTACGTGTGCACAAGACTCAAGGAGGGCATTGGGCACAAGGGCGTCCAGGCAGGCGACTTTAAGGAGACAAAAAAAGACTAAAAAAATTTGACAGTACCTCCCCTCTCTTCTCCTAAATATATGACTTGTATTTTCGCCACCAGTCTCTTCAGTTTGCCCAAATTGCACAGACTTAAATAGAGGATGGTGTTGAGTGCAAGGCATATCTATTTTCACCTTGGCAGGTATCATAAAAGCTTAATTGAGGATGGTCTTTTTTTGCCATCCTCCTTTTTGTGAGACCAGCCCGGGGAATTCCAGATATACCTTGTAAATAGCCACATCCTCTATTCAGTGTATGTTGAATTAACTGAGGAAATGATGGTTAAAAAACATGTCATATATACAATACCCAGGCCTAGTATCACAACTATATATCAAAACTGGGCTGGTGAATACACATATGATTTTTAACCTGCAGCGTTGTTTCAGTCTGAACATATTTCACGCCGAATGTAGCGATGCTGCAGTTTTACTCATATGTGTATTTGACTGGCCAGATGTGATAACATTCTGAAGTCAGAAAGTGTTATTTTGGGCATCCTCACTTCATCATGACACTAGGCCTTGGGGATTGTCGAAGTTGTATAAACTTTATTATCTGTCCGGTCTCAGTTCAAACTCAAGCCACAGTGGTGATCCAAAAAATAATATTTAGAGTCACATGGTCAGGTGTCCCATAAAGAATGACGGTTGTGAGTGCATACCCAAATCACAATTTTTAACTTCAGATCTTGTGACACAAATATTATTTGTATTATCCACTCTTGCTAAAAATTGATCAGAAACTTTACAGTTGATAAAGGGCATACAAATTGGGTGTATGTATAGTCACCTAGTCGGTAGTGCTAGTAAATTCATGATGCACAAAACACAGCATCATGAATTCACAGGAATACTTGGACAGTTGATAACTGTATTGCAGTGTAAAAAGACATAGTGCACTCGGTACAGGTATCAACACAGGTTTATTTATTAATATATACACACAATAAACATTTTTAACACCATTTGCTCTTGCCATTCCACCCGTCCTGCATCTGAGATGAAGTAGGCCGCAAATTGGTCCCTCATTTGGCCAACTTCAACGGATGACCTGAGAGGGTGCTGAGTGAATTCAGGCAATGGGTTTGCAGCAGGTTCATCTAGTTCAAAGTTAGGGTGCTCTTTAGCCATCACAAAATTATGTAGAACCACACACGCCTTCACAACCTCATCCACTGTTTCAAGTTTAAATTAATGGCTGTGCCGAGAATGCGCCATCTGAAGACAAGAATCCCAAAAGCGCACTCTACAGTTCTTCTGGCCCTGGTCAGCCTGTAATTAAAGATTTTTTTTGTGTGGTCCAAGTCACGGCTGGAGTAGGGTTTCAGCAGGTTTGCGCACATTTGAAAAGCCTCATCCCCAACCATTAAAAAGGGCTGTAGCGGAGCTTCGGTGTGGGGAAGAGGCCGTGACATGGGGAAATTAAATTGGTTGCCATACAACCTCCGGCCCATGTCTGAGTTCTTAAAAGCCTGGGAGTCATTCCCACGGCCAAATGCACCAATGTCCACTGCTACAAACATACATCGGGCATCCGCAATGGCCATGAGTACTGGAGAAAAGTACTTTTTGTAGTTATAGTACTCTGATCCAGTTCTTTTGGGTTTGATTATCCAGATGTGTTTCCCATGAACAGCTCCCAAACAGTTGGGGAAATTGCAGAATGTCCAGAATTTGTCAGCAATTTCCATCCACTTTTCAGCGGTGGGCAGGGGCATAAATTCTGGATAAAGAACATTCCACAAAGCCCGGGAGGTGTCCGAAACAATTTCCAACAAGGTGGAAATTCCAGACCAATACTGAAAGTGGAGTGAAGATAGGGTCTCTCCAGTCGCAAGGAATCTGAGAAACAGAAAAAGAAAGAAAATTTTAATATTGCTGTATATGGTTATTTGAAAACATAAAAGAAAACAAATATTTAGTACATTGCCGACCCAGAAATCTGAATGCTATGGAATAGTACATGTCAGAAAAACAAAAATTATGCAGGCATTGCTTGGTAAATATTATTACATACCGTAAAGTTACCAGGAGCCGTTCCTTAGTAGGAATCGCACGACGGAGTTTGGTGTCCTGTCTCAGGATGAATTGTTCAACACAAGCAAGTAAATCCCTGAAACTTTGTTGGGACATCCTGGTGTAATCACTAAATTTCTCCGGGTTTGCCTGGAGCTCGCTGTAGAGGGTGTGGTACTCTCCACGGCTCTCACGGAGTTCAACAATCGGATGTATCCACAAACGCCGCCGCTGCCGTCTTTTTGATGATTGTAGTGTTTATTGGCAAGACATATTTGATGTCTCTCCTTTGCATACATTGTCAGCCTCAACAGCAACATAAGTGTCACAGTCCAATTCTTGGATCTGTGTCAGATTTGGGATTCTCCCATTTAAACCTTTTTCATCCTTTCAGGCCTGGGAGCTTAATATGGTTTTTGCCCCCGGTGGCCATAGGTGTTATTGCATGTCTGTTGTTTTCCCTGCTGATGTGACCACTCCCTTGGCTATATAAGGTCACATGGTGTATCAGCAGGTGTTGGTGATAGCAGTTCCTTTTTGGATTCCAACCATGGTGAAGTGAGCAGCTGACTCTGAGGTGCTGAGCTACTGCTGAAACCTGGTGAAGTTAGCAGCGGGCTCTGAGGTGTCGAGCCACTGCTGAAACTGGTGCTGAACTCTGCCTGCCTGGTGACTGCAGCAGAGAAAGATGGTGAAAGTAGCAGCTGGCTCTGAGGTGTTAAGCCACTGCTGAAAGCTGATCTGGTGCTGCACTCTGCTGCCTGGTGACTGCAGCAGAGAAAGATAAGTTTTGGTGTTTTCCCCTTTTTCCTTCATGTGTATTAGTGCAGCGGTGGGACCAGTGTCCGCACTATCCAGTTCCCTAGTAAGGGATAGGTGCAGGGATAGTGAGGGATTCAGGTATCCTGCTCGGCGACAGGTCAAGAGCCTGTATAGGGAATGTTAGGAGTGTTTATGGACACTGCCTCAGGGGAGTGCAGGAGGTGTCCACGTCCCTGTTCCCTATTGCAGGACCCATCGTTGTAACCGTTTCCCCGGTGTTCCCCTTTTGTCTTGTTGATTCAGTTACCGACCTGCAGGTTGTGTCTCACTGGACAGGTATACGTGACAATAAGTTAATTCAGTCTTCAAAAGAGACCCTAAAATTCAAAAGAGTACAATTTACTTAAGCCCCTTAACAAAGTTAACTAAGCCCATATTAGTTCCCACCAAAAATATATACACTAGACCAGACACCTACATAAATTAAATATACAGACAAAGCACCTAAATTAATTCAGACACCAAACTAGTCCCTTTAATTAATGCCACCAGAAGAGTCCAGTCTGTATAATTACTTTTTTTGCTACCATGATCCTTTTCAGCTTTGGGTACCACTGTAATCAAAGTTAGGTCTGTGGTCTTTGTACTCAAGAATGGTACCAATCACTGGCTGAGACTGTGGCTAGTGACATGAGATCAGGAGGTACAGACTATCAGGGGTTGGAAAACTAGTCACAGTGAATCAGTGAAAATATATTTTTGAGCCCTTTGAAATAAATATTATTCATTGGACTACACACTCTATAAGACCTTAAATATACATACTACTCATGGACTTATTTCTTGCCCAACCTTTGTAAATCTGAGAATCTTAATAGAATTACATGCCTGATGTGAAATTGCAAATTCCAATGATTATATGGCTGGGGACACCATAATACTCTGAATGAAATTCTTTTCAGCTTCCGGTACATTATTGCATGATAATAATCACAAAGGGGTTAACTAATAACACTAAACTAGCTGAAGACATAGATACCCATTAACGTTGTTGGATAATTAAACTTCCCTATAACTACAGCAGATTTATTTCATAATAAATACAATTGATTTGTAAAAAGGCAACTTAACTATTAACATTTATTCCATATTAATAAGCAGTAACCACTTTTATGGTGAATTAAATACTTATTTTGCGGCACTAAAATCTAACTATAGCTCCATTCTGGCAACATTTAATGTCACTTGTAAAAGGTTACAGAAGATTTTGTGTTCTAAAATATTTCCGCACCATTTAAGCCTGTCCTATTACATTTGTGATCTTAATGTATGATGGTGCAGTATTAACCGTTTCATTTCTGTGTTCAAGGAGGGTTAGTTCACCAAATCTACTTACAAATAAAAGCTAAGCGTACTGTTGAAATAAAAACTTAATAAATGATGTGTGACCAATGTAAAACAGAATAGATTACATATTTTAGGTTGCTTCTTGTAAAGAACTAAATCAGTCAGTGCTACATCATATAACCATTCAGCATTATCAAAATATTCTATTCTAATTTACATTCTGAAACATTATTTTCATACTTTATATCAGGGCTGTGCAACCTTTTGACATATCTTAGCAACATCGGAAGAAGAATATTAAATACACAAACATTAATGAAAGCTGATGAGCAAAAGAAAAGGTTTGTGCATAAATTTTGTGATTGCTACCACTAAAGACAGGGAAAAAAGTTCTCAGATAAAACTCCTAATTGTGCAGCATTCCATTTAGAGAGTGTTTTAAAATCATCAATCAGGTGCCAAGATTGGAATCACTAACGTAGAAAACGTAGGATAAAATGTTACAAAAAGGCTGGTGTATACATCACATAGGATACACTGAGAATCTGCTGTATATTCATCATATAAGATATACTGTAACTCAGCTATATACTTCACATAGGAGACAAGAATTGCTGAATATACATCACACAGGAGACACAGACTGCTGTATACATAATAGGAAACACTGAAACTGTTGTCTGTGTCCCTTTTGGAATATATATACAACACATAGGAGACATGAGACTACTGTATACATCATAGGATACAGTAAGATTGCAGTATACAGTAAGACTGCAGTATATAGTCTTACTGTATCCTATTATAGTAACTAAAATGTTTCTATACAAATGCACAAAGCATGGGCAACAAACAAGGAGAACTGGAACTGGAACACAGGAAAGGAAATATGTCATTGGAATCACTGAGACTTGGTGGGACAATACACATGATTGAAATACAAGGCTAGAAGGATACAACTTATTTGCAAGAAACAATGTCGATAAACAAGGAGGGGGTGTCGCATTGTATATTAGAAAAGCGAATATCTGCACAGAGATTGAAGCTTCAGAGACTGGGAGTTCTGTGGAAACTGTTTGGGTAAGAATACAAGGACAGAACAATGGAAAGGACACCATTGTAGGCATTTACTACAGGCCGCCTGTGCAAGCTGAAGATATGGATGAACTCTTTATGCATGAAATGGCCAAGTCTGCCAAAAAATATGACATAGTGGTCATGGGAGGTTTCAACTATCCAGGTTATCCAACTATCCAGGTTATCAACTATTTGTTGGGAATCTCAGGCAAAATTAACAGGTCAAAGAAATTCGTATCCTCTCTTGCTGACAACTTTTTCTTCCAAAAGGTAGGGGAGAAAACAAGGGGATCTGCTACCATGGATCTAATCCTTACAAACAGGGAGGAAATGGTTGAGGAAGTAAAAGTGGCTGAGACCCAAGGAGGAAGCGACCATGCTATTTTAAAATTTTGGATAACTATAGGAGGAAGACCTGTGAAGACTCAGACTTCAAGGTTAGATTTCAGAAAGGCAGATTTTAAGGGACTCAGAAAGAGAATTGGAGGGATCCAATGGCTGGATATCCTTAAAGACAAAAATGTCCACGAAGGATGGGAAATCTTGAAAAATTAGATTCTCATAGCACAATCGTTAACAATCTCCGTGCCAGCTGATATCTGTGCATGCTCAAAGTTTAGGAAGTTTAGGCAGGTTTTCCTTTTCTTGTCCTGAGTTTGATAGTACTTATATACAGTACTATTTAGCCAAAAAATAAAAAAAAATACAGGCCACACATTTTTCGTTGTGGTATCTCCCTAACAGGTGTCATTTATCAGTGCCAAAAATTTAGCCATTTTAAGCCTACACATTGTATTTTTTTTTTGCAGTCTGTTAACATAGTTATTAAATCTGATAAGGCAAAACACATTTTTACCTAAAGTCCAGATAGGTAAAAGTGTGGTTTACCAGCACACGTATCACATATAAGTTGCCTCCCAAATACCCTTTTATAGTGAACATGTATATTATTCTAGTCCATTTACAATGGGCAAGGCACGTGGCAAGGGACAGGGAAGTGGACATGATGGTGCAGACCGAGGCCGTGGGCAAGCTGAAACTGACCCACCAAAAACCCCCACATCTTCTCGCTGGACCTTAGTGTCTGAAGTCCTAGGGGACTGCGGCAAGACAGCACTATTGAAGCCCGAGCAGTGTGAAACGGTTGTTGGTTGGATAGCGGATAATACTTTCAGTTACTTATCCACCACCACCAGCACCGTCTTCAAGTCACAGAAGCTGTGAATCTGGACCGCATTTTCCTTACCCTGATCCTCCTTCCTCCCACCATGCTGATTGCCCTGAAACAACTGATCCCACACTCGGACACTCCGATGAGCTATTCAGTTTTCCATTTGGAGATTCATGCCTCTCACCTGGTCCACTTGAAGCGGGGCAAGATAATATTCCATGTAGCGATGCACAGATATTTGAGCAGCCACAGTCACAAGAGGTGGATGATGATGAGACACAATTGCCTGATAGTCAGGAAGAGGACCAGGGTGGGAAGTGGAAGATGAGGTGGTGGATGATCTAGTTACAGACCCAACCTGGCAGGAGGACATGCAGATCGAGGACAACAGCAAACAGGGGGAGGTAGGCATCGCACAACTTCAGGCAGGAAGAAGCAGTGTGGTGGCTGCAGACAGAAGGCATGCAACTGTTCCCCGTAACATCAACCTAACCGAAGTTGCCAGTCCAACTGTTAGGTCTTCCCGAGTCTGGTTATTTCTTAAAGACTGTGCCAAAAATTCCAAACAGGCCATTTGCAACACCTGTCCAGCAGGTGTAGCAAAACTACCAGCCTTATCACCAACAGCATGATCAGGCGCATGGCAGCGAAGCAGCCAACTTTGTGGGCCCAACCCCATGCTGCAGGAACAGTGTCTGTGGTTGACACCACAGCTTCTTCCAGTGTTGTGCGTGCAAGCCAATACCCTGTCCACGGTGCATGCGAAGATGCCTCCTGCCCTGTACTTGCCGTTGCCCACAGTCAAATAGCACCATCATCAAGCATATCCACGTCCTTGTCCCAGCACAGCCTTCAGTTGTCCAGACTCCAGTCACTGGAATGTAACAGGCCACAGTACTCAATACTCATATGTCTCGTCTACTTGCGATCGAAATGTTGCCTTATAGGCTCGTGGAGTTGATAGCTTTCCGCAACCTGATGGCGGCGGACATCTCAAGTTACTCCGTCCCCAGCCGCCACTATTTCTTCCGCTGTGCCGTCCCTGCATTACACAAGCACGTGTCCCACAACATTACCCGTGCTCTCAACAATGCCGTTACTTGGAAAGTACAAGCCAACAACCAATATAACATGTACAGATATTCATGAAAGACAATAGAAACCTTCTCAACTAATGAATAAACCAAATGAAAGTCCAGGTAATAAAGACTAAAAATATTTTATGAATTACACAATAAAAGAGAAACCAGACATATAAGACATAATGCAATACCATAAAAAATCATAATGTAAGAAGGTAGTTACATAGAGAACACATAAGCCATAAGAAAATATATATAGTGATCATAAAAAATTCCGACCGCATCAAAGTGCATATAGTGAACAGACAGAGAGTATAGAAACTCAAATAAATGCGTCTCCAGTAGAGTTGAGCGAAACGGGTCGAAAAATTTCAAAAGTCGCAGACTTTTGGCAAAGTCGGGTTTCATGAAACGAAACCCGACCCTAGGATGAGGTCGGCCACGAGGTCGGCGACTTACGCGCCAAAGTCGCGTTTCAAAAGTTTGTTTTGCGCTCTTTTTCAGCCAATCAGGATCCACGGACACTGTGGGCAACGTGATGACATAGGCACGGGTCACCACCATCTTTCAGAAGGGCATGCAAGTGATTGGCTTGCTTTGGTGGGTGTAACAGGGGGTATAAAAGGGCGTGCACGCCGACCGCCATCTTACTTCTGCCGATCTTAGCATAGGGAGAGGTTGCTGCTGATTCTGTAGGGAGAGTGTTAGGCAGGGAAGAAGAAAAAAACACTGCTTCTGCTGCTAGCGATTGTGCCTGTACAACACACCAGTCACTGTGTGTGCAGTGCAAGGGGAGGCTATATTGTGGTGTATCAGTGGTGTTGGTTGTTGGGCTGCCTTCTAAGGCTTCCTGACAGCTGCATTGCTGTTTACCCACTGCTCTGCAAACTGCTTTTTTAAAAGCAATCCCAATTTTTTTTTTTTTGTCCTGCTGAGGTACTGAGCTGCAAACTGCTTTTTTAAAAGCAATCCCAATTTTTTTTTTTGTCCTGCTGAGGTACTGAGCGTGCATTTTTTCACACCATACAGCGGTGTACGCTCCTCACACAGTACCGTGTAACGGCTGTTATCACAGCCACAGTGAAGCTATCTGTGTCACAATGTGAGAATAAGTCGAGGACATGTTCCGTTCTTACAGACCTGCACTCTAGGGAGATTCCTACTCTGCCCAATTCTACATACACCTTGTAGTTTGTGATACACTAGCCAATTTCTGCCTGTGACATAGCGCTGTGATATTCAGTGGGCCTCACACAATCCAAAAGTGTCCAGTGTCCACAAGAGTCTGCAGAAATTCAAAATCTCCCTTATCCTCTATTCACTTTGGTCACAGCTGTGCCATCGAGCCTGTGACATAGCGCTCAGATATTCAGTGGGCCTCACACAATCCAAAAGTGTCCAGTGTCTGCAGAAATTCAAAATCTCACTTATCCTCTAGTCACTTTGGTCACAGCTGTGCCATCGAGCCTGTGACATAGCGCTCAGATATTCAGTGGGCCTCACACAATCCAAAAGTGTCCAGTGTCCACAAGTGTCTGCAGAAATTCAAAATCTCACTTATCCTCTTGTCACTTTGGTCACAGCTGTGCCATCGAGCCTGTGACATAGCGCTCAAATATTCAGTGAGCCTCACACATTCCAAAAGTGTCCAGTGTCCGCAAGTGTCTGCAGAAATTCAAAATCTCACTTATCCTCTAGTCACTTTGGTCACAGCTGTGCCATCGAGCCTGTGACATAGCGCTCAGATATTCAGTGGGCCTCACACAATCCAAAAGTGTCCAGTGTCCACAAGTGTCTGCAGAAATTCAAAATCTCACTTATCCTCTAGTCACTTTCGTCACAGCTGTGCCATCGAGCCTGTGACATAGCGCTCAGATATTCAATGGGCCTCACACAATCCAAAAGTGTCCAGTGTCCACAAGTGTCTGCAGAAATTCAAAATCTCACTTATCCTCTAGTCACTTTGGTCACAGCTGTGCCATCGAGCCTGTGACATAGCGCTCAGATATTCAGTGGGCCTCACACAATCCAAAAGTGTCCAGTGTCCACAAGTGTCTGCAGAAATTCAAAATCTCACTTATCCTCTAGTCACTTTGGTCACAGCTGTGACATCGAGCCTGTGACATAGCGCTCAGATATTCAGTGGGCCTCACACAATCCAAAAGTGTCCAGTGTCCACAAGTGTCTGCAGAAATTCAAAATCTCACTTATCCTCTAGTCACTTTGGTCACAGCTGTGCCATCGAGCCTGTGACATAGCGCTCAGTAATTCAGTGGGCCTCACACAATCCAAAAGTGTCCAGTGTCCACTAGTGTGAGCAGAAATTCAAAATCTCACTTATCCTCTAGTCACTTTGGTCACAGCTGTGCCATCGAGCCTGTGACATAGCGCTCAGATATTCAGTGGGCCTCACACAATCCAAAAGGGTCCAGTGTCACTAGTGTCTGCAGAAATTCAAAATCTCACTTATCCTCTAGTCACTTTGGTCACAGCTGTGCCATCGAGCCTGTGACATAGCGCTCAGATATTCAGTGGGCCTCACACAATCCAAAAGTGTCCAGTGTCCACAAGTGTCTGCAGAAATTCAAAATCTCCCTTATCCTCTAGTCACTTTGGTCACAGCTGTGCCATCGAGCCAGTGACATAGCGCTCAGATATTCAGTGGGCCTCACACAATCCAAAAGTGTCCAGTGTCCACTAGTGTGAGCAGAAATTCAAAATCTCACTTATCCTCTAGTCACTTTGGTCACAGCTGTGCCATCGAGCCTGTGACATAGCGCTCAGATATTCAGTGGGCCTCACACAATCCAAAAGTGTCCAGTGTCACTAGTGTGAGCAGAAATTCAAAATCTCACTTATCCTCTAGTCACTTTGGTCACAGCTGTGCCATCGAGCCTGTGACATAGCGCTCAGATATTCAGTGGGCCTCACACAATCCAAAAGTGTCCAGTGTCCACAAGTGTCTGCAGAAATTCAAAATCTCACTTATCCTCTAGTCACTTTGGTCACAGCTGTGCCATCGAGCCTGTGACATAGCGCTCAGTAATTTAGTGGGCCTCACACAATCCAAAAGTGTCCAGTGTCCACTAGTGTGAGCAGAAATTCAAAATCTCACTTATCCTCTAGTCACTTTGGTCACAGCTGTGCCATCGAGCCTGTGACATAGCGCTCAGATATTCAGTGGGCCTCACACAATCCAAAAGTGTCCAGTGTCACTAGTGTCTGCAGAAATTCAAAATCTCACTTATCCTCTAGTCACTTTGGTCACAGCTGTGCCATCGAGCCTGTGACATAGCGCTCAGATATTCAGTGGGCCTCACACAATCCAAAAGTGTCCAGTGTCCACAAGTGTCTGCAGAAATTCAAAATCTCCCTTATCCTCTAGTCACTTTGGTCACAGCTGTGCCATCGAGCCTGTGACATAGCGCTCAGATATTCAGTGGGCCTCACACAATCCAAAAGTGTCCAGTGTCCACTAGTGTGAGCAGAAATTCAAAATCTCACTTATCCTCTAGTCACTTTGGTCACAGCTGTGCCATCGAGCCTGTGACATAGCGCTCAGATATTCAGTGGGCCTCACACAATCCAAAAGTGTCCAGTGTCACTAGTGTGAGCAGAAATTCAAAATCTCACTTATCCTCTAGTCACTTTGGTCACAGCTGTGCCATCGAGCCTGTGACATAGCGCTCAGATATTCAGTGGGCCTCACACAATCCAAAAGTGTCCAGTGTCCACAAGTGTCTGCAGAAATTCAAAATCTCACTTATCCTCTAGTCACTTTGGTCACAGCTGTGCCATCGAGCCTGTGACATAGCGCTCAGATATTCAGTGGGCCTCACACAATCCAAAAGTGTCCAGTGTCCACAAGTGTCTGCAGAAATTCAAAATCTCACTTATTCTCTAGTCACTTTGGTCACAGCTGTGCCATCGAGCATGTGACATAGCGCTCAGATATTCAGTGGGCCTCACACAATCCAAAAGTGTCCAGTGTCCACAAGTGTCTGCAGAAATTCAAAATCTCACTTATCCTCTAGTCACTTTGGTCACAGCAGTGCCATCGAGCCTGTGACATAGCGCTCAGATATTCAGTGGGCCTCACACAATCCAAAAGTGTCCAGTGTCCACTAGTTTGAGCAGAAATTCAAAATCTCACTTATCCTCTAGTCACTTTGGTCACAGCTGTGCCATCGAGCCTGTGACATAGCGTTCAGATATTCAGTGGGCCTCACACAATCCAAAAGTGTCCAGTGTCCACTAGTGTGAGCAGAAATTCAAAATCTCACTTATCCTCTAGTCACTTTGGCCACAGCTGTGCCATCGAGCCTGTGACATAGCGCTCAGATATTCAGTGGGCCTCACACAATCCAAAAGTGTCCAGTGTCCACAAGTGTCTGCAGAAATTCAAAATCTCACTTATCCTCTAGTCACTTTGGTCACAGTTGTGCCATCGAGCCTGTGACATAGCGCTCAGATATTCAGTGGGCCTCACACAATCCAAAAGTGTCCAGTGTCCACAAGTGTCTGCAGAAATTCAAAATCTCACTTATCCTCTAATCATTTTTTTCATAGCTGTGCCATCGAGCCTGTGACATAGCGCTCAGATATTCAGTGGGCCTCACACAATCCAAAAGTGTCCAGTGTCCACTTGTGTGAGCAGAAATTCAAAATCTCACTTATCCTCTAGTCACTTTGGTCACAGCTGTGCCATCGAGCCTGTGACATAGCGCTCAGATATTCAGTGGGCCTCACACAATCCAAAAGTGTCCACTAGTGTGAGCAGAAATTCAAAATCTCCCCTGTCCTATAGACACCTTGTACCTTGTTTTACATTACTATATAGTTTGTTGGATTTTGTCTACATTTCTACCAAAAATGAGGAAGGCTGGTGGAAGAGGCCGTGGAATTGGGCGGGGGTTGGCAGCTGGTAATGATGGTGTTGGTGGTGGATCTGATGGTAGTGGCAAGAACAAAATACGACCGAATGCAGGCGGTGTTGAGCCTGCGTCATCGTCTGGCTCCATAAGGCTTCGAAGGCTTAGTTTTCTAGGAGTTGGCAAACCGCTTTTAAAGCCAGAGCATCAGGAAAAAGTTTTGTCTTACATTGCTGACTCAGCCTCCAGCTCTATCGCCTCCTCTTCTTCAGTTGTAAAAAGTAAAAGCACTGAGTCGTCATTGGAGGCTCATGTTCATGAACCACACCTTTCCTTGTGTCCTTCACCCCAACCAAGATTGAAGGATGACGCAGGCCATACTACTGATTACTCCATGGAGCTGTTTTCACATACCATGCCTGGATTATCAAGTCAAATGGTGAATTACCAAGGCCAAGATGAATCTGACATGGAGTGCACTGATGCACAGCCGCTGATGGATGATTCTGCTGGTACATTCACTCAGAGCACTACATTGTCCTCGCAGTGTACAGAGACAGATTCTGACCCTGATGAGACTCAGGTGCCCCCTCCCGCACACTATACCACCATACACGGTGACACAGAGGAAGGTGCACATGACATAGAAGAGGAGGTGATGGATGACCCAGTTGTTGACCCAGATTGGCATCCATTGGGGGAAGAGGGTGCTGCTTCCAATAACTCAGATGAGGAGCATCCACAGCAGACATCGACATCGCAACAGCTGTTATCTGGCAGGCCCGGAGCACTCCAAAGACAGGTTCCAAAAATCAAAAGAGTTGCTGGACAGCTTGTCCAGAGGGTCAAAAGATCACAGCGTGCTAGGCCGCAAAATCTCTGCCAAAGTAGGAAGAGTGCAGTGTGGCACTTTTTTGAACAAAATCCTCATGATCAGGCCAAGGTTATCTGTAAGAAGTGCGCAAAGACCTTTAGCCGAGGGAAAAATCTGAAAAATTTGAATACCAGTTGCATGCTTAGACATTTAACCAGCATGCACTTGCAAGCGTTGACACAACACCAAACCTCAAGTGCCACATGTGCAACTGATCACAACGAAGGTAGTCAGCAACGCTACATTGTTTCCCCCACTGTAAGCCCACCGGTTAGCACAGCAGCAAATGTTGAGGTGTCGTTGCCACAGCAGTCAGGGAATCCCACTGTTATATCAACGAAAGACTGATTCTAGGCCATCAGAAAGAACACCAACTCCATCACCATCATCAACCCTTTCTCAGTCCGCCCTGTCCACCGCTACTTCCACCATATGCAGCTCTCAAGTCCAGCTCACCCTCCCAGACACTATGAGTAGGTCAAGAAAGTACTCAGTCTCTCATCCGCGTACACTGGGTTTGAACGCCCACATTGCCAAACTAATCTCGTTTGAGATGATGCCCTTTCGGTTGGTGGAAAGCGCAGCTTTCCGCGAACTCATGGCCTATGCAGTAACACGCTATGACCTACCCAGTTGCCACTTCTTCTCTCGCAAAGCCATCCCAGCCCTCCACCATCATGTGAAAGACCGCATTGTCCATGCACTCAAGCAGTCAGTGAGCGGAAAGGTGCACCTCACAACTGATGCATGGTCCAGTCGGCATGGCCAGGGCCGTTACGTGTCCATCACTGCGCACTGGGTTAATGTGGTGGATGCAGGGTCCACAGGGGACAGCGGTGGTGGGACAGTGCTGCCTAGCCCACAGTATAGGAAACAGTTGGCTGTAGGCGTTCGACCCTCCTCCTCCTCCTCCTCCAGAAGCGAAAGCTCGTCCACAGAGCGCAGTTGTACGAGCACTCCATCTGCAGCTGCCACTGTTGCACACGAGGTGTCCCCCTATCGAGCAGCTAGTGGAAAGCGTCAGCATGCTGTATTGCAGATGATGTGTTTGGGCGACAGACACACCGCCGAGGTGCTGGCCCAGTACTTGAAGCGACGAACTGAGTCATGGCTGGGCAGTGTACATCTTGAGGCAGGCAAGGTAGTTAGTGATAACGGCCGTAATTTTGTGGCAGCCATAGCCCTTTCAAAACTCAGCCACATACCTTGCTTGGCTCACACCTTGAACCTGGTGGTGCAGTGCTTCTTCAAAAATTATCCGGAGTTAACAGCCCTGCTCCAGAAAGTGCGAAGACTGTGCGCGCACATCCGCCGGTCGCCTGTACACTCCGTTCGTATGCAGAAGCTGCAGCGATTGCTCCACCTTCCCAACCACCGCCTCATTATCGACATTGCAACAAGGTGGAACTCCACCCTGCACATGGTGGAGCGGCTGTGCGAGCAGAGGCAGGCCATAATGCATTTGTGGGAGGATACACGGCCAGGCACTTTGAGAGCAGACATGGAGTTGACAGGTGTGCAGTGGTCGAAGCTGAAAGACCTCTGTAAAGTCCTTCAGTGTTTTGAGGAATGCACACGGCTGGTAAGCGCAGACGACGCCATCCTAAGCATGAGCATCCCACTTATGCGTCTGCTCATGCAAACTTTGACGCACCTTAAGGAGCAGGCTTCTGCAGCCAATGTTGATGAGGAGGAAGAGGAGGAGGGAATCCTTGATGACATTCAGCCATTGTCTGCTCAGGGACCTCTCCTGGACGAGGTGGAGGAAGAAGATGAGGAGGAGGAGGAGGATGATGGGGATGATTACTTAGGGGAGGAGGATGCATCTCGTGGGGCAAGTGAAAATGTTGGCGTGGCAAGGTCTGGTACAGGGTTTGTGCGTGACTGGAGGGATGTGGATTTGCCCATAAAGTGCTCCTCCAACCAGCACTCGCAGTGCATCATTGACACCGGGAACATTGGCCCACATGTCAGATTATGCCTTGCAGATCCTAAAAAGGGACCCCCGCATTGCCAAAATAATGAACGATGACGACTACTGGTTGGCCAGCATCCTGGATCCACGCTATAAAGGCAAATTACAAAACATCATGCCACAGGAGAACCTTGACCTAATATTGGCTAATAAACAAGCAACTCTGGTAAATCGGTTGCTTGAGGCATTCCCAGCACACAGCAGCGGTGATGGTTCTCACACGAGCCGTACGGGCCGGGGTCAGCTTGGCAGAGGTGTTCGTGGTGCACACAGCAGAAGTGGCGTTGGAGACAGGGGTTTCATGACAATGTTGTGGACTGATTTTTCAAGTACCGCTCACACAACTGGTAATACTGCATCGATGGAAAGTGACAGGAGACAGCAGTTGTCAACTATGGTTACAAACTACTTTTCCTCCCATATCGATGTTCTCCCACACAGGTCATTCCCCTTTGACTATTGGGCCGCTAAACTGGACACCTGGCCTGAATTGGCACAATATGCCTTACAGGAGCTCGCTTGCCCAGCTGCAAGTGTGATATCGGAAAGAGTCTTCAGTGCAGCTGGATCAATCCTGACAGAAAAAAGGACCCGTCTGTCAACCCAAAATGTGGATGATCTAACCTTCATTAAAATGAACCACGCATGGGTTTCCAAGGATTTTGTCCCACCTTCCCCTGATGACACATAGGGTGACAGAAAAATGGCTTGCTTTGGTCCACCTCTTCCTGGGACTTGACCTATTTCACCTTTTGCATCAGCTGAATGTCCAACATCAACATATGCCACTTTCTAAAACTCCCTAACTGTGCTGCCTCCCCCCCCATGGCCGGGGTCACCACCTAGCGCACGACACCATGCGAGTGCTGTTGCCCTGGACAGGTGGGTAGGCAGACTCTTGGGCGCGGGCACTGGCACAGGGTCCCTCATAGTGTAATCAAGTGTCTCTGACGGTGGTGGTGCACGCCCGCCGTCAGACACACCGCCGTACTATGAGGGGCCCAGTGCCAGTACCGACGCTCACGAGTGGGCCCCCCTTGCTTGGGCAGGGCCTCAGCATTTGCAATCTTTACCTCTCCCTGCTCCTGCGCTGTGTAGTCTGGGCCGTCAAATCCATACTGTGCCTGACACCGTTTGAGCCTGCCTCCTGATATCTAGACATATATTTTGAATGTGTACGCTATCCATACATGTTATCTGGGGATACGGTACCCTTTCTCACCTTTGTGCAATCACGTGCAATCCATACTGGGCCTTACACCGTCTGAGCCTGCCTCCTGATGAATAGACATATATTTTGAATGTGTACGCTATCCATACATGTTATCTGGGGATACGGTACCCTTTCTCACCTTTGTGCAATCACGTGCAATCCATACTGGGCCTAACACCGTCTGAGCCTGCCTCCTGATGTATAGACATATATTTTGAATGTGTACGCTATCCATACATGTTATCTGGGGATACAGTACCCTTTCTAACCTTTGTGCAATCACGTGCAATCCATACTGGGCCTAACACCGTCTGAGCCTGCCTCCTGATGTATAGACATATATTTTGAATGTGTACGCTATCCATACATGTTATCTGGGGATACGGTATCCTTTCTAACCTTTGTGCAATCACGTGCAATCCATACTGGGCCTAACACCGTCTGAGCCTGCCTCTTGATGTATAGACATATATTTTGAATGTGTACGCTATCCATACATGTTATCTAGGGATACGGTACCCTTTCTAACTTTTGTGCAATCACGTGCAATCCATACTGGGCCTAACACCGTCTGAGCCTGCCTCCTGATGTATAGACATATATTTTGAATGTGTACGCTATCCATACATGTTATCTGGGGATACGGTACCCCTTCTAACCTTTGTGCAATCACGTGTAATCCATACTGGGCCTAACACTGTCTGAGCCTGCCTCCTGATGTGTAGACATATACAGTGGGGCAAAAAAGTATTTAGTCAGTCAGCAATAGTGCAAGTTCCACCACTTAAAAAGATGAGAGGCGTCTGTAATTTACATCATAGGTAGACCTCAACTATGGGAGACAAACTGAGAAAAAAAAATCCAGAAAATCACATTGTCTGTTTTTTTTTATTTTATTTGCATATTATGGTGGAAAATAAGTATTTGGTCAGAAACAAAATTTCATCTCAATACTTTGTGATATATCCTTTGTTGGCAATGACAGAGGTCAAACGTTTTCTGTAAGTCTTCACAAGGTTGCCACACACTGTTGTTGGTATGTTGGCCCATTCCTCCATGCAGATCTCCTCTAGAGCAGTGATGTTTTTGGCTTTTCTCTTGGCAACACGGACTTTCAACTCCCTCCAAAGGTTTTCTATAGGGTTGAGATCTGGAGACTGGCTAGGCCACTTCAGGACCTTGAAATGCTTCTTATGAAGCCACTCCTTCGTTGCCCTGGTGGTGTGCTTTGGATCATTGTCATGTTGAAAGACCCAGCCACGTTTCATCTGCAATGCCCTTGCTGATGGAAGGAGGTTTGCACTCAAAATCTCACGATACATGGCCCCATTCATTCTTTCATGTACCCGGATCAGTCGTCCTGGCCCCTTTGCAGAGAAACAGCCCCAAAGCATGATGTTTCCACCACCATGCTTTACAGTAGGTATGGTGTTTGATGGATGCAACTCAGTATTCTTTTTCCTCCAAACACGACAAGTTGTGTTTCTACCAAACAGTTCCAGTTTGGTTTCA
Organism: Dendrobates tinctorius; assembly: GCF_039654945.1. Lineage (NCBI taxonomy): Eukaryota > Metazoa > Chordata > Amphibia > Anura > Dendrobatidae > Dendrobates > Dendrobates tinctorius. The sequence continues at coordinate 5,260,846 of NW_027361910.1, forward strand.
TCAGACCATAGGACATTCTCCCAAAACTCCTCTGGATCATCCAAATGCTCTCTAGCAAACTTCAGACGGGCCCGGACATGTACAGGCTTAAGCAGTGGGACACGTCTGGCACTGCAGGATCTGAGTCCATGGTGACATAGTGTGTTACTTATGGTAGGCCTTGTTACATTGGTCCCAGCTCTCTGCAGTTCATTCACTAGGTCCCCCCGCGTGGTTCTGGGATTTTTGCTCACCGTTCTTGTGATCATTCTGACCCCACGGGGTGGGATTTTGCGTGGAGCACCAGATCGAGGGAGATTATCAGTGGTCTTGTATGTCTTCCATTTTCTAATTATTGCTCCCACAGTTGATTTCTTCACTCCAAGCTGGTTGGCTATTGCAGATTCAGTCTTCCCAGCCTGGTGCAGGGCTACAATTTTGTTTCTGGTGTCCTTTGACAGCTCTTTGGTCTTCACCATAGTGGAGTTTGGAGTCAGACTGTTTGAGGGTGTGCACAGGTGTCTTTTTATACTGATAACAAGTTTAAACAGGTGCCATTACTACAGGTAATGAGTGGAGGAAAGAGGAGACTCTTAAAGAAGAAGTTACAGGTCTGTGAGAGCCAGAAATCTTGATTGCTTGTTTCTGACCAAATACTTATTTTCCACCATAATATGCAAATAAAATGAAAAAAAAACAGACAATGTGATTTTCTGGATTTTTTTTTCTCAGTTTGTCTCCCATAGTTGAGGTCTACCTATGATGTAAATTACAGACGCCTCTCATCTTTTTAAGTGGTGGAACTTGCACTATTGCTGACTGACTAAATACTTTTTTGCCCCACTGTATTTTGAATGTGTATGCTATCCATACATGTTATCTGGGGATACGGTACCCTTTCTAACCTTTGTGCAATCACGTGCAATCCATACAGGGCCTAACACCATCTGAGCCTGCCTCCTGATGTATAGACATATATTTTGAATGTGTACGCTATCCATACATGTTATCTGGGGATACGGTACCCTTTCTCACCTTTGTGCAATCATGTGTAATCCATACTGGGCGTGAGAACGGCTGGCGAGCTGTTAAGCAAGCTACAGCACCTGTGGTTTGCATACGTAAGTTTTTCATTTTTTCAGGAATGACGGTTAGGCCTAATTCCAGAACTGCGGTTGACCTGCACTTACTGGGAAATCATTGTTCGCGGGTAATAATTGTAATCAGTAGAGTTGAGCGACTTTTGGTTTTTTAGGGTCGAGTTTCGTTTCGTGAAACCCGACTTTTCCAAAAGTCGGGTCGAGCAAGATCGTCCGATTATAGGGAAAAGTCGGGGTCGTCCCGAAACACGAAACCCATTGTAAGTCAATGGGGAATAAAAGTCGGCAGTGAGAGGAGGACAGGAAACACACCAGCAGTGCCCATTTGAATGCCAAAAGCATCAATTCTTCTTACTTAAGCTTGTCAACCTTAATTAACTTCATAATACAAGTTACGCACTGAAAAATGGGGGTTATTTGGCTAAAGTTGTGGGGGGGGAGGGCTGGCTCCAGGATTTCATGTGCCCTGGGTGAAAGAGCGCCCCTTTAACACATACCACAACTCATCATGCTCCGCTACGGCAGAGAAATAGCAGTATAGTACAATGAAAAATACTTCACTTTTTACATCTCATGACAAGGCCCATCTATTTCTCCATACAGAATCATTGGTCCCATATAATGTTTGAAACAGTATATGATGAGCTCCACATAATGCTATAGTATATGTTGGTCCCCATGGATGAAGCTCCACTGTCTTATGGGCCCAAATAATGCTCCAAACATAATGGGCTCCATTTCTAATGCTCTAGTGTATAATGGGCCCTGTAAATGCTGCTCCAGTGTCTGATGTCCACCTTTGGAATGATCCAGTGTATGGTGGGCCCCATCTATCATTCTCCAGAGTATAGTGCTCCCCAAAAATTGCTGTCCCAACATTGAAAACAATCAAATAAGTCTCCTCGCTAGGGAATCCCTGTACTAGTCTGGACTCCTCGTCGTTCCCATCTTCCATCTCACTGCACAGTATTTCAACCTTGCAAGTGCTGTGATCCTGAGCAAGCAGGGGGGGCACACTCATTGGCGACGGCACTGGCACAGGGCCCCTGATAGTACGGTGGTGTGTCTGATGGCGGGTGGGCCGAACCTGCACTTTCATCTGCAGCTTCCTTTTTGTCACCATGTAAGATGGAACTGTATATGGGAAGGGTAACCTGAGTTTCATCAGGGTCAGATTCAGGCCATGTAGCGTGCGAGTGGAATGTAGTGGTCTGGGTCAATGTACCAGCAGATTCATCGAGCAGTGGCTGGGCATCAGTGCACTTGTGTCGCCCCCAGGAGTACGGTCGCCACAGTGGCATTACCTTCCTCTTAGGGAGTGTGATGTCATGCTTGGGAGCAACGAAGGATCTCTCTAGCAGGTTAACTGATTGGGCGGCGTTATTCCCATGAGTCATGACCCTCCAAACAGTGTTCATGAAGGCAAAGTGTTTGTTTTACGTGGGCAGTATGGTTGCAAAGCTGAACCTTAAAGGAATGTCCAGAAGGGCACCACCAGGAGTGGAGCCTACGGTTTAATTCAACTCCACCTGGGAAACCTCAACCATGCCAGCTACAGAACAGATGCACACATTGCAAGCTTAATTCCGTTAACGAACGAGACTCCGTCATGCCCCGTGGTCCGAGTCTGGCTTACTAGAGGGACACGTGAGGCTCTGGCACATGAGATTGGCCAATAACTGGTGTGTCATGCCCTTACATGTCCGTGGCTGCATGTGCGCTACACAGAAAAGGCCAGCGTTTGTCGCTTACAGGTGCAGATAACCCGCTGAACAACGTTAGTGATGGGGATCTGTGATTACAATTATTACCCGCAAACGATGATTTCCCAGTAAATGCAGGTCAACCGCAGTTCTGGAATTAGGCCTAACCGTCATTCCTGAAAAAATGAAAAACTTACGTGTGCAAACCACAGGTGCTGTAGCTTGCTTAACAGCTCGCCATCTGTTCTCAGGCCCAGTATGGATTACACGTGATTGCACAAAGGTGAGAAAGGGTACCGTATCCCCGGATAACATGTATTGATAGCATAGTGTACACATTCAAAATATATGTCTATACATCAGGAGGCAGGCTCAGACGGTGTCAGGCCCAGTATGGATTGCACGTGATTGCACAAAGGTGAGAAAGGGTTCCGTATCCCCAGATAACATGTATGGATAGCGTACACATTCAAAATATATGTCTATACATCAGGAGGCAGGCTCAGACGGTGTCAGGCCCAGTATGGATTGCACGTGATTGCACAAAGGTGAGAAAGGGTACCGTATCCCCGGATAAAATGTATGGATAGCATAGTGTACACATTCAAAATATATGTCTATACATCAGGAGGCAGGCTCAGACGGTGTCAGGCCCAGTATGGATTGCACGTGATTGCACAAAGGTGAGAAAGGGTTCCGTATCCCCAGATAACATGTATGGATAGCGTACACATTCAAAATATATGTCTATACATCAGGAGGCAGGCTAAGACGGTGTCAGGCCCAGTATGGATTGCACGTGATTGCACAAAGGTGAGAAAGGGTACCGTATCCCCGGATAACATGTATGGATAGCATAGTGTACACATTCAAAATATATGTCTATACATCAGGAGGCAGGCTCATACGGTGTCAGGCCCAGAATGGATTGCACGTGATTGCACAAAGGTGAGAAAGGGTTGCGTATCCCCAGATAACATGTATGGATAGCGTACACATTCAAAATATATGTCTATATATCAGGAGGCAGGCTCAGACGGTATCAGGCCCAGTATGGATTGCACGTGATTGCACAAAGGTGAGAAAGGGTTCCGTATCCCCAGATAACATGTATGGATAGCGTACACATTCAAAATATATGTCTATACATCAGGAGGCAGGCTCAGACGGTGTCAGGCCCAGTATGGATTGCACGTGATTGCACAAAGGTGAGAAAGGGTACCGTATCCCCAGATAACATGTATGGATAGTGTACACATTCAAAATATATGTCTATACATCAGGAGGCAGGCTCAGACGGTGTCAGGCCCATTATGGATTGCACGTGATTGCACAAAGGTGAGAAAGGGTTCCGTATCCCCAGATAACATGTATGGATAGCGTACACATTCAAAATATATGACTATACATCAGGAGGCAGGCTCAAACGGTGTCAGGCCCAGTATGGATTTGACGTCCCAGACTACACAGCTGAGGAGCAGGGAGAGGTAAAGATTGCAAATGCTGGGGCCCTGCCCAAGCAAGGGGGGCCCACTCGTGGGCGTCGGTACTGGCACTTGGCCCCTCATAGTACGGCGGTGTGTCTGACGGCGGGTGTGCACCACCACCGTCAGAGACACTTGATTGCACTATGAGGGACCCTGTGCCAGTGCCCGCGCCCAAGAGTCGGCCTACCCACCTGTCCAGGGCAACGGCACTCGCACGGTGTCGTGCTCTAGGTGGTGACCCCGGCCATGGGGGGGGAGGCAGCACAGTTAGGGAGTTTTAGAAAGTGGCATATGTTGATGTTGGACATTCAGCTGATGCAAAAGGTGAAATAGGTCAAGTCCCAGGAAGAGGTGGACCAAAGCAAGCCATTTTTCTGTCACCCTATGTGTCATCAGGGGAAGGTGGGACAAAATCCTTGGAAACCCATGCGTGGTTCATTTTAATGAAGGTTAGATCATCCACATTTTGGGTTGACAGACGGGTCCTTTTTTCTGTCAGGATTGATCCAGCTGCACTGAAGACTCTTTCCGATAGCACACTTGCAGCTGGGCAAGCGAGCTCCTGTAAGGCATATTGTGCCAATTCAGGCCAGGTGTCCAGTTTAGCGGCCCAATAGTCAAAGGGGAATGACCTGTGTGGGAGAACATCGATATGGGAGGAAAAGTAGTTTGTAACCATAGTTGACAACTGCTGTCTCCTGTCACTTTCCATCGATGCAGTATTACCAGTTGTGTGAGCGGTACTTGAAAAATCAGTCCACAACATTGTCATGAAACCCCTGTCTCCAACGCCACTTCTGCTGTGTGCACCACGAACACCTCTGCCAAGCTGACCCCGGCCCGTACGGCTCGTGTGAGAACCATCACCGCTGCTGTGTGCTGGGAATGCCTCAAGCAACCGATTTACCAGAGTTGCTTGTTTATTAGCCAATATTAGGTCAAGGTTCTCCTGTGGCATGATGTTTTGTATTTTGCCTTTATAGCGTGGATCCAGGATGCTGGCCAACCAGTAGTCGTCATCGTTCATCATTTTGGCAATGCGGGGGTCCCTTTTTAGGATCTGCAAGGCATAATCTGACATGTGGGCCAATGTTCCCGGTGTCAATGATGCACTGCGAGTGCTGGTTGGAGGAGCACTTTATGGGCAAATCCACATCCCTCCAGTCACGCACAAACCCTGTACCAGACCTTGCCACACCAACATTTTCACTTGCCCCACGAGATGCATCCTCCTCCCCTAAGTAATCATCCCCATCATCCTCCTCCTCCTCCTCCTCTTCTTCCTCCACCTCGTCCAGGAGAGGTCCCTGAGCAGACAATGGCTGAATGTTATCAAGGATTCCCTCCTCCTCTTCCTCCTCATCAACATTGGCTGCAGAAGCCTGCTCCTTAAGGTGCGTCAAAGTTTGCATGAGCAGACGCATAAGTGGGATGCTCATGCTTAGGATGGCGTCGTCTGCGCTTACCAGCCGTGTGCATTCCTCAAAACACTGCAGGACTTTACAGAGGTCTTTCAGCTTCGACCACTGCACACCTGTCAACTCCATGTCTGCTCTCTAAGTGCCTGGCCGTGTATCCTCCCACAAATGCATTATGGCCTGCCTCTGCTCGCACAGCCGCTCCACCATGTGCAGGGTGGAGTTCCACCTTGTTGCAATGTCGATAATGAGGCGGTGGTTGGGAAGGTGGAGCAATCACTGCAGCTTCTGCATACGAACGGAGTGTACAGGCGACCGGCGGATGGGCGCGCACAGTCTTCGCACCTTCTGGAGCAGGGCTGTTAACTCTGGATAATTTTTGAGGAAGCACTGCACCACCAGGTTCAAGGTGTGAGCCAAGCAAGGTATGTGTCTGAGTTTTGAAAGGGCTATGGCTGCCACAAAATTACGGCCGTTATCACTAACTACCTTGCCTGCCTCAAGATGTACACTGCCCAGCCATGACTCAGTTTGTCGCTGAAAGTACTCGGCCAGCACCTCGGCGGTGTGTCTGTCGCCCAAATACATCATCTGCAACACAGCCTGCTGACGCTTTCCACTAGCTGCTCGATAGGGGGACACCTCGTGTGCAACAGTGGCAGCTGCATATGGAGTGCTCGTACGACTGCGCTCTGTGGACGAGCTTTCGCTTCTGGAGGAGGAGGAGGGTCGAACGCCTACAGCCAACTGTTTACTATACCGTGGGCTAGGCAGCACTGTCCCACCACCGCTGTCCCCTGTGGACCCTGCATCCACCACATTAACCCAGTGCGCAGTGATGGACACGTAACGGCCCTGGCCATGGCGACTGGACCATGCATCAGTTGTGAGGTGCACCTTTCCGCTCACTGACTGCTTGAGTGCATGGACAATGCGGTCTTTCACATGATGGTGGAGGGCTGGGATGGCTTTGCGAGAGAAGAAGTGGCGACTGGGTAGGTCATAGCGTGGTACTGCATAGGCCATGAGTTCGCGGAAAGCTGCGCTTTCCACCAACCGAAAGGGCATCATCTCAAACGAGATTAGTTTGGCAATGTGCGCGTTCAATCCCAGTGTACGCGGATGAGAGACTGAGTACTTTCTTGACCTACTCATAGTGTCTGGGAGGGTGAGCTGGACTTGAGAGCTGCATATGGTGGAAGTAGCGGTGGACAGGGCGGACTGAGAGAGGGTTGATGATCGTGATGGAGTTGGTGTTCTTTCTGATGGCCTAGAATCAGTCTTTCGTTGATATAACAGTGGGATTCCCTGACTGCTGTGGCAACGACACCTCAACATTTGCTGCCGTGCTAACCGGTGGGCTTACAGTGGGGGAAACAATGTAGCGTAGCTGACTACCTTCGTTGTGATCAGTTGCACATGTGGCACTTGAGGTTTGGTGTTGTGTCCACGCTTGCAAGTGCATGCTGGTTAAATGTCTAAGCATGCAACTGGTATTCAAATTTTTCAGATTTTTCCCTCGGCTAAAGGTCTTTGCGCACTTCTTACAGATAACCTAGGCCTGATCATGAGGATTTTGTTCAAAAAAGTGCCACACTGCACTCTTCCTACTTTGGCAGACATTTTGCGGCCTAGCACGCTGTGATCTTTTGACCCTCTGGAAAAGCTGTCCAGCAACTCTTTTGATTTTTGGAACCTGTCTTTGGAGTGCTCCGGGCCTGCCGGATAACAGCTGTTGCGATATCGATGTCTGCTGTGGATGCTCCTCATCTGAGCTATTGGAAGCAGCACCCTCTTCCCCCAATGGATGCCAATCTGGGTCAACAACTGGGTCATCCATCACCTCCTCTTCAATGTCATGTGCACCTTCCTCTGTGTCACCGTGTATGGTGGTATAGTGTGCGGGAAGGGGCACCTGAGTCTCATCAGGGTCAGAATCTGTCTCTGTACACTGCGAGGTCAATGTAGTGCTCTGAGTGAATGTACCAGCAGAATCATCCATCAGCGGTTGTGCATCAGTGCACTCCATGTCAGATTCATCTTGGCCTGGGTAATTCACCATTTCACTTGATAATCCTGGCAAGGTATGTGAAAACAGCTCCATGGAGTAATCAGTAGTATGGCCTGCGTCATCCTTCAATCTTGGTTGGGGTGAACGACACAAGGAAAGGTGTGGTTCATGAACATGAGCCTCCAATGATGACTCAGTGCTTTTACTTTTTACAACTGAAGAAGAGGAGGCGATAGAGCTGGAGGCTGAGTCAGCAATGTAAGACAAAACTTTTTCCTGATGCTCTGGCTTTAAAAGCGGTTTGCCAACTCCTAGAAAACTAAGCCTTCGAAGCCTTATGGAGCCAGACGATGACGCAGGCTAAACACCTCCTGCATTCGGTCCTATTTTGCTCTTGCCACTACCATCAGATCCACCACCAACACCATCATTACCAGCTGGCAACCGCCGCCCAATTCCACGGCCTCTTCCACCAGCCTTCCTCATTTTTGGTAAAAATGGAGACAAACTCCAACAAACTATATAGTAATGTAAAACAAGGTACAAGCTGTCTATAGGACAGGGGAGATTTTGAATTTCTTCTCACACTAGTGGACAATAGACACTTTTGGATTGTGTGAGGCCCAATGAATATCTGAGCGCTATGTGACAGGCTCGATGGCACTGCTGTGAGCAAAGTGACTAGAGGATAAGTGAGATTTTGAATTTCTTCTCACACTAGTGGACACTGGACACTTTTGGATTGTGTGAGGCCCAATGAATATCTGAGCGCTATGTGACAGGCTCGATGGCACTGCTGTGACCAAAGTGACTAGAGGATAAGTGAGATTTTGAATTTCTTCTCACACTAGTGGACACTGCACACTTTTGGATTGTGTGAGGCCCAATGAATATCTGAGCGCTATGTGACAGGCTCGATGGCACTGCTGTGAGCAAAGTGACTAGAGGATAAGTGAGATTTTGAATTTCTTCTCACACTAGTGGACACTGGACACTTTTGAATTGTGTGAGGCCCAATGAATATCTGAGCGCTATGTGACAGGCTCGATGGCACTGCTGTGACCAAAGTGACTAGAGGATAAGTGAGATTTTGAATTTCTTCTCACACAAGAGGACACTGGACACTTTTGGATTGTGTGAGGCCCAATGAATATCTGAGCGCTATGTGACAGGCTCAATGGAACTGCTGTGAGCAAAGTGACTAGAGATTAAGTGAGATTTTGAATTTCTTCTCACACTAGTGGACACTGGACACTTTTGGATTGTGTGAGGCCCAATGAATATCTGAGCGCTATGTGACAGGCTCGATGGCACTGCTGTGAGCAAAGTGACTAGAGGATAAGTGAGATTTTGAATTTCTTCTCACACTAGTGGACACTGGACACTTTTGGATTGTGTGAGGCCCAATGAATATCTGAGCGCTATGTGACAGGCTCGATGGCACTGCTGTGAGCAAAGTGACTAGAGGATAAGTGAGATTTTGAATTTCTTCTCACACTAGTGGACACTGGACACTTTTGGATTGTGTGAGGCCCAATGAATATCTGAGCGCTATGTGACAGGCTCGATGGCACTGCTGTGAGCAAAGTGACTAGAGGATAAGTGAGATTTTGAATTTCTTCTCACACTAGTGGGCACTGGACACTTTTGGATTGTGTGAGGCCCAATGAATATCTGAGCGCTATGTGACAGGCTCGATGGCACTGCTGTGACCAAAGTGACTAGAGGATAAGTGAGATTTTGAATTTCTTCTCACACTAGTGGACACTGGACACTTTTGGATTGTGTGAGGCCCAATGAATATCTGAGCGCTATGTGACAGGCTCGATGGCACTGCTGTGAGCAAAGTGACTAGAGATTAAGTGAGATTTTGAATTTCTTCTCACACTAGTGGACACTGGACACTTTTGGATTGTGTGAGGCCCAATGAATATCTGAGCGCTATGTGACAGGCTCGATGGCACTGCTGTGACCAAAGTGACTAGAGGATAAGTGAGATTTTGAATTTCAGCAGACACTTGTGGACACTGGATACTTTTGGATTGTGTGAGGCCCAATGAATATCTGAGCGCTATGTGACAGGCTCGATGGCACTGCTGTGAGCAAAGTGACTAGAAGATAAGTGAGATTTTGAATTTCTTCTCACACTAGTGGACACTGGACACTTTTGGATTGTGTGAGGCCCAATGAATATCTGAGCACTATGTGACAGGCTTGATGGCACTGCTGTGAGCAAAGTGACTAGAGGATAAGTGAGATTTTGAATTTCTTCTCACACTAGTGGACACTGGACACTTTTGGATTGTGTGAGGCCCAATGAATATCTGAGCGCTATGTGACAGGCTAGATGGCACTGTTGTGAGCAAAGTGACTAGAGGATAAGTGAGATTTTGAATTTCTTCTCACACTAGTGGACACTGGACACTTTTGGATTGTGTGGGGCCCAATGAATATCTGAGCGCTATGTGACAGGCTTGATGGCACTGCTGTGACCAAAGTGACTAGAGGATAAGTGAGATTTTGAATTTCAGCAGACACTTGTGGACACTTTTGGATTGTGTGAGGCCCAATGAATATCTGAGCGCTATGTGACAGGCTCGATGGCACTGCTGTGACCAAAGTGACTAGAGGATAAGTGAGATTTTGAATTTCTTCTCACACTAGTGGACACTGGACACTTTTGGATTGTGTGAGGCCCAATGAATATCTGAGCGCTATATGACAGGCTCGATGGCACTGCTGTGACCAAAGTGACTAGAGGATAAGTGAGATTTTGAATTTCTTCTCACACTAGTGGACACTGGACACTTTTGGATTGTGTGAGGCCCAATGAATATCTGAGTGCTATGTGACAGGCTCGATGGCACTGCTGTGAGCAAAGTGACTAGAGGATAAGTGAGATTTTGAATTTCTTCTCACACTAGTGGGCACTGGACACTTTTGGATTGTGTGAGGCCCAATGAATATCTGAGCGCTATGTGACAGGCTCGATGGCACTGCTGTGACCAAAGTGACAAGAGGATAAGTGAGATTTTGAATTTCTTCTCACACTAGTGGGCACTGGACACTTTTGGATTGTGTGAGGCCCAATGAATATCTGAGCACTATGTGACAGGCTCGATGGCACTGCTGTGAGCAAAGTGACTAGAGGATAAGTGAGATTTTGAATTTCTTCTCTCACTAGTGGACACTGGACACTTTTGAATTGTGTGAGGCCCAATGAATATCTGAGCGCTATGTGACAGGCTCGATGGCACTGCTGTGACCAAAGTGACTAGAGGATAAGTGAGATTTTGAATTTCTTCTCACACTTGTGGACACTGGACACTTTTGGATTGTGTGAGGCCCAATGAATATCTGAGCGCTATGTGACAGGCTCGATGGCACTGCTGTGAGCAAAGTGACTAGAGATTAAGTGAGATTTTGAATTTCTTCTCACACTAGTGGACACTGGACACTTTTGGATTGTGTGAGGCCCAATGAATATCTGAGCGCTATGTGACAGGCTCGATGGCACTGCTGTGACCAAAGTGACTAGAGGATAAGTGAGATTTTGAATTTCTTCTCACACTAGTGGACACTGGACACTTTTGGATTGTGTGAGGCCCAATGAATATCTGAGCGCTATGTGACAGGCTAGATGGCACTGCTGTGAGCAAAGTGACTAGAGGATAAGTGAGATTTTGAATTTCTTCTCACACTAGTGGACACTGGACACTTTTGGATTGTGTGAGGCCCAATGATTATCTGAGCGCTATGTGACAGGCTCGATGGCACTGCTGTGACCAAAGTGACTAGAGGATAAGTGAGATTTTGAATTTCAGCAGACACTTGTGGACACTGGACACTTTTGGATTGTGTGAGGCCTAATGAATATCTGAGCGCTATGTGACAGGCTCGATGGCACTGCTGTGAGCAAAGTGACTAGAAGATAAGTGAGATTTTGAATTTCTTCTCACACTAGTGGACACTGGACACTTTTGGATTGTGTGAGGCCCAATGAATATCTGAGCGCTATGTGACAGTCTTGATGGCACTGCTGTGAGCAAAGTGACTAGAGGATAAGTGAGATTTTGAATTTCTTCTCACACTAGTGGACACTGGACACTTTTGGATTGTGTGAGGCCCAATGAATATCTGAGCGCTATGTGACAGGCTCGATGGCACTGTTGTGAGCAAAGTGACTAGAGGATAAGTGAGATTTTGAATTTCTTCTCACACTAGTGGACACTGGACACTTTTGGATTGTGTGGGGCCCAATGAATATCTGAGCGCTATGTGACAGGCTTGATGGCACTGCTGTGACCAAAGTGACTAGAGGATAAGTGAGATTTTGAATTTCAGCAGACACTTGTGGACACTTTTGGATTGTGTGAGGCCCAATGAATATCTGAGCGCTATGTGACAGGCTCGATGGCACTGCTGTGACCAAAGTGATTAGAGGATAAGTGAGATTTTGAATTTCTTCTCACACTAGTGGACACTGGACACTTTTGGATTGTGTGAGGCCCAATGAATATCTGAGCGCTATATGACAGGCTCGATGGCACTGCTGTGACCAACGTGACTAGAGGATAAGTGAGATTTTGAATTTCTTCTCACACTAATGGACACTGGACACTTTTGGATTGTGTGAGGCCCAATGAATATCTGAGCGCTATGTGACAGGCTCGATGGCACTGCTGTGAGCAAAGTGACTAGAGATTAAGTGAGATTTTGAATTTCTTCTCACACTAGTGGACACTGGACACTTTTGGATTGTGTGAGGCCCAATGAATATCTGATCGCTATGTGACAGGCTCGATGGCACTGCTGTGACCAAAGTGACTAGAGGATAAGTGAGATTTTGAATTTCAGCAGACACTTGTGGACACTGGACACTTTTGGATTGTGTGAGGCCCAATGAATATCTGAGCGCTATGTGACAGGCTCGATGGCACTGCTGTGAGCAAAGTGACTAGAAGATAAGTGAGATTTTGAATTTCTTCTTACACTAGTGGACACTGGACACTTTTGGATTGTGTGAGGCCCAATGAATATCTGAGCGCTATGTGACAGGCTTGATGGCACTGCTGTGAGCAAAGTGACTAGAGGATAAGTGAGATTTTGAATTTCTTCTCACACTAGTGGACACTGGACACTTTTGGATTGTGTGAGGCCCAATGAATATCTGAGCGCTATGTGACAGGCTCGATGGCACTGTTGTGAGCAAAGTGACTAGAGGATAAGTGAGATTTTGAATTTCTTCTCACACTAGTGGACACTGGACACTTTTGGATTGTGTGGGGCCCAATGAATATCTGAGCGCTATGTGACAGGCTCGATGGCACTGCTGTGACCAAAGTGACTAGAGGATAAGTGAGATTTTGAATTTCAGCAGACACTTGTGGACACTTTTGGATTGTGTGAGGCCCAATGAATATCTGAGCGCTATGTGACAGGCTCGATGGCACTGCTGTGAGCAAAGTGACTAGAGGATAAGTGAGATTTTGAATTTCTTCTCACACTAGTGGACACTGGACACTTTTGGATTGTGTGAGGCCCAATGAATATCTGAGCGCTATGTGACAGGCTCGATGGCACTGCTGTGACCAAAGTGACTAGGGGATAAGTGAGATTTTGAATTTCTTCTCACACTAGTGGACACTGGACACTTTTGGATTGTGTGAGGCCCAATGAATATCTGAGCGCTATGTGACAGGCTCGATGGCACTGCTGTGAGCAAAGTGACTAGAGATTAAATGAGATTTTGAATTTCTTCTCACACTAGTGGACACTGGACACTTTTGGATTGTGTGAGGCCCAATGAATATCTGAGCGCTACGTGACAGGCTCGATGGCACTGCTGTGACCAAAGTGACTAGAGGATAAGTGAGATTTTGAATTTCTTCTCACACTAGTGGACACTGGACACTTTTGGATTGTGTGAGGCCCAATGAATATCTGAGCGCTATGTGACAGGCTCGATGGCACTGCTGTGACCAAAGTGACTAGAGGATAAGTGAGATTTTGAATTTCTTCTCACACTAGTGGACACTGGACACTTTTGGATTGTGTGAGGCCCAATGAATATCTGAGCGCTATGTGACAGGCTCGATGGCACTGCTGTGAGAAAAGTGACTAGAGCATAAGTGAGATTTTGAATTTCTTCTCACACTAGTGGACACTGGACACTTTTGGATTGTGTGAGGCCCAATGAATATCTGAGCGCTATGTGACAGGCTCGATGGCACTACTGTGAGCAAAGTGACTAAAGGATAAGTGAGATTTTGAATTTCTTCTCACACTAGTGGACACTGTACACTTTTGGATTGTGAAAGGCCCAATGAATATCTGAGCGCTATGTGACAGGCTCGATGGCACTGCTGTGAGCAAAGTGACTAGAGGATAAGTGAGCTTATGAATTTCTTCTCACACTAGTGGACACTGGACACTTTTGGATTGTGTGAGGCCCAATGAATATCTGAGCGCTATGTGACAGGCTCGATGGCACTGCTGTGAGAAAAGTGACTAGAGGATAAGTGAGATTTTGAATTTCTTCTCACACTAGTGGACACTGGACACTTTTGGATTGTGTGAGGCCCAATGAATATCTGAGCGCTATGTGACAGGCTCGATGGCACTGCTGTGACCAAAGTGACTAGAGGATAAGTGAGATTTTGAATTTCAGCAGACACTTGTGGACACTGGACACTTTTGGATTGTGTGAGGCCCAATGAATATCTGAGCGCTATGTGACAGGCTCAATGGCACTGCTATGAGCAAAGTGACTAGAAGATAAGTGAGATTTTGAATTTCTTCTCACACTAGTGGAAACTGGACACTTTTGGATTGTGTGAGGCCCAATGAATATCTGAGCGCTATGTGACAGGCTCGATGGCACTGCTGTGAGAAAAGTGACTAGAGGATAAGTGAGATTTTGAATTTCTTCTCACACTAGTGGACACTGGACACTTTTGGATTGTGTGAGGCCCAATGAATATCTGAGCGCTATGTGACAGGCTCGATGGCACTGCTGTGAGCAAAGTGACTAGAGGATAAGTGAGATTTTGAATTTCTTCTCACACTAGTGGACACTGGACACTTTTGGATTGTGTGAGGCCCAATGAATATCTGAGCGCTATGTGACAGGCTCGATGGCACTGCTGTGAGCAAAGTGACTAGAGGATAAGTGAGATTTTGAATTTCTTCTCACACTAGTGGACACTGGACACTTTTGGATTGTGAGAGGCCCAATGAATATCTGAGCGCTATGTGACATGCTCGATGGCACTGCTGTGAGCAAAGTGACTAGAGGATAAGTGAGCTTTTGAATTTCTTCTCACACTAGTGGACACTGGACACTTTTGGATTGTGTGAGGCCCAATGAATATCTGAGCGCTATGTGACAGGCTCGATGGCACTGCTGTGAGAAAAGTGTCTAGAGGATAAGTGAGATTTTGAATTTCTTCTCACACTAGTGGACACTGGACACTTTTGGATTGTGTGAGGCCCAATGAATATCTGAGCGCTATGTCACAGGCTCGATGGCACTGCTGTGACCAAAGTGACTAGAGGATAAGTGAGATTTTGAATTTCAGCAAACACTTGTGGACACTGGACACTTTTGGATTGTGTGAGGCCCAATGAATATCTGAGCGCTATGTGACAGGCTCGATGGCACTGCTGTGACCAAAGTGACTAGAGGATAAGTGAGATTTTGAATTTCTTCTCACACTAGTGGACACTGGACACTTTTGGATTGTGTGAGGCCCAATGAATATCTGAGCGCTATGTGACAGGCTCGATGGCACTGCTGTGAGAAAAGTGACTAGAGGATAAGTGAGATTTTGAATTTCTTCTCACACTAGTGGACACTGGACACTTTTGGATTGTGTGAGGCCCAATGAATATCTGAGCGCTATGTGACAGGCTCGATGGCACTGCTGTGAGCAAAGTAACTAGAGGATAAGTGAGATTTTGAATTTCTTCTCACACTAGTGGACACTGGACACTTTTGGTTTGTGTGAGGCCCAATGAATATCTGAGCACTATGTGACAGGCTCGATGGCACTGCTGTGAGCAAAGTGACCAGAGGATAAGTGAGATTTTGAATTTCTTCTCACACTAGTGGACACTGGACACTTTTGGATTGTGTGAGGCCCAATGAATATCTGAGCGCTATGTGACAGGCTCGATGGCACTGCTGTGACCAAAGTGACTAGAGGGTAAGTGAGGTTTTGAATTTCAGCAGACACTTGTGGACACTGGACACTTTTGGATTGTGTGAGGCCCAATGAATATCTGAGCGCTATGTGACAGGCTCGATGGCACTGCTGTGAGCAAAGTGACTAGAAGATAAGTGAGATTTTGAATTTCTTCTCACACTAGTGGACACTGGACACTTTTGGATTGTGTGAGGCCCAATGAATATCTGAACGCTATGTGACAGGCTTGATGGCACTGCTGTGAGCAAAGTGACTAGAGGATAAGTGAGATTTTGAATTTCTTCTCACACTAGTGGACACTGGACGCTTTTGGATTGTGTGAGGCCCAATGAACATCTGAGCGCTATGTGACAGGCTCGATGGCACTGTTGTGAGCAAAGTGAATAGACGATAAGTGAGATTTTGAATTTCTTCTCACACTAGTGGACACTGGACACTTTTGGATTGTGTGGGGCCCAATGAATATCTGAGCGCTATGTGACAGGCTCGATGGCACTGCTGTGACCAAAGTGACTAGAGGATAAGTGAGATTTTGAATTTCAGCAGACACTTGTGGACACTTTTGGATTGTGTGAGGCCCAATGAATATCTGAGCGCTATGTGACAGGCTCGATGGCACTGCTGTGAGCAAAGTGACTAGAGGATAAGTGAGATTTTGAATTTCTTCTCACACTAGTGGACACTGGACACTTTTGGATTGTGTGAGGCCCAATGAATATCTGAGCGCTATGTGACAGGCTCGATGGCACTGCTGTCACCAAAGTGACTAGAGGATAAGTGAGATTTTGAATTTCTTCTCACACTAGTGGACACTGGACACTTTTGGATTGTGAGAGGCCCAATGAATATCTGAGCGCTATGTGACATGCTCGATGGCACTGCTGTGAGCAAAGTGACTAGAGGATAAGTGAGCTTTTGAATTTCTTCTCACACTAGTGGACACTGGACACTTTTGGATTGTGTGAGGCCCAATGAATATCTGAGCGCTATGTGACAGGCTCGATGGCACTGCTGTGAGAAAAGTGTCTAGAGGATAAGTGAGATTTTGAATTTCTTCTCACACTAGTGGACACTGGACACTTTTGGATTGTGTGAGGCCCAATGAATATCTGAGCGCTATGTCACAGGCTCGATGGCACTGCTGTGACCAAAGTGACTAGAGGATAAGTGAGATTTTGAATTTCAGCAAACACTTGTGGACACTGGACACTTTTGGATTGTGTGAGGCCCAATGAATATCTGAGCGCTATGTGACAGGCTCGATGGCACTGCTGTGACCAAAGTGACTAGAGGATAAGTGAGATTTTGAATTTCTTCTCACACTAGTGGACACTGGACACTTTTGGATTGTGTGAGGCCCAATGAATATCTGAGCGCTATGTGACAGGCTCGATGGCACTGCTGTGAGAAAAGTGACTAGAGGATAAGTGAGATTTTGAATTTCTTCTCACACTAGTGGACACTGGACACTTTTGGATTGTGTGAGGCCCAATGAATATCTGAGCGCTATGTGACAGGCTCGATGGCACTGCTGTGAGCAAAGTAACTAGAGGATAAGTGAGATTTTGAATTTCTTCTCACACTAGTGGACACTGGACACTTTTGGTTTGTGTGAGGCCCAATGAATATCTGAGCACTATGTGACAGGCTCGATGGCACTGCTGTGAGCAAAGTGACCAGAGGATAAGTGAGATTTTGAATTTCTTCTCATACTAGTGGACACTGGACACTTTTGGATTGTGTGAGGCCCAATGAATATCTGAGCGCTATGTGACAGGCTCGATGGCACTGCTGTGACCAAAGTGACTAGAGGGTAAGTGAGGTTTTGAATTTCAGCAGACACTAGTGGACACTGGACACTTTTGGATTGTGTGAGGCCCAATGAATATCTGAGCGCTATGTGACAGGCTCGATGGCACTGCTGTGAGCAAAGTGACTAGAGGATAAGTGAGATTTTGAATTTCTTCTCACACTAGTGGACACTGGACGCTTTTGGATTGTGTGAGGCCCAATGAACATCTGAGCGCTATGTGACAGGCTCGATGGCACTGTTGTGAGCAAAGTGAATAGACGATAAGTGAGATTTTGAATTTCTTCTCACACTAGTGGACACTGGACACTTTTGGATTGTGTGGGGCCCAATGAATATCTGAGCGCTATGTGACAGGCTCGATGGCACTGCTGTGACCAAAGTGACTAGAGGATAAGTGAGATTTTGAATTTCAGCAGACACTTGTGGACACTTTTGGATTGTGTGAGGCCCAATGAATATCTGAGCGCTATGTGACAGGCTCGATGGCACTGCTGTGAGCAAAGTGACTAGAGGATAAGTGAGATTTTGAATTTCTTCTCACACTAGTGGACACTGGACACTTTTGGATTGTGTGAGGCCCAATGAATATCTGAGCGCTATGTGACAGGCTCGATGGCACTGCTGTGACCAAAGTGACTAGAGGATAAGTGAGATTTTGAATTTCTTCTCACACTAGTGGACACTTTTGGATTGTGTGAGGCCCAATGAATATCTGAGCGCTATGTGACAGGCTCGATGGCACTGCTGTGACCAAAGTGACTAGAGGATAAGTGAGATTTTGAATTTCTTCTCACACTAGTGGACACTGGACACTTTTGGATTGTGTGAGGCCCAATGAATATCTGAGCGCTATGTGACAGGCTCGATGGCGCTGCTGTGACCTAAGTGACTAGAGGATAAGTGAGATTTTGAATTTCTTCTCACACTAGTGGACACTGGACACTTTTGGATTGTGTGAGGCTCAATGAATATCTGAGCACTATGTGACAGGCTCGATGGCACTCCTGTGATCAAAGTGAATAGAGGATAAGTGAGATTTTGAATTTCTTCTCACACTAGTGGACACTGGACACTTTTGGATTGTGTGAGGCCCAATGAATATCTGAGCGCTATGTCACAGGCTCGATGGCACTGCTGTGACCAAAGTGACTAGAGGATAAGTGAGATTTTGAATTTCTTCTCACACTAGTGGACACTGGACACTTTTGGATTGTGTGAGGCCCAATGAATATCTGAGCACTATGTGACAGGCTCGATGGCACTGCTGTGAGCAAAGTGACTAGAGGATAAGTGAGATTTTGAATTTCTTCTCACACTAGTGGACACTGGACACTTTTGGATTGTGTGAGGCCCAATGAATATCTGAGCGCTATGTGACAGGCTCGATGGCACTGCTGTGAGCAAAGTGACCAGAGGATAAGTGAGATTTTGAATTTCTTCTCACACTAGTGGACACTGGACACTTTTGGATTGTGTGAGGCCCAATTCATATCTGAGCGCTATGTGACAGGCTCGATGGCACTGCTGTTACCAAAGTGACTAGAGGATAAGTGAGATTTTGAATTTCAGCAGACACTTGTGGACACTTTTGGATTGTGTGAGGCCCAATGAATATCTGAGCGCTATGTGACAGGCTCGATGGCACTGCTGTGAGCAAAGAGACTAGAGGATAAGTGAGATTTTGAATTTCTTCTCACACTAGTGGACACTGGACACTTTTGGATTGTGTGAGGCCCAATGAATATCTGAGCGCTATGTGACAGGCTCGATGGCACTGTTGTGAGCAAAGTGAATAGACGATAAGTGAGATTTTGAATTTCTTCTCACACTAGTGGACACTGGACACTTTTGGATTGTGTGGGGCCCAATGAATATCTGAGCGCTATGTGACAGGCTCGATGGCACTGCTGTGACCAAAGTGACTAGAGGATAAGTGAGATTTTGAATTTCAGCAGACACTTGTGGACACTTTTGGATTGTGTGAGGCCCAATGAATATCTGAGCGCTATGTGACAGGCTCGATGGCACTGCTGTGAGCAAAGTGACTAGAGGATAAGTGAGATTTTGAATTTCTTCTCACACTAGTGGACACTGGACACTTTTGGATTGTGTGAGGCCCAATGAATATCTGAGCGCTATGTGACAGGCTCGATGGCACTGCTGTGACCAAAGTGACTAGAGGATAAGTGAGATTTTGAATTTCTTCTCACACTAGTGGACACTTTTGGATTGTGTGAGGCCCAATGAATATCTGAGCGCTATGTGACAGGCTCGATGCCACTGCTGTGACCAAAGTGACTAGAGGATAAGTGAGATTTTGAATTTCTTCTCACACTAGTGGACACTGGACACTTTTGGATTCTGTGAGGCCCAATGAATATCTGAGCGCTATGTGACAGGCTCGATGGCGCTGCTGTGACCTAAGTGACTAGAGGATAAGTGAGATTTTGAATTTCTTCTCACACTAGTGGACACTGGACACTTTTGGATTGTGTGAGGCTCAATGAATATCTGAGCACTATGTGACAGGCTCGATGGCACTCCTGTGACCAAAGTGACTAGAGGATAAGTGAGATTTTGAATTTCTTCTCACACTAGTGGACACTGGACACTTTTGGATTGTGTGAGGCCCAATGAATATCTGAGCGCTATGTCACAGGCTCGATGGCACTGCTGTGACCAAAGTGACTAGAGGATAAGTGAGATTTTGAATTTCTTCTCACACTAGTGGACACTGGACACTTTTGGATTGTGTGAGGCCCAATGAATATCTGAGCACTATGTGACAGGCTCGATGGCACTGCTGTGAGCAAAGTGACTAGAGGATAAGTGAGATTTTGAATTTCTTCTCACACTAGTGGACACTGGACACTTTTGGATTGTGTGAGGCCCAATGAATATCTGAGCGCTATGTGACAGGCTCGATGGCACTGCTGTGAGCAAAGTGACCAGAGGATAAGTGAGATTTTGAATTTCTTCTCACACTAGTGGACACTGGACACTTTTGGATTGTGTGAGGCCCAATTCATATCTGAGCGCTATGTGACAGGCTCGATGGCACTCCTGTGACCAAAGTGACTAGAGGATAAGTGAGATTTTGAATTTCAGCAGACACTTGTGGACACTTTTGGATTGTGTGAGGCCCAATGAATATCTGAGCACTATGTGACAGGCTCGATGGCACTGCTGTGAGCAAAGAGACTAGAGGATAAGTGAGATTTTGAATTTCTTCTCACACTAGTGGACACTGGACACTTTTGGATTGTGTGAGGCCCAATGAATATCTGAACGCTATGTGACAGGCTCGATGGCACTGCTGTGACCAAAGTGACTAGAGGATAAGTGAGATTTTGAATTTCTTCTCACACTAGTGGACACTGGACACTTTTGGATTGTGTGAGTCCCAATGAATATCTGAGCGCTATGTGACAGGCTCGATGGCACTGCTGTGAGCAAAGTGACTAGAGGATAAGTGAGATTTTGAATTTCTTCTCACACTAGTGGCCACTGGACCCTTTTGGATTGTGTGAGGCCCAATGAATATCTGAGCAGTATGTGACAGGCTCGATGGCACTGCTGTGAGCAAAGTGACTAGAGGATAAGTGAGATTTTGAATTTCTTCTCACACTAGTGGACACTGGACACTTTTGGATTGTGTGAGGCCCAATGAATATCTGAGCGCTATGTGACAGGCTCGATGGCACTGCTGTGAGCAAAGTGACCAGAGGATAAGTGAGATTTTGAATTTCTTCTCACACTAGTGGACACTGGACACTTTTGGATTGTGTGAGGCCCAATGAATATCTGAGCGCTATGTGACAGGCTCGATGGCACTGCTGTGACCAAGGTGACTAGAGGATAAGTGAGATTTTGAATTTCTTCTCACACTAGTGGACACTGGACACTTTTGGATTGTGTGAGGCCCAATGAATATCTGAGCACTATGTGACAGGCTCGATGGCACTGCTGTGAGCAAAGTAACTAGAGGATAAGTGAGATTTTGAATTTCTTCTCACACTAGTGGACACTGGACACTTTTGGATTGTGTGAGGCCCAATGAATATCTGAGCACTATGTGACAGGCTCGATGGCACTGCTGTGAGCAAAGTGACTAGAGGATAAGTGAGATTTTGAATTTCTTCTCACACTAGTGGACACTGGACACTTTTGGATTGTGTGAGGCCCATTGAATATCTGAGCGCTATGTGACAGGCTCGATGGCACTGCTGTGAGCAAAGTGACTAGAGGATAAGTGAGATTTTGAATTTCTTCTCACACTAGTGGACACTGGACACTTTTGGATTGTGTGAGGCCCAATGAATATCTGAGCGCTATGTGACAGGCTCGATGGCACTGCTGTGACCAAAGTGACTAGAGGATAAGTGAGATTTTGAATTTCTTCTCACACTAGTGGACACTGGACACTTTTGGATTGTGTGAGGCCCAATGAATATCTGAGCACTATGTGACAGGCTCGATGGCACTGCTGTGAGCAAAGTAACTAGAGGATAAGTGAGATTTTGAATTTCTTCTCACACTAGTGGACACTGGACACTTTTGGATTGTGTGAGGCCCAATGAATATCTGAGCACTATGTGACAGGCTCGATGGCACTGCTGTGAGCAAAGTGACTAGAGGATAAGTGAGATTTTGAATTTCTTCTCACACTAGTGGACACTGGACCCTTTTGGATTGTGTGAGGCCCAATGAATATCTGAACGCTATGTGACAGGCTCGATGGCACTGCTGTGAGCAAAGTGACTAGAGGATAAGTGAGATTTTGAATTTCTTCTCACACTAGTGGACACTGGACACTTTTGGATTGTGTGAGGCCCAATGAATATCTGAGCGCTATGTGACAGGCTCGATGGCACTGCTGTGAGCAAAGTGACTAGAGGATAAGTGAGATTTTGAATTTCTTCTCACACTAGTGGACACTGGACACTTTTGGATTGTGTGAGGCCCAATGAATACCTGAGCGCTATGTGACAGGCTCGATGGCACTGCTGTGAGCAAAGTGACTAGAGGATAAGTGAGAATTTGAATTTCTTCTCACACTAGTGGACACTGGACACTTTTGGATTGTGTGAGGCCCAATGAATATCTGAGCGCTATGTGACAGGCTCGATGGCACTGCTGTGAGCAAAGTGACTAGAGGATAAGTGAGATTTTGAATTTCTTCTCACACTAGTGGACACTAGACACTTTTGGATTGTGTGAGGCCCAATGAATATCTGAGCGCTATGTGACAGGCTCGATGGCACTGCTGTGACCAAAGTGACTAGAGGATAAGTGAGATTTTGAATTTCTTCTCACACTATTGGACACTGGACACTTTTGGATTGTGTGAGGCCCAATGAATATCTGAGCGCTATGTGACAGGCTCGATGGCACTGCTGTGACCAAAGTGACTAGAGGATAAGAGAGATTTTGAATTTCTTCTCACACTAGTGGACACTGGACACTTTTGGATTGTGTGAGGCCCAATGAATATCTGAGCGCTATGTGACAGGCTCGATGGCACTGCTGTGAGCAAAGTGACTAGAGGATAAGTGAGATTTTGAATTTCTTCTCACACTAGTGGACACTGGACACTTTTGGATTGTGTGAGGCCCAATGAATATCTGGGCGCTATGTGACAGGCTCGATGGCACTGCTGTGAGCAAAGTGACTAGAGGATAAGTGAGATTTTGAATTTCTTCTCACACTAGTGGACACTGGACACTTTTGGATTGTGTGAGTCCCAATGAATATCTGAGCGCTATGTGACAGGCTCGATGGCACTGCTATGACCAAAGTGACTAGAGGATAAGTGAGATTTTGAATTTCAGCAGACACTTGTGGACACTGGACACTTTTGGATTGTGTGAGGCCCAATGAATATCTGAGCGCTATGTGACAGGCTCGATGGCACTGCTGTGAGCAAAGTGACTAGAGGATAAGTGAGATTTTGAATTTCTTCTCACACTAGTGGACACTGAACATTTTTGGATTGTGTGAGGCCCAATGAATATCTGAGCGCTATGTGACAGGCTTGATGGCACTGCTGTGAGCAAAGTGACTAGAGGATAAGTGAGATTTTGAATTTCTTCTCACACTAGTGGACACTGGACACTTTTGGATTGTGTGAGGCCCAATGAATATCTGAGCGCTATGTGACAGGCTCGATGGCACAGCTGTGACCAAAGTGACTAGAGGATAAGGGAGATTTTGAATTTCTGCAGACACTTCTGGACACTGGACACTTTTGGATTGTGTGAGGCCCATTGATATCTGAGCGCTATGTCACAGGCTCGATGGCACAGCTGTGACAAAAGTGACTAGAGGATAAGGGAGATTGGATTGCTTTTAAAAAAGCAGTTTGCAGAGCAGTGGGTAAACAGCATGGCCAGGCTGTCAGGAAGCCTTAAAAGGCAGCCCAACAACCAACACCACTGATACACCATGATATAGCCTCCCCTTGCACTGCACACACAGTGACTGGTGTGTTGTGCAGGACAAATCGCTAGCAGCAGAAGCAGTTTTTTTGTCTTCTTCCCTGCCTAACGCTCTCCCTACAGAATCAGCAGCAACCTCTCCCTATACTGAGATCGGCAGAAGTAAGATGGCGGTCGGCGTGCACGCCCTTTTATACCCCCTGTGACGCCCACCAAAGCAAGCCAATCACTTGCATGCCCTTCTGAAAGATGGTGGTGACCCGTGCCTATGTCATCACGTTGCCCACAGTGTCCGTGGATCCTGATTGGCTGAAAAAGAGCGCAAAACAAACTTTTGAAACGCGACTTTGGTGCGTAAGTCGCCGACCTCATGGCCGACCTCATCCTAGGGTTGGGTTTCGTTTCATGAAACCCGACTTTGCCAAAAGTCGGCGACTTTTGAAATTTTTCGACCCATTTCGCTCAACTCTAGTAACCAGTGATCCCCATCACTAACGTTGTTCAGCGGGTTATCTGCACCTGTAAGCGACAAACGCTGGCCTTTTCAGTGTAGCGCACATGCAGCCACGGACATGTAAGGGCATGACACACCAGTTATTGGCCAATCTCATGTGCCAGAGCCTCACGTGTCCCTCTAGTAAGCCGGACTCGGACCGCGGGGCATGACGGAGTCTCGTTCGTTAACGGAATTAAGCTTGCAATGTGTGCATCTGTTCTGTAGCTGGCATGGTTGAGATTTCCCAGGTGGAGTCGAATTTAACCGTAGGCTCCACTCCTGGTGGTGCCCTTCTGGACATTCCTTTAAGGTTCAGCTTTGCAACCATACTGCTCACGTAAAACAAACACTTTGCCTTCATGAACGCTGTTTGGAGGGTCATGACTCGTGGGAATAACGCCGCCCAATCAGTTAACCTGCTGTGACTCCCATCCCTTCCTACATCTCCCCTGGCTCACTCTCCACATTTGATCCCATAACAGAAGAAGAAGTCTCCAGACTCCTCTCTTCTTCTCGTCCGACTACATGCACTACCGACCCCATTCCCTCACATCTCCTCCAGTCTCTCTCTCCAGTCGTCACAACCCACCTAACTACAATCTTTAATCTCTCCCTCTCCTCGGGCATTTTCCCATCCTCCTTCAAACACGCCATCGTTACTCCACTACTAAAGAAACCTGCTCTCGACCCATCCTGCACAAACAACTACAGACCAGTCTCCAATCTCCCCTTCATCTCTAAACTTTTGGAACGCCTAGTTTACTCCCGCCTTACCCGTTACCTCTCCATTCACTCCCTTCTAGACCCTTCACAGTCCGGCTTCCGCCCCCTACATTCGACTGAAACTGCACTCATCAAAGTGACCAATGACCTTCTGACAGCAAAACGTAACGGTGACCACTCTCTGCTCATTCTTCTTGACCTATCTGCAGCTTTCGATACTGTTGACCACCATCTCCTACTCTCTAGGCTCCAGTCACTAGGCATTAAGGACACTGCACTCTCCTGGTTCTCTTCCTATCTCTCTGACCGCTCCATCAGTGTTTTGTTCTCTGGCTCCACGTCATCTCCTCTTCCTCTTGCTGTCAGGGTACCTCAGGGCTCATGCCTTGGCCCCCTTCTTTTCTCTCTCTACACGGCCCCAATTGGACCGACCATCAGCAGATTTGGCTTTCAGTACCATCTTTATGCTGATGACACACAACTATACACGTCTTCCCCCGACCTTACCCCCGCTGTACTACAGAACGCCAGTGACTGTCTGTCCGCAGTCTCCAATATCATGTCCGCTCTCTATCTGAAACTCAACCTCTCCAAAACTGAACTTCTTCTGCTCCCGCCATCTACTAACCTCCCTAAATCTGACATTTCCTTCTCCGTGGGTGGTACCACAATAACACCCCGGCAGCAGGTGCGCTGTCTGGGTGTTATGTTTGACACCAATCTCTCCTTTACATCCCATATACAATCCCTTGCCCGCTCTTGCCGCTTACACCTAAAGAACATCTCTAAAATCCGCCCTTTTCTCTCTATGGAAACAACAAAAACCCTCACTGTTGCATTGATCCACTCTCGCCTGGATTACTGCAACGCTCTATTAATTGGCCTCCCCGTCACTCGACTATCCCCTCTCCAGTCCATACTCAATGCAGCAGCCAGGATCGTCCATCTGGGTAATCGGTACTCGGACGCGTCGGCTCTTCGCCAGTCCTTACATTGGCTGCCCATTCATTATAGGATCCAATTCAAAGTACTTGTTCTCACCCACAAAGCTCTCCACAGTGCGGCACCCCCTTACATCTCTTCTCTCATTTCTGTCTATCGGCCTAGCCGATCGCTGCGCTCTGCAAACGACTTTCGACTAACCTCTGCACTAATCCGTACCTCCCACTCCTGACTCCAAGACTTCTCCCGTGCTGCTCCTATCCTCTGGAATGCTCTACCCCAAGAAATCAGGACTATCCACAATTTGCATAGTTTTAGGCGCTCCCTCAAAACACACCTGTTCAGAGCGGCCTATCACATTCACTAATCAAAGTCATTCTCTGTGTAAGTGTGCGTGCGTAGCCCATTCACTATCTCCATCCATCCTTCACTCCTGCAAGATGGCTGGACCTTCATTGTAAATACACCATTGTAAATACACACCTGTACTCTGTATCTCCCTCACCTCATTGTAGATTGTACGCTCTCACGAGCAGGGTCGTCTTATTTCGTCTTATTTTGCTTTAATTATTGTATTGTTAGCGTTGTTACTTATGACTTGTGTTTTGAAACTGTTAAACTGTAAAGCGCTGCGGAATATGTTGGCGCTATATAAATAAAGATTATTATTATTATTATTATTATTATTAACCTGCTAGAGAGATCGTTCATTGCTCCCAAGCATGACATCACACTCCCTAGGAAGAAGGTAATGCCACTGTGGCGACCGTACTCCTGGGGGCGACACAAGTGCACTGATGCCCAGCCACTGCTCGATGAATCTGCTGGTACATTGACCCAGACCACTACATTCCCCTCGCACGCTACACGGCCTGAATCTGACCCTGATGAAACTCAGGTTACCCTTCCCATATACAGTTCCATCTTACACGGTGACAAAGAGGAAGCTGCAGATGAAAGTGCAGGTTCGGCTCACCCGCCATCAGACACACCACCGTACTATCAGGGGCCCTGTGCCAGTGCCGTCGCCAATGAGTGGGCCCCCCTGCTTGTTCAGGATCACAGCACTTGCAAAGTTGAAATACTGTGCAGTGAGATGGAAGATGGGGACGACGAGGAGTCCAGACAAGTACAGGGATTCCCTAGCGAGGAGACTTATTTGATTGTTTTCAATGTTGGGACAGCAATTTTTGGGGAGCACTATACTCTGGAGAATGATAGATGGGGCCCACCATACACTGGAACATTCCAAAGGTGGACATCAGACACTGGAGCAGCATTTACAGGGCCCATTATACACTAGAGCATTAGAAATGGGGCCCATTATGTTTGGAGCATTATTTGGGCCCATAAGACAGTGGAGCTTCATCCATGGGGACCAACATATACTGTAGCATTATGTGGAGCTCATCATATACTGTTTCAAACATTATATGGGACCAATGATTCTGTATGGAGAAATAGATGGGCCTCGTCATGAGATGTAAAAAGTGAAGTATTTTTCATTGTACTATACCGCTATTTCTCTGCCGTATCGGAGCATGATGAGTTGTGGTATGTGTTAAAGGGGCGCTCTTTCACCCAGGGCACATGAAAACCTGGAGCCAGCCCTCCCCCCCCACAACTGTAGCCAAATAACACCCATTTTTCAGTGCGTAACTTGTATTATGAAGTTAATTAAGGTTGACAAGCTTAAGTAAGAAGAATTGATGCTTTTGGCATTCAAATGGGCACTGTTGGTGTGTTTCCTGTCCTCCTCTCACTGCCGACTTTTATTCCCCATTGACTTACATTGGGTTTCGTGTTTCGGGACGACCCCGACTTTTCCCTATAATCGGACGATCTAGCTCGACCCGACTTTTGGAAAAGTCGGGTTTCACGAAACGAAACGCGACCCTAAAAAACCAAAAGTCGCTCAACTCTAGTTTCCAGCTCCCTCCAACGTACGTTTCGCGTACCGTGGCTTTCTCAACGAGTCAAGGAGGACTCCTTGAGAAAGCCACGGTAGGCGAAACGTACGTTGGAGGGAGCTGGAGACGCATTTAGCCATTGACCACGGGTATCTATGATCTTATTACATTTCCTATGCACTTTATTTGAGTTTCTATACTCTCTGTCTGTTCACTATATGCACTTTGATGAGGTTGGAATTTTTTATGATCACTATATATATTTACTTATGGCTTATGTGTTCTCTATGTAACTACCTTCTTACATTATGATTTTTTATGGTATTGCATTATGTCTTATATGTCTGGTTTCTCTTTTATTGTGTAATTAATAAAATATTTTTAGTCTTTATTACCTGGACTTTCATTTGGTTTATTCATTAGTTGAGAAGGTTTCTACTTGGAAAGTACACCTAACCATGGACACGTGGAAAAGTGCTTGTGGCCAGGGATGCCACATCTCGCTGATGGCACACTGGGTTAAAATAGTGGAAGCCAGGACCCAGTCAGATCTTGGGATAGAACACATCCTCCCGACGCCAAGGATTGGGGGCCCTACGTCAATCAGGGTTGCCCCCACTGTGCACAGCTCCTGCACCTCCTCCTCTTCAGCCTCCATGTCCAAAATGAGCACATCAGTCACATGCTGGAAGCACTGCAGCACTGCAAAAGCCAAGTGGCAACAGGCTGGGCTAAAGCTAATTTGCTTAGGTGACAAACCGCACAATGCTGAAGAGTTGTTTACAGTTCTGAAAGAGCAGGCAGATGTGTGACTGACACCGCTGAATCTCCAGCCAGGCATGGTTGTGTGTGACAATGGCAGGAACCTGGTGGTGGCTCTGAGGCGAGGCAAACTGACATACCTACTATGCCTGGCGCATGTGCTGAACCTCTTTGATCAATATTTTCCAAAAAGCTATCCAGAGCTGCCGGATCTTCTGGTTAAAGTATGCCACCTGTGTGCACAGTTTAGAAAGTCAGCTAAAGCTTAAGCCGCCCTTGCCGTGCTTCAGCAGCGATTGCAGTTCCGGCTCACAAACTGGTGTGTGATGTCCCCACGCGTTGGAACTCTACTCTGCATAAGTTAGAAAAGATTTGTGAGAAGAAGCGGGAAGTTGTTGAGTAACAGCATCAACAAGGCCGTAGATTTTCGGGTTTGACTCCACACATAAGACCTCGGGAGTGGACATGGATATTAGACATATGTAGCATCCTCCAAAACTTTGAGGAGTCCACCAAGATGGTGAGTGGCAATGACACCATAATTAGCATCACCATCCCGCTCATTTGCATTCTGAAAAGCTCTCTGCTCAAAATGAGAAAGGATGCATTGCAGGCGGAGCAGGAGGACATATATCAAGGAAGCATACAGGGTGATTACACACAGCCCAGCCTCATGTCATCCCAACATGGATTGGTTGACAATGAGGTAGAGGAGGAGGAAGAATAGGAGCTACTTTCATGTGCTATAGACAGGACTACAACCACAACTGTCATACCGTCTGCTCAGCGAGGATGGCTTGAGGACAGAGAAGAAGAGGAAGAGGAGGAGGAGGACACCTTGGTCAGTCATCCTCTTGCTGAGGACACGGAAGGCTTGCCTGTTACCAGTCTAGCATGCATGGCTGATAGCGTTGAGCGATACCTTCCGATATCGTGAAATATCGGATTGGATCGGACCGATACCCGAAAGGTATCGGATATCGCCGATTCCGATAACGGAAACCAATGCAAATCAATGGGACAGAAATATCAGAATTAAAATAAACCCTTTCTTTCCTTGTAGGTTAATTCTACATGAAGAAAAACAACTAATAATAATGTAGAATGTATTGGGGGAGGTGGAGGAGACATTAAAGGTATAGGGGTTTAGCCCAATCAAATGGAATAGCAAGAATATTTTTTTTTAAGACGTTCGGAGTTACAAAGATATTGACTATGTTAACCTTTGTTATATTTTGTCATATATGTATGTTTCACTACTTCCATGCTCTTCACCTTCTTTTTACTCTCCCACACCTTCTCCTTCATGATCCTCAGCAGCAGCATCTTTTTCATCAACGTCATCTTCACCTTATTCATCTTCTTCTTCTTTACCTTCTTCCTGTTACTCTTTTTTTTACATTCTTCAAATTCTTCTTATTCAACTATTATTCTTCTTCATATTCTACTTCTTCATCTTCTTCCTATTCTTCTGCTTCATCATATTCTTATTTGTGACAGGCATTCCTGTAGTTGTTATCTATAAAAGTTTGAAGATTACATCAGCCGTTCTGCCTGTCACAAAAGATTTACAACAGGATTTGTCCGCGTTCAGTTTGGCCTGCAGCAGCAGGCATTTTCCAGGGGCACCAAGAGGAGGAACAGACTCACCCCCATACACTGCTTAGTCTTCTTCTGCTTATAATTTAGATAATATCTTTTGCTCTGATTTTTAGTCTTATGCTTAATGTTCTTCTGCTTTTTGCTCTTCTGCTTTTTGTTCTTCTGCTTCTTGGTCTTCTGTCTCTTGGTCTTCTATCTCTTGTTGTTCTGTATCTTGGTGGTTGTCTGCATGTCCTTTGTCCTCTTGGTCATCTTCTTCAGGGTCATCTTTTTGGTCTTCTTTGGGGTGGTCTTCATGGTCGTCATCAGGGAGATCCAGAGTGATTACCGAAAACCATTTCAAAAAGTTTGAACTTGGAAATGTAGCAGAAGGTACAAGAAGGCTGAGGAACTGCCGAGAACCAGCTGACGGTACTGGAACCCGGATGGTTAGCAGAAGGAACAAGAGCCAATGGAACTACCGAGGACCAGCTGATGGTACTGGAACCCGGTTACTAAGCAGGAGGTACCTGTGCTAGAAAGCACTACCAAGGACCAGCATACGTTGCAGGAACTGAGATACCGAGATGGAGGCACCTAAGCCAAAGGCACTGACGAGAACCAGCTGACGGTGCTGGAACCCGGATGGGTAGCAGAAGGTACCCATGAAAAACAAAGTTGCAATGCCGCGAGCCGGCTGCAGTTACCAAAACCCACAGTCCTACAGTGGGTGCTTGTCCTATTGGCACTACGGAACCAGCCTTTATTGCCAGAAACCGCAGCCCACATAGGAAGCACCTAAACTGCAGGCACCATAGAGTTGGCTAACCCAACCGCAACACGACAGGACAAACGTATTGGTGACAAACTGACGTTAACACCTCCCAGAAACAGCTGGCGTGCTGGAACCAGGCTGGCCAGGAAGGACTACCTGTGCCAAAGACACTTCTGAGCAGCAACTGGCGGTGTTGGAGCCCAGGGATTACAGTTCAAACAGAGTGGAGGAAGAGTCCTAATTGCAAGTTTAAAATCTTTAGTTGTGTGAGTGTGGACAGAGCAGGAGACATTGCCGTACACACAGCTGGGGATCAGCTGACATTACTGAACCCCAATAACACTGGAGCATATGTTGACTGTACAGACGGCACTTCTGAGCAGCAACTGGTGGTGTTGGAGCCCAGGGTCAATCATGAAGTAGGCTGAGGCCTACTTGGAGCAAGTTTAAAATCTGATGTAGTTTGAATGTGGAGGGAGCAGGAAACATTGCCGGACACACAGCAGGGGAGCAGCTGGCGTTACTGAACCCCACTTATACAGGAGCTAGTGTTTTTCTCTGTGCAGACAGCACTTCTGAGCAACAACTGGCAGTGTTGGAGCCCAGGGTCAATCAAGGAGTAGGCCTAATTGGAGCAAGTTTAATAATGATACGGGGTGAATGTAGAGGGAGCAGAAGATATTGCCGTACACACAGCAGGGTTGCAGCTGGCGTTACTGAACCCCACTAACACAGGAGCTAGTGTTTTTCTCTGTGCAGACGGCACTTTCAAGCAGCAGCTGGTGGTGTTGGAGCCCAGGGTCAATCAAGGAGTAGGCCTAATTGGAGCAAGTTTAATATCTGATACGCGGTGAATGTAGAGGGAGCAGAAGATATTGCCGTACACACAGCAGGGGAGCAGCTGGCGTTACTGAACCCCAATAACACTGGAGCATATGTTGACTGTGCAGACGGCACTTCTGAGCAGCAACTGGCGGTGTTGGAGCCCAGGATCAATCATGGTGTAGGCTGAGGCCTACTTGGAGCAAGCTTAATATCTGACGTAGTTTGAATGTGGAGGGAGCAAGAGACATTGCCGTACACACAGCAGGGGAGCAGCTGGCGTTACTGAACCCCACTATCACAGGAGCTAGTGTTTTTCTCTGGTCAGATGGCACTTCCGAGCAGCAACTGGTGGTGTTGGAGCCCAGGGTCAATCATGAAGTAGGCTGAGGCCTACTTGGATCAAGTTTAAAATCTGATGTAGTTTGAATGTGGAGGGAGCAGGAAACATTGCCGGACACACAGCAGGGGAGCAGCTGGCGTTACTGAACCCCACTTACACAGGAGCTAGTGTTTTTCTCTGTGCAGACAGCACTTCTGAGCAACAACTGGCGGTGTTGGAGCCCAGGGTCAATGAAGGAGTAGGCCTAATTGGAGCAAGTTTAATATCTGATACGGGGTGAATGTAGAGGGAGCAGAAGATATTGCCGTACACACAGCAGGGGAGCAGCTGGCGTTACTGAACCCCAATAACACTGGAGCATATGTTGACTGTGCAGACGGCACTTCTGAGCAGCAACTGGCGGTGTTGGAGCCCAGGATCAATCATGGTGTAGGCTGAGGCCTACTTGGAGCAAGCTTAATATCTGACGTACTTTGAATGTGGAGGGAGCAAGAGACATTGCCGTACACACAGCAGGGGAGCAGCTGGCGTTACTGAACCCCACTATCACAGGAGCTAGTGTTTTTCTCTGTGCAGATGGCACTTCCGAGCAGCAATTGGTGGTGTTGGAGCCCAGGGTCAATAATGAAGTAGGCTGAGGCCTACTTGGAGCAAGTTTAAAATCTGATGTAGTTTGAATGTGGAGGGAGCAGGAAACATTGTCGGACACACAGCAGGGTTGCAGCTGGCGTTACTGAACCCCACTTACACAGGAGCTAGTGTTTTTCTCTGTGCAGACAGCACTTCTGAGCAACAACTGGCAGTTTTGGAGCCCAGGGTCAATCAAGGAGTAGGCCTAATTGGAGCAAGTTTAATAATGATACGGGGTGAATGTAGAGGGAGCAGAAGATATTGCCGTACACACAGCAGGGTTGCAGCTGGCGTTACTGAACCCCACTAACACAGGAGCTAGTGTTTTTCTCTGTGCAGACGGCACTTTCAAGCAGCAGCTGGTGGTGTTGGAGCCCAGGGTCAATCAAGGAGTAGGCCTAATTGGAGCAAGTTTAATATCTGATACGCGGTGAATGTAGAGGGAGCAGAAGATATTGCCGTACACACAGCAGGGGAGCAGCTGGCGCTACTGAACCCCAATAACACTGGAGCATATGTTGACTGTGCAGACAGCACTTTTGAGCAGCAACTGGCGGTGTTGGAGCCCAGGATCAATCATGGTGTAGGCTGAGGCCTACTTGGAGCAAGTTTAATATCTGACGTAGTTTGAATGTGGAGAGAGCAAGAGACATTGCCGTACACACAGCAGGGGAGCAGCTGGCGTTACTGAACCCCACTATCACAGGAGCTAGTGTTTTTCTCTGTGCAGATGGCACTTCCGAGCAGCAACTGGTGGTGTTGGAGCCCAGGGTCAATCATAAAGTAGGCTGAGGCCTACTTGGAGCAAGTTTAATATCTGATGTAGTTTGAATGTGGAGGGAGCAGGAGACATTGCCGTACACACAGCAGGGGAGCAGCTGGCGTTACTGAACCCCACTTACACAGGAGCTAGTGTTTTTCTCTGTGCAGACAGCACTTCTGAGCAACAACTGGCAGTGTTGGAACCCAGGGTCAATCAAGGAGTAGGCCTAATTGGAGCAAGTTTAATATCTGATACGGGGTGAATGTAGAGGGAGCAGAAGATATTGCCGTACACACAGCAGGGGAGCAGCTGGCGTTACTGAACCCCACTAACACAGGAGCTAGTGTTTTTCTCTGTGCAGACGGCACTTTCAAGCAGCAACTGGTGGTGTTGGAGCCCAGGGTCAATCATGGAGTAGGCTGAGGCTTAATTGGAGCAAGTTTAATATCTGATGTAGTTTGAATGTGGAGGGAGCAGGAGACATTGCCATACACACAGCAGGGGAGCAGCTGGCGTTACTGAACCCCAATAACACAGGAGCTAGTGTTTTTTTCTGTGCAGACGGCACTTCTGAGCAACAACTGGTGGTGATGGAGCCCAGGGTCAATCAAGGAGTAGGCCTAATTGGAGCAAGTTTAATAATGATATGGGGTGAATGTAGAGGGAGCAGAAGATATTGCCGTACACACAGCAGGGTTGCAGCTGGCGTTACTGAACCCCACTAACACAGGAGCTAGTGTTTTTCTCTGTGCAGACGGCACTTTCAAGCAGCAGCTGGTGGTGTTGGAGCCCAGGGTCAATCATGGAGTAGGCTGAGGCTTAATTGGAGCAAGTTTAATATCTGATGTAGTTTGAATGTGGAGGGAGCAGAAGATATTGCCGTACACACAGCAGGGGAACAGCTGGCATTACTGAACCCCACTAACACAGGAGCTAGTGTTTTTCTCTGTGCAGACGGCACTTCTGAGCAACAACTGGTGGTGTTGGAGCCCGGATCAATCATCATGTAGGATGAGGCCTACTTGGAGCAAGTTTAAAATCTGATGTAGTTTGAATGTGGAGGGAGCAGGAGATATTGCCAGACACACAGCAGGGGAGCAGCTGACGTTACTGAACCCCACTAACACAGGAGCTAGTGTTTTTCTCTGTGCAGATGGCACTTCTGAGCATCAACTGGTCGTGTTGGAGCCCAGGGATTACAGTTCAGGTGAGATCCAGGCCTTGTTCATTTTCAGAAAAGTAAGCCGTTCAACGTTATCAGAGGATAGTTGCATGCGACGGTCTGTTAGTACACCACCTGCGGCACTAAAGACGCGTTCCGATATTACACTAGCAGCAGGGCAAGCCAGCACCTCCAATGCATACTGGCTAAGCTCTGGCCAGGTATCCAGCTTAGAGACCCAAAACTTGAAGGGGGAAGAGCCGTCTGGAGTACATTGAGAGGGCAAGACATGTAGTCTGTCACCATCTGACGGAAACGTTGCCTCCTGCTGACTGGAGCCGTCTGTGATGGTGTAGACATTTGTGGCGGGCACACAAAACTTTGCCACATTTTGGCCATATTGGTCTTGCCTTGTGCTGAGGTGCTGCTTCTGCTCCCTCTTTGTGCAGAGCTTCCTCCACTGCCTCGATGCACAGAGCTGCTTTGTAAAGCACTAGCATCACTGCTCTCGGGTGGAATGGAGAACATGATAGAATGCACCAGTGTGTCTTGGTACTCCCGCATTTTACGCTCCCGGTTCAACGGTGTTATGAGGCTTTGTAAGTTGTCCCGGTAGCGAGGATCTAGGAGGGTGTACACCCAATAATCAGCCATGTTGAGAATGTGGGCGATGCGGCGATCATTCCTCAGGCACTGCAGCATGAAATCAACCATGTGCTGCAGACTCCCAACTGGCCAAGAAACGCTGTCCCCTGCTTGAGGTGTCATCTCTGCCTGCTCTGCATCACCCCACCCTCGCTCTACATACTGACTACTAGAGCATTGTGTACCTCCCTCCTCTGGAGAGATGTCTTCCTCCTCCATTGACTCCTCCTCATCCTCCTCACAAAGTGTCCCCTGCCTAGGCCTTTGTGAGGAACCATGTTGCGCAGACTGTCCAGAAGCAGATAGCGTTTGTGACTCTCATCCTCCACCTCTTCCAAAACCTCCTCCCTTAGTGCTTGCAGTGTTTTTTGAAGCAGGCAGATAAAGGGGACAGTCATTCTGACTAGTGCATCATCTGCACTCGCCATCCGCGTGGAATCATCGAAGGCACGCAAAACGTGGCAGATGTCCTTCATAGAGGCCCACTCAGCGGTGGTGAAGTGTGACCGGCACACAGTGCGACTTGTTTGTGCCTCATGCAGCTGGTACTCCATTACTGCTGCCTGCTGCTCACACAACTGCTCCAACATATGTAACTTTGAATTCCACCTGGTGGGTAGGTCACATATGATGCCATGTTCCGGAAGGCGGAATCGGCGCTGCAGAACTGCAATGCACGATCTTGCCATGCTGGAATGCCGCAAGTGAGCGCACTCTATGCGGACCTTGTGCAGCAGTGCATCAAGATCCAGATAGTCCCTCAGAAAGCTCTGCACGACCAAGTTGAGCACATGTGCCAGACATGGGATGTGAGTGAGGCTGCCTAGGCCCAGAGCTGCCACCAGATTTTGGCCATTGTCACACACTACCATGCCTGGCTGGAGATTCGCTGGCACAAACCACACGTTGCTCTCCTGCTTGATGGCATTCCAGAGCTCCTGCGCTGTGTGGCTTCGATTCCCCAAAGAAATTAATTTCAGTACGGCCTGTTGATGTTTGGCCACGGCTGTGCTCATATTGGTCTTAACAGGTAAGCGTTCACGGGTCCATGTGGAGGTAGACTGTGACGGCTCCTGCAACGCTGATTCTGAGGAACAGGAGTATGAGGAGGAGTCAATGTGTACATACTGGATTCCTGCAATCCTTGGAGTTGGCAGAACACGTACAGCGCTACTCTCAAGATCTGTACCCGGCTCCACAACATTGACCCAATGGGCAGTGAGGGAAAGGTATCTTCCCTGTCCATGGTTACTGGTACACTCATCGGTGGTCAGGTCGACCTTGCTACTGACGGCGTTTAGTAGCACATGTTTAATTTTTCCCTCCACATGCTTTTTCAGGGCAGGGATGGCTTGCCTGCTAAAATAAAAGCGGCTGGGCACGTTGTATTGTGGGACTGCCAATGCCATGAAGTTACGGAAGGTGTCAGTCTCCACCAGCCTGAATGAGAGCATTTCAAGGGCCAGTAGTTTTGCAATGCCAGCATTCAGAGCCTGTGCTCGGGGATGGTTTGTTGAGTATGGCCGCCTTTTCTCCCATGCCTGTGCTACTGATGGCTGTAGAGTGGCCTGGGAGTTTGAGGATGACAGGGAATGTGGTGCTGTGGATGGAATGTCACTGGGTCTCTGGACAACAGTGCCAGAGGTTCTTACATGGCGATCCTGTGAGGAAGTCGAACCAGCTGTGTGTGAGCTGGAGGAAGAGGCTACAACACGAGCTGAAGAGTTGGTAGGTGGTGCTGTAGGTTGGCCTACGTCTTCAGTGTGTCTTTGTAACTCCACCACGTGCTTGGTCCGCACATGTTTCCTCATATTTGTGGTATGGAGGTTGCTGACACTTTTCCCTCTTTTCACTTTCTGATTACACAGCTTGCATTTGACAAAGCAAATGTCATCTGCAACTGTGTCAAAAAGGACCACGCACTGCAAGTCCTGGGAGCGCCCGTTTTTGGTTTTGGAAGAGGAATGCTCCTAATGGGTGTCGAAGTGGAGGCTACAGGCAACCAAGTCTGCCCCCTCCCTCTCCCTCCTGTTTTGGCTGTTCGGGGAATTTCTTACTCAGAGCTGCTCCCACCACCTTCCTGTTCCTCACGCCATGATGGGTCATGGACCTCATCATCTACACTCCCCTCTTCAAACACCTGCTTCTCCTGGGCAGTCTCACCAGCACCGTACGCACCAGAAAGTGGCACCTGAGTCTCATCATCTGATGCGTACTGAGGTGTGCTGACCATAGGCACTGGCCCACCCGCCTCTTCAGATTCAGAGGGACAAAGCAGTTGCGCATCACTGCATACTCCCTCTTCTTCACATTCTAGAATGTTGCTTGGCTGGCCCCCTATTTCCAAGCCAAGAGATTCAGAGAACAGAAGTAGAGATGGCTCCTGTCCAGGGCTCTCTGACTGCCTGGGCAATTTGGAAGGTGGTGAAGAGAGAGATGGTTGCTCTTCAGTGCTCTGGCCCTGAGAGGATGTGGAAGTAATTGAAGTCGATGCACTAGCTGCCATCCATCCGACAACGGCTTCAATTTGTTCATCACGCAGCAGTGGGGTACGGCGAGGTAATACAAAGCTGCGCATAAAGGACCGTTCCCTGGTAAAACTGGGGAATGCTGAGTCAGTGGTGCCCACAGCAGGCACAGAATCCCCACATCCTCTCCCTGCTGAAACTCCATGCCCACGACCACGTGCCTTACTCCCTGCCTTCTTCATCTTGGTAGACTGATAAAGATAGGCAGAAAAGTACTAAGGGGGGGCTTAGTGTGCTTATTCCTGAACAGTTGCTAACAGGTATAAGAAACACTAATTTTATAAAGTGTTTGGACTAGACTTTAATATGAGCTAATGTGGCCTACACAACTGTCAAGTGGAGTGTTTGGTGAACTTTATTTACATGTTTTTTTTCAAAAAAACAAAAATGATGTGACCAAAGATGTGAAAGCGATAGTATCACAAACTTTTTGGAGCTATTACAATGCAGGAAGGTAACCTACAATGCAATAGATGAGTCTCCAAAAAATAGGCTAATACTAATTTGGCTGGGGCTGCAGGGCACAAGCCAGAAAAAGGCTCCTCTATCTACTCCTGTATAGTGTTTGCAACCAATCTAGCTGGTTACAGATGGAAGCACACTAATAGGAGAAATTCAGGAAAAATAAGCAGCACTACAGAAAAAAAGAACAATGTATGAGGCAGTGACGCACGCTGAGTGGACTACAACCAGAGATGGCTGCAGAACACACTACAGCGTGAGCTGCACCCACATACAGAGACCTCACAGACAGCCGTGAACAGTGCAGAGAACTGTGCACTAGCACTGAAAGGCAGCAGAAAGGTCCGCTGTCTACTCCTATATAGTGTTTGCAACCAATGTAGATAGATACAGATGGATGCACACTAATAGGAAAATTAATGAAAAATGAGCAGCAATAAAACAAAAATAAATATGTATGAGGCAGTGATGCACACTGAGCGGCCTACAACCAGAGGTGGTGCAGGACACACTACAGCGTGAGCTGCACTCACACAGACCTTGCAGACAGCTGTGAACAGCGCTGCAAGGCAAAATAAAGCTTCTCACAGGGGTTGCTAAACTAGCCTGGGTAAAGCACAATCTAGCAAATCGATATTTCTAACTGTCCCTCAGAGTCACAAGAGTAGCGTCCTGTCCCTAACTGAATTCACAGCAGAGTGAACCCAAAATGTCGGCAGCGGCTTTTATAGTGCATCATGACATCATTTCAGCAGCCAATCACAGCCATGCCATTAGTTAACATGCCTACATGCCTAACAGGATGTGCCCACAATTCTTAGGATTCCTCATTGGCTGAATCAAATCAAACTGGCTCATAGCATTATGGGAACTTCCGATTCGTGTATTCGATATGCAAAAAGTATCGGAACTCAGTATCGGAATTCCGATACCGCGAATATCGGCCGATACCCGATATTTGCGGTATCGGAATGCTCAACACTAATGGCTGACTTTATGTTGCGCTGCCTTTCCCTTGACCCTCGTATTGTCAAATTATTGGGTACCAGTCATTACCAGATAGTGACACTTTTAGACCCATGCTACAAGGATAACTTTCAATCTCTTGTTCCAGAGGCAGACAGGTGTACCAAAATGGTGCAGTACCATTGGGCCATTGTTGCAGAATTATTAAAAAAACTTCCCATCTCAATATGCTGGCAGCAGAAATAACAGTTAATTTGCCAACCAAGGAGGACAGGCGAGAGAGACACAAGTCCACTCCAGCAGAGGCAGGGGAATACTGGCAAAGTTCTGGGACAGTTTTCAAAGACCCTCCCATTGCCCTGGCACTGAGGCGTGGGGTAATTTTCACAAGGAATGCAATGTTTACTAAGATGCTGAGGGAGTACCTTGCTGACCGTACCAACGTCCTCCATGATTCCTCTGTGCCTTTTAATTATTGGGTATCCAAGCTGGACACGTGGCTTGAGCTGGCTCTCTAGGCCTTGGAGGTCCTGGCCTGCCCTGCCGCTAGCGTTTTGTCAGAGCGGGTTTTTAGTGGTGCTGGTGGCATTATCATAGATAAGCGCATTCACCTTTCAATGGAAAATGCAGACAGGCTGACTCTTATAAAAATGAGCAAGGGATGGATTGGGCCTGACTTCTTGACATCACCAAATGATGATAGCGAATCATAAACTCCAATGTAGTATTTTTGGGAAGTGTATTCCCATGCACCTCTTCACACCCACACATGGGTATATGCTTCCTGATTTTGGCTATTTGGTGTCCTCCTCCTCCTTCTTCTCATCCACCACCATTTGAACACCAGGGTGAAAGTATTCAGTCATGCTCCGGCCACTCCATATTTTGGCAAGGGTGTTATGATGCCCGTCACCAAAATACAAAAAATATGTACACCTCCAAGGGGAAATGTTTGCCAGCCCATACACTAAGTGTATGGGCATTCCAAGTCTGAGACCCGCTCCTAGAAATTGGGCCTATTTTTGAATCAGGCCTTCCTCCAAGTCTCATCATCCACCGCCACTAGATCAAAAGGGTTTACGTGTCCCATGCAGCTACAGCAAGTGTCTAATTATTAACAAGGGTCGGTGGTTATGCTGTGCGTAAAATACTTGTTCTGAAAAAGGTTGATGTGTACCCCACAGCAGAAATGTTTGCCAGCCCATACACTTAGTGTATGGGCATTACAAATCTAGGAGACCCGCTCCTTTTTAATGGGACATTTTTGGTTAAGAGGCCCTCCTCCATGTTTCTTCCAAGGGGGATTGGGGTTATTGTGGTGTATATGACTTGGTAGCAGGGCAGGCCTTGCAGTCAATGCATAAGAAAACAGAATGGAAGTACAAAATGAATAATGTGAAGTGGATTTTCCTGGTCCCGTCCAGTATCTGGGTTCAAAGGCATATTGGGGTGAATATGACTTGGGGTGCATGTAACTTTGTAACTTTGGGACAAGCCAGGCCTTGCAATCAATGCAAAATTTTTTCGGGAAGCCCTCCTGGACCTCTCGTGAAAGGGGTATTGGGGTGCTTCGTACTTCTTGGCAGCCCATCCACTCACTGCATAGGCAATAACAGAGACCCACTGTTTAATAATGGCCCTTTAAGCAGATTAATGCTGCCTGATGCCTCTGTAAAAATAGGCTCTGTGACTTTAAAAGTCCCTCCTTCATAAATGAAACAAGATGGGTCTACTTATGTGATACACACCACATTCCCAGCTAGGGTTGTTAAATGTTACAATGACATTTCCCAGTGAATGCATTTGTATTGGATGAAAGCAATGTTAAAGTTGAAAAACGCTTCAAAAACGCTGCGTCTGAACATAGCCCAAGTGGGGGAGGAACATTTTGGTCTGGGGTTATTTATTTCGCCTTATATACAAGACATTAATCTGGAAAGGATGTACCTTAACATATTTCCCAGCAAAATCTGTTTTGGTTTCGTTTTGG